>NC_142066.1:18682248-19003611 GCF_059756535.1 Pantherophis guttatus
CTTTTTTAAACCCATGGGATCCCAAGACAATTGAAGAAATGAAGATTATTATTACTATTCCCCATGATATTCCAACCATGGTTGGAAGCAACAAAGCTCTGTGAGTTTATTCAATAGGATGTTGCACTGCCTATTTCTGTCTGAGTAACAGAAGAAGTCAGGTCTCTTGGAACTATTTGGAGACATCTAAGGATCATGTGGCAGAGAGGGGTATTTGTATACAGAAAGAAGCCATTCATGGAAGATGGTCTTATTCCTCCAATCATTGCTTCTCTTAATGCCTCAAGTGGTATGCATGGAATCCATCCATCATTGTGATTTGGAAGAGCCTCTTCCTATTCATCACACATATCATCAGCTTGGCAATGTTAACATTGCTGGCATTATTTCTGTATTCTCAATATATTCTGATCCCCTTGATTTCAGTCAACATCCTTCTCGGGGATTTCATGATAGACTTATGTAAGTACATCATCCATTTATTTTCAACCTATGGACCTTACAGTTCAATCATATGATGATCAAAATGATCTCTTGTAATAACAAAGACTCCAGATACAAACACATTAAATAGAATTTTCAATCCATTCCCATGTAAAGTTGAAAAAAAGAAGACAAAGCTGAATCTCTATTATAATAAATCACATCTAGATATTTATAAAAATAGATGTTGCTGCAGATTAATTTATAAACCTATAACTAAAACTGGGGGGAGCCTATATTTCCTATGGTAAAATTTATCATTTAATACTCCCAGTGCCAAATTAATCAATTTCCTTGTGTATATAAACAGTTTTTAGAAGATGGAGTTTGATATTGGTCCTTTTTCATGTATTAAAAAATAATTCTTATAATTTCAAGACAGTGTTCATCTTGTATTAAAAAAAAATAACTCCAGATTCTGGACGGGTATATATGTGCTTTGCTCTGAATTTTCCAGGATTCTCGGCAAATATTAAATATTTTTCAGTAAAATACATCAACTTATTATACTACCAAAAGTTTAAACCTGTGATATTGTGAAGCAGACCCTTTTTAATGTATTATGTAATTTTTGCTACAGAATATTGTTTCAGAATTACCAGCACATCCTTGCCATAGCATTTGCTATCAAAGAGATCAATGAAAATACCCAGATCCTACCCAATGTCACTCTGGGCTTCCAGATTTATAATAGCAATTTCAGTCCAACTTGGACTTATTTTGCCTCAATGATGCTTCTCTTAACTCAGGGCAGATTCATCCCTAACTACAAGTGTGGGATCCCAAAACATTTGGCTGCAGTCATTGGGGGATCTGACATCTCTCTGCATATGGCAACTCTTCTGTGCATCTACAAAGTCCCTCAGGTAAGATACATTGAGTATGTATGGCACTACCAGAAGAAGCTAGAGTGTTAGCTTTTATCATAAAGAGCAGGGTTCAAATTCTATACAACCTTTTGATAGATGATCAGTTTTAGCTTGTTGCTAAAATATTTCCAAATAATAGAAATAATGTTGATAGAGTTCAGAAAGCTTTTAAGATGACTAATAGTCATTATTGATGAACTAATCACAATCAATGTCTTGCAATTCAGTGAACATTTATTATCACCAATAAAAGTATGGAATACAAGAACTCAAATATTTTCTTGGGTTAATAGCAAAGGTTTAAGATATTCTAATTATCTTAGTTGGGCAAATAATCAATTTGGTTAAACACTCCAAATAAAACTTAAAAAATAGAAGAAGGAAGAATACTAATGACTGAAACTGGACAGGAAAAGGATGGAAATATTTCCTGAAGATCAAATAGAGATTTAAAATTATCAGGCTTCCTAAAATTCCCAATAATTTATCTAAATAGTATGCAGAGTAGAGAAATGAACAGAACTCAAGGTGGGTGAACACAGCACTTGGAGAGCCTTCTCCTCCTGGTATAAGGTCCATTTTTCCTCTAAACTTTGGCCTTTGGAAACACTAACAGGAAACAGTATAGTATTCAATATATCTAGATTTCCATGGAAGTTTCTCTCCCCCACCTCTCTCTCTCTCTCCCTCTCTCTCTCCCTCTCTCAATATAATTTTTAAAAGTGATCGAAACTTATCTTTCTTTATCTTTAAAGAAAGATAAAAGAATGGAAAAAAATGCAGGAAAAAAGAAAATAAATATATAAAGAAGTGACTTACAGCTTTCATCACAATAAATATAACCAAATTTAATAATAATTTTCCATTTCCATTCTAATATCTCCATTTGTATATTACAACCAAAATATTTAACCTACTTTATCGTACATTTTTTTTTTCATTTATACTTCTCTTTCAAATTTCAATACATTCTCATACATTCTCGGAAATACCTGTTCGTCATTTGTATTAAAAGGAAAGATTGGATGGTGACATCATGGATGCCCAGTTGAAGGCTCCTTTCACATCCCCATTAAGTTACCCATCAAAGTGGTACCCATTTATCTCTTGGAGCAGCCCACTTTCAAACTGCTGGGTTGGCAGAAGCTGGAATTCAACCCACTCCTCAGCAGCAACCAGGTTTCAAACACGAGCCTGCCAATCATCACCTCATCAACCTAACTTCATGAGAACTGTGAACTATTCTCCCTATTATTTATAAAGGTGAAACTATTTATCATAGTTTCAAAAGGCGAAAGAACATATTTTTTCATACTTTAAATATTTCAAATTATTGTAACATATTATTTATAGATCTTCAGCATTGTTATCTATGTCCCGCTGCCACTAGTTGTTCCCTTGATTTTTATTTTACATTCTCCTTGGCAAAATTTGAGTGCTTCATAATGAATTAGCCATTTATGTTTGCCCATTATTTCTCATCTATAACATCGTGTGGTGACAGGCACGAAGGTGTTTCTGAGAACAATATGGCTTTCTATCTATTCCATAGTCTCAACTATGTCTAACATAATGATTTTTAAAACATAAATTAACCTTAACTTTGTCATAACATAAATATCCATATCACCCAAATTTTAGGTCATATCTTTCTAACTCCAAAAGTTGTCTATTTTTCAGCCTACCAAATCTTTCCTTCAAATCAAATGACAAGCTGCAGAGTGCAATTTCAAACCAGGAAATCCCAATCTTCCCCTTCATTTGCATTTTGTAACAATTTATGGTTAACTCACTGTCTTTTCCTCTAGTACAGAAATTAAGGTATCACCTTCTGCCACTGTTTAAATGGTGGATGAGCTGTCAAAAAAGGTACTGATTGAAACATATCGTTTTTCTTAGCTGACATATGGCTCTGCTCCAGTCATGGATAAAGAGACTCAGGCAGTTTTCCTCCAACAAATGCTTCCAGATGAATCTCACCAACATAGGGGTCTCCTCCAGCTATTGCTCTATTTTAAATGGATCTGGATTGGAATTCTTGCGGTGAATGATGACAATGGAGAGAAATTTGTACAGGAGGTGCTTCCCATGTTTTCACAGCATGGCATCTGCTTTGATTTCATACAACAATTCACCAATGCAGCTTTTTACAGTGATTTTACTGATGTAGTAGATGAAGGAAGCCAAATATACCAAGTTCTGATGAGAAGCACAGCCAATGTGATAATCTTGTATGGTGAAAGTAGGTCCATGTCTACCCTGAGAACATTCCTCCAGTTTTCAGAAGTGGAGGATATTCCAAGGAAGACAAAAATCTGGTTCATAATAGCTCCGACAGATTACACCTCAATTTCCCTTCACATATCTTGGGATATCCATTTCCTGCAAGGTGCTTTATCCTTTGCAATTCACACAAAGGAGATCCAAGACTTCCAGAAATTTACTAAAAGCATAAATCCAAGGAATGATCAACACGATCATTTTCGGAAAGACTTTTGGGAACAAGCGTTCAATTGTTTGTTCTCCCATTCTGTGACAGAGAAGTCTGAGAAAAAATGTACTGGTCAGGAGAGGCTTGAGACCCTTCCCACGTCTGTGTTTGAAACACTCATGAGTGGCCAGAGCTACAACATTTACAATGCAGTCTATGCTGTGGCACATGCTTTGAAATCTCTGTATTTATCCAAGACCAGACACAGAACAGTAGTGAAAAAAGGAAGAAAACAATTTCACAATCATGTCTTGTGGCAGGTAAGACTTTCAGCAGAGAAATGCAGAAACCTAGAAGGATTTATATTCTTGAAGTCATCTGGTCTTTATAATTTAAATCCTTCCATCCTCCGCCATTCAGTCAGAACTGAAGAAACGTCTTGGATGAGAAGCAAAATTTCTTCAAGGAAAAACAAAATCCAGTTGCCTTTTGAAAAAGCACCTTTGGTCAACTACGGTATGACTGATAATCTCCATAGCCAATATTATGTAAGAATATCAAAATTAGTCTAAAAGTTGAATGAAACAATGTCTTAACCAACTGAAATATTTATATCATCATATTGAAATCACAAAAGGCATTCTACAAAATTATAAACACATCTCTTAGAATTTGCTTCTGTCCATTAAAATAACCGCAATTTCGGTCTGTAAGTAAATGGAGGTACTATGTAAGTAAGTAAATGCTATTTCTAGATCATGGGTGTTAAACCCGCGGCATCATGTTTCCATCACGTGATGTATCATGGCATTTTTCCCCTTTGTGGAGTTGGGGAGGTTGTGGCCTGCCCGTGGGCCACCAGTTTGACACCCCTGCTGCCCTGAATCATTCTTTTGTTCTAAATGTTTTGTTTTTGAATGCTTGCATTTAATCAGCACAGTTCTTTCTATTGTTGAAAGTGTACTCATGCCCACATTTTAAAGCATTTCCGGATGAGGCTCTTCTCGTGGAAACCCTAAGTGGAATAGGAAGGGTTGATAATATTTTGACATCCTTACTTAAAAAAGAAGCAGGATACTGGAGTGGTCCTTTTTAATCAGGGATAATGTTTCATAGACCATTTGAGACTCGCTTGCATTTCTACACATAGATATTCACAACAACATATATATAACAGTAATATAGCAATATATAATTTTAGAGTAAATGAATGAAAAAGAAATGTAACAAGTTTATATGCTTCCAGAAACAAGGTTCTATAACAGGGATGTCAAACTCAAGGCCACAGGCCAGATTCAGCCCATGGGGTGCTTAGATCTGGCTCATGGTGCCTTTCCCAGGGAAAACGGAGCTTGTGGGGAGCCATGTACAGCCCTCCTGAGCACCATTTTCATTTGACAGAGGGTTGCAGGAGGCCATCCCAGCTGAAAATGGAGCTCAAGAGCCTTTTTTTGCTGGCACAGCGCTCGGGCCACTGGCGTCCCCAACACGAGTGACCTCAAGCTGGTCATGTCCACCCTGGCCACACCCACCCTGGCCCCCTAAGGTCAAACACAACCCTAACGTGGCCCTCAATGAAATCGAGTTTGACACCGCTGTTCTAGAAGAAACAAGGGATGGAGTGAAGGTATTTTTTTAACATTTCAGGCTCTTAATAAAAGAGGAGCAAGGCAGGATGTTATTGTGGGCATACCTCTTTGCAGTCATATGTACTCATATGGGGTGAAAGAATCATAGATTCCAAAATGGAATTTAGGTCATCAAATCCAACTCCTGCTCAGTGCAAGATTTCAAATTCCATCAACATCAATAGATGTTGATTCTGCCTTGAAAAATAACCTACTGCAGAACGTCTTCTACTTAGATATCATTTCTTAGTCAGAATATTGTTTTCTAAAATTACTGTATTTTTCGGAGTATAAGACGCAGCTTAGTTTTTGTGGAAGAAAATAGGGGGAAAAAATCTGCCTACCAGATATTCATCTGGCTAGCATCCTTAGTCTGGTTCAGCTTCAGCACATTAGTTCGCTGATTTTGAGCGTACGCACACACTTTTTATCCCCTGCTTCTAAAGCACAGCTGATCTTTGGAGAGAGAAGCAATAAGAAAAGCAGGCTAAGCACGAAGATTGCTTCACTCGTTAGCACCTCCTTAGGGCTGAAACAGTGAAACAGCTTGCCTCCAGAAGTTGTGGATGCTCCATCATTGCAGATTAAAAAAAAAAAAGATTGGACAACCATTTGTCTGAAATGCTATAAAGTCTCAATATAGAGTCTATAATATCAAACTATAGCCTTATAGATACTAGTATTTTTTGTATATTTATATGTGATGATCTGGCTGAACTAATTATAGCAGTCAGATTATAGATTGTAGTTTTATAAGCTTTTCACTAGAGTTATATTTTCTAATCACATATTAATAATATTTTAATTTTATTTCAGTAATGTGAAATTTTAGAATGATGGTGGAGTTGATTTTTTTAAAATTTCTTTGTTTTAAAAAACTTCTAATTTGTCTCTTTCTCCCTCTTTACATTTCTATATTTCAGCTTCATTCTTTTCTGAAAGGTATTACATTCAATAACAGTGTTGGAGAAAAAATCTCCCTTGATAAAAATGGAGAATTCATTGGTGGATTTGACATTATCAACTGGATCACATTCCCAAACCAGTCCTTTCTTAGGGTCAAAGTTGGAATGGTAGATCCCACAGCTCCAGCAGACAAGTTCTTCAATATCTCCATAGATTCCATCACATGGCCAGTAGGCTTTAACCAGGTTAGCTGTTTGAATCTAGATTGGTCAACATTCATTTATGTAGCATAAAATATATTTACCAGTGAAATTCCCATAGCATCAGTTTTAACTAATCCAAGTACAAATAACCTAAAGAAGGAAAAAATTATCTGTAAAAATGCTTAATTTCTATTGCCTGGTTTACAATACTGCACCTTTTATTTTGTTCCCTGTTAATTGTGGATAATCAATTCACTGGTTTTGATGTAAAAGATCCAGTTCAGTGTCCTAGATTTCATCAGTCTAGTGACATCAAATTTTTTTAAAAAATGAGAACATTTATGTAATCAGTATAGAAATTGCCTTTAAGGTGTGGGGATGACGGTTATAGGAAAGCCAGCAATTGCAATCATGATAGATATTCAATGAATTTGTTTGAGAAAAAAAATCTCAAAATAATGTCATCACAATACTTCTGCTTATCAATATATTTTTATTCTGTTGATTCACAGTAACAGTATTTCTCCAAGCACTTCCGTTACCCTCTGAATCTTAAAATATTCTTCTTCATTTATTGATAGGCAGTACCTCTATCTTTATGTAATGATCCTTGTGAGACAGGATACAGCAAGGCCAAGAAAGAAGGGGAGTCATTTTGCTGCTATGATTGCCATCTGTGTCCAGAGGGAAAAATATCCAAGGTGAAAGGTAGGAAATTTCCAATTATAATGGGACTAGAGTACAATACTGTGCATAATCCACTATATCAATTCCACTATGTTCTTTTTCAGACATGGATGATTGCTCTCCTTGTCCAAATGATCATTATTCAAACCTCCATCAAAATAGGTGTATTCCAAAGCGGATCAGCTTTTTGTCCTACGAAGAGTCTATGGGGATCAGTCTAACTGTTCTTTCCCTGTGCTTTTCATTGAAGACAACTTTGGTGCTTATAATCTTTGTTAAATATAAAGACACCCCCATTGTCAAAGCCAACAACCGGAATCTCACTTACACTCTCCTCGTTTCTCTCCTGCTCAC
Source organism: Pantherophis guttatus (assembly GCF_059756535.1). Classification (NCBI taxonomy): domain Eukaryota; kingdom Metazoa; phylum Chordata; class Lepidosauria; order Squamata; family Colubridae; genus Pantherophis; species Pantherophis guttatus. Next base: position 18,689,810 of record NC_142066.1, read on the forward strand.
TTTCCTTTGTGTGTTTTTATTTATTGGGAGACCTGGTAAGGTTGTGTGTTTCCTTCGACAATCAGCTTTCGGACTCATCTTCTCTGTGGCGATTTCTTGTGTATTGGCCAAAACCTTTGTTGTGGTACTAGCCTTCATGGCCACCAAACCCGGGTCCAAATTGAGAAAATGGGTGGGTGGAAGAATAATCAGTTACATTATTCTTTCCTGCTCCCTTGTTCAATTAAGCTTTTGTGCTGCATGGCTGATAATATGCCCACCATACCCAGATTTTGATATATACTCAATGCCTGAAGAAGTCATCCTGGAGTGCAATGAGGACTCCTTCATGTTCTGCTGTGTTTTGGGCTTCATGGGTTTTCTTGCTCTGGTTAGCTTCTCTGCTGCTTTTCTAGCTAGGAAGTTACCTGACAGTTTTAATGAAGCCAAATTCATCACCTTTAGCATGTTGGTCTTCTGCAGTGTTTGGCTGTGCTTTATTCCAACCTATCTAAGCACCAGGGGAAAATATATGTTGGCTGTTGAGATCTTCTCCATGATCTCCTCCAGTGCTGGATTATTGGTGTGCATCTTTCTTCCCAAATGTTTTATCATTGTGATGAGACCTGAATTGAACAATAAACATCAGCTCATGAAAAGAAAGTTTTAAACCTTTGTCTGTTTGCCTCTGATTATTTATATGTACCCAGATATTTTGATCATGCTTGGAAATATTCCTATGGGGAGATTTTTTTTTTTTTTTTTTTTTTTAGGTAGAACTGATTAAATAAGCAATATTCTCTCTGTTCTATGTTTTCGAAAACTGGGTTGTGCGTATGTCTTTTCTAGGATCAAACAAAAAAATGAAGCCAGAAAAATATAGAGAACATGTTAATTTACATCTGTCAAATGCAAAGACAGCAGATAGAAATGAAATGTCACCAGTGTCTCATATATCCCATGTAGTCTACTACAAACTAATTACTTGGGAACTTTTATTTTCTAATTTTTCCATCTCATGCGGTTTGCTTCACAAATTCTGGTTCACATTCTTGATGAGCAATCCAAACTCCTTCACAGTGAAGGTTTATCTTCTATGACCTGTAGGACCTGTTACTGCATTGTTGTTAACTTGAACAATATTTCCCTAATGCCATTTGTATGAATAAGAAAATGAATAAGAAAATGTGAATGTACTTTAGAAAGAATGGTTCTTAATGATCCTCTGATTGCATCCTACTTTTCTAAAGAGCTCATCCAAACTCCCACAAAATTGTGCTATATAATCCAAGAAATGTAAGTGACCTGGACCTTTACTCAGAAAGCATCTAAAGTAGGAAGTAGGGGAAATCTGCAAATGTGGCAGCTGCCCTTTTAGTGAATGCATGTCTTCTCCTTCTCCTCCTACACTTATTTTCTTCTCCTACAGCTTCTCATTTCTGTATCATTTTCTCTTTTCTTCCTTCTCTTTTTACTATCTTTACTACAAAGTGACTATTTTCACAATAGTTTATCAATACAGGTTGTCCCCTATGATATGACTGGTAGCTTAGCTAACACTTGTCAATGTCTTTTCATTTCATTCATTTTGATCTTATTTCCATAATTTTTAATTTCATGACTCATTCCCATGTCGTTTAATTTACATAAGAAAGTTGAATATAAGATCCTCTATTACAGTGGTCCCCAACCTTTTTATCGCCGCGGCCCGCTGAGCGCGCGCAGGGGTGGGGGCACGGCCCAGGAGCTTTTGCGCACGGCCCATTGCGCATGGCCCAGGAGCCTTTGCGCTGCAGCGTTCATGTCCCCCGGCCGCTGCGCGGCCCGGTGCCAGGTACTCCACGGCCCGGCACCGGTCCGCGGACCGGGGGTTGGGGACCACTGCTCTATTAGATATTTGTGCACATGTGAAGGATCAGTGGTTTAATTGATTTCAGATATATATATATATTTAAATAATTCATCTTTCACACCAGTGGTCCACTTTCCAATAAACAAAAGAAATCACGAACTAAAGGTTTTTGTTAGATTGATATGCTGTATATTTGTTCAATTATGTGCCAATAAAATGGTATAATTTAACACAAAAAATAATCTTGTATTTAACTAAGATTTGTGAAGGAATAAGCAATTCCTATTCCTGTTTTGTTTTTTGTTTTTTTTCAATTTAAGTATTTTAATTAAAAGGGTTAACCTTGTTGAAAGGAAAACACTGTTTTTCGGGGGGGGGGATATTCCATCCATGTTGGCAGCAAAGTCACAATTTGCTGCCTTTGCACCAGGATGGCTGGCCATCATTAATGGAATTGTGAATCCTGAAGTGTACCAGCAAATTCTATAGGTAAATGTCAGGGTATCTGTCCTTGAAGAGAAAGCCAAAAGAAAGTGGGTCATGCAACAAAACACACATTGTTGTACAATCAAGGACTGGCTAAAGAAGAAGAAAGTTAATGTTTTGGAATGGCCAAGCCCAAATTCTGACCTTAATGCTAGAGAAATGTTGTGGTAGGACCTGAAGCAGAATGGTTTATACAAGGGAAGCCACCAACATCCTTGGTTGAAACTGTTCTGCAGGGTAGAATGGGCTAAATTTCCACCAAGTCATTGTGCAGGATTAATTAACAGTTATCAGAAGCATTTATTTGCAGCCATTGCTACTCAAGGGTTAGGATTAGGGTTAGGGTACACACTGGTTACTGAAAGGGAAGAGTCTTATATTTTTGCCACACACAAATATATAACTTTGGATCATTTTTTTTCAATAAATATATGGATAAACATAATGTTTTTGATTAATTTGTTTAATTGGATTCTTTTTCTCTAGTTTTAAGACTTGTGTGGAAAAGAGATTCATTCCAAAGAAATTTATCTTTACATTTGTTTTGTAACATTTAAAATAACCAAAATAATCAAGCTATGACTTGAAAAGCTCGGTATAATTGGGATAGGTCAATATTTGGACAGTGGTCAACCAGAATTTCCAGGAGTACAGCTTAGACTGAACAGCATAACAATCCCAGAAGAAGAAGAAGACATGCTGTTAAAGTAGAATACAGATAGTCCTCAATTTACAACAGTTCATTTAGTGACCATTCAAAGTTAAAATGACACTGAAAGAAGTGACATCACTGTTTTTACACGTACCATGTAAATGTTAACTATACTTAACTATACAAATTTTTATTAAAATTAGAAAAATCTGCCTAGATAGATACAGATGCAAGATGCAAATAGAGGAATAATAATTTCTATAAATTATTATTCCTCTATTTGCATCTTGCATCTGTATCTATCTAGGCAGATTTTTCTAATTTTAATAAAAATTTGTTGATAAGAATCACTGCATATGATCTCTAGGGTACCTGGCATGTTTTCTTTTGAGATGCAAGACACTTTTTCTGAGCGAAAGAGCTCAGAATTCTCAGTTGTTGTTATTAAAATTAAACATTGGTTACCTGTTTCTCTTTTCGAAACCCATGGGATTCCAAGGCAAATGAAGAAACAAAGGATATTATTATTATTCCCCATGATATTCCAACCATGGTTGGAAGCCACAAAGCTCTGTGAGTTTATTCAATAGTATGTTGCACTGCCTATTTCTGTCTGAAAAACAGAAGAAGAAGTCAGGTCTCTTGGAACTATTTGGAGACATCCAAGGATCATGTGGCAGAGAGGGGTATTTGTATACAGAAAGAAGCCATTCATGGAAGACGGTCATATTCCTGCAATCATTGTTTCTGTTAATGCCTCAAGTGGTGTGCAAGGAATCCATCCATCGTTGTGATTTGGATGAGCCTCTGCCTATTCGTCACACATATTATCAGCTTGGAAATGTTAACATTGCTGGCATTATTTCTGTATTCTTAACATTTTCTGATCCCCTCGATTTCAGTCAATATCCTTCTCAGGGATTTCATGATAGACTTATGTAAGTACATCATCAATTTATTTTCAACCTATGGACCTTACAGTTCAATCATATGATGATCAAAATGATCTTTTGTAACAACAAAGACTCCAGATACAAACACATTAAATAGAATTTTCAATCCATTCCCAAGTAAAGTTGAAAAAAAGAAGACAAAGCTGAATCTCTATTATAATAAATCACATCTAGATATTTATAAAAATAGATGTTGCTGCAGATTAATTGATAAATCTATAACAAAACTGGGAGTCGGAGGCTATATTTCCCCTGATATTTTTTATTATTTGATACTCCCAGTGTCAAAATTAATAAATTTCCTTGTGTATATAAACAGTTTTTAGAAGATGGAGTTTGATATTGGTCCTTTTTCATGTATTTAAAAATAATTCTTATAATTTCAAGACAGTGTTCATTTTGTATTAGAAAAATAACTCCAGATTCTAGAGGGATAGATATGTGCTTTGCTCTGTGTTTTCCAGGATAGTAAATATTTTGTAGTAAAATACTTCAATGTATTATACTACTGAAAGTTTAAAGCTATCATATTGTGAAGCAGACCCTTTTTAATGTGTTATGTAATTTTTGCTACAGAATATGGTTTCAGAATTACCAGCACATCCTTGCCATAGCATTTGCTATCAAAGAGATCAATGAAAATACCCAGATCCTACCCAATGTCACTCTGGGCTTCCAGATTTATAACAGCAATTTCAGTCCAAGTTGGACTTATCTTGCCTCAATGATGCTTCTGTTAACTCAGGGCAGATTAATCCCTAACTACAACTGTGGGGTCCCAAAACATTTGGCTGCAGTCATTGGAGGATCTGACATCTCTCTCCATATGGCAACTCTTCTGTGCATCTACAAAGTCCCTCAGGTAAGATACATTGAGTATGTATGGCACTACCAGAAGAAGCCTAGAGTGTTAGCTTTTATCATAAAGAGCATAGGTCAAATTCTATACAACCTTTTGATAGATGATCAGATGAAGAATTTGATAGATGAGTGTTTGAAGGATTCTAACTTCAAAAGTTGGGAAAAAAAGATATTTCTTAATAGTTTAAATATTTCAAATTCAGATTACTGGAAGCGTCGCAGTGAGACAGTCGGGGAATTAGTGGGCTCCGGACTGACAAACTGCTGTCGAGTGGTCTTTGAACCAGAACCATCCTGTAGGGATGGGGAAGAAGGAGAGGCACCTCGGAAGACCAAGAGGAACCAGCAAGTTCCTCAAAGGTCAGAGGAATTTCCCTCTAAATTGGCAGCGGGCGCTGCAGCCATTGCGGCTGTCACGAAGCTGGGGCAACTGGGCCAAGCAATGAGCAGGAGTGGTGAAAGGAATGGAGCTTTGATGCTGGCTTAGTGACAGCCAACCCAGATTAAATAACAGCACTAAAAAGCTTTTAAATTTGGAAATTTAAATAATTAATAATTAAATAATAAATTTAAATATTTAATAGCCTGTTATTATCATTCAGCTGCCTGCAATTACTGCTAGTTCAAATCTCCCCAGGCTCAAGGTTGACTCAGCCTTCCATCCTTTCTAAGGTAGGTAAATTGAGGACCCAGTTTGTGGGGGCAATAAACTGACTTTGTATAAATATACAAAAATATGAAGGCTATTGCTTAATGCATTGTAAGCCACCCTGAGTCTCCAGAGAAGGGCAGCATATAAATCAAATTAAAAAAAAATCCCAGCGATAAACTGGCAGCTAAAGGGCACAGGGGGAAACAAGAGGAGGTTGGAAGCAGATTTTAAAGGGATAAAAACCCGAAAAGAAAATTGACTTTTAGAAGGAAATTATTTGGAGAACATCAAAGATTAGAAGAAATAACCCTAAATATGGAAAAAGGATTGGAAAACATAAGCAGATCCTTTTTTCCTCTTTTCTGAAGGTTAAGACAAACAAAAGAGAATTGAAATAAGCCCCTGTCACAGAAGTGTTTTTATAAATTGAAAAGATATATTTTTTAAAAAAGAGAGAAGAAAGTATTCCTTAGTTGGGACTGGACTAGATTGAGTGGATATTTTTAAAGTGAAAGAGAAGAAAAGAAACTAGTAAAATTGCTAACTGAAACAAGATGGATACTGTGTTAAATTACCTATAAGAATTGTGGATTGTAGAGAGACATCTTCAGGAGAAAAAGAATGGTGCAACTTGTTTTGGAAAATGTTGAACTTTGTTTGAGATAACAGTGGTGAGAACTTTGGGGGATGATTTTTCTGTTTGCAAATGGCTTGACTTTGGAGGGAAGAAAGAAAAGAAAAAAGATCTTTAACAAGACTTTTAAAATTGGAATAAGACTAATTTGGAAAGAGTAAAATGGAGCAAGAAATTAGAGAGATGGTTATAATGATGTATTCGACTTTGAAAACAGAAATAAGGGAAATGAAGACATTATTGCATGGAAAATCGAAATCTGTGGACTTAATAACTGAGATAGAACATGTTCAATCTGACAAGGATTTAAAGACAGAGATACAAGATGCAGAGATTGAAAACAAAGAAGAAGATAAAGACAATGAGATTAATTATGTAAAATTAACTGAATATGAGGACAGTAACAATAAAAAGGAGATTTTTGGAGATTATATTGAAATTAACAATGGGGAAAATAAAGAGGATGGGAAGAGACAAAGCTGGATAGAGAGATGGAACAGAAAAAAATGCAAAAAGCTTAGATGATTACACTGGGATTAACAGTGGAATGACAAAAAAGAGAGAAAAAGGTTGGAAAATACTAGGAAATATAGGGCAAAATAGAAGAGTCCAGGACTTTGATTTACAAAATGATTACATTGAGGTTAATAATGGCAAAACAAGAGAAAGAGAAAAGAGAGGGGAAACAATGGGACAGATAGGTCAAAATAGGGGAACTCAAGAAGTTAGAACAGAAAAGAAAAAAGGGGGAAAGAAAAGGGTAAAAATAAAAAAAGGAAGAGAGAAAGGAAGAGAAAAATGAGAGAAGAATATGTTACAGATACTTAGAATTGAAATATGGATTGAAGCTAAAATATTTGAAAATTAGACTACGTAAAAAGAAAAGATATTAATGGACATAATGAATTAATTTTTATTAAGATGTTGGATGGTATTATTGAGAAAATTGATGGGTATAATAATTGGAATATTGTTTAAATACCTATAATAATTGTAATAATTTGAATATTCTCAACAATACATTTATCTAAGCAAAAAGGAAAAGAAAATTGAAACGATATAGGATTGTGATTTAATTAAATAAGACTTATTTAATTGGCTTTTATATAAATGATATTATTAAATAGAATTTAGGGAAATAATTGGGAATTGTATTATGTTGCATTATTTGAATTAAGAACTCTGTTTAATTGTTAAATTGGTATATTTTTAAGATTAGAGATAAGATTTAAATTTGATGAAGTAATAATTAAATAAAGATTTAATGAATATTATATGAAGTTATAACAAAATGTAGGGAAGTTTTAGAAATTGAAATGAAATTCAGAAATATAAACATGTTTGAACTGTATTGTTAATAGTGAGAATTTAGGGTAAGAATTGTGAAATGTATTATGAGGTATTATTTGAATTAAGATTTAAGGTGGATTAACAGAAGGGTAACCGTTTTGATTAAGTTAATATGAGTAAGCTTATTATAAAATGGTAATAGTTGAGATATGTGAGCCAAGATATGTTATGGCAAAAATAGAATATATACAGATGAAACTTGAAAAATTAGAATATCGTGCAAAAGTTCATTTATTTCAGTAATGAAACTTAAAAAGTGAAACTAATATATGAGATTGACTTATTACATGCAAAGCGAGATAGTTCAAGCCTTGATTTGTCATACTTTTGATGATTATGGTTTACAGCTCATGAAAACCCCAAATTCACAATCTCAGAAAATTAGAATATTGTGAAAAGGTTCAATATTCTAGTCTCAAAGTGTCCCACTCTAATCAGCTAACTAAGCCATAACACCTGCAAAGGGTTCCTGAGCCTCTAAATGGTCTCTCAGTCTGGTTCAGTAGGAATCACAATCATGGGAAAGACTGCTGACCTGACAGTTGTGCAGAAAACCATCATTGACACCCTCCATAAGGAGGGAAGGTCTCAAAAGGTAATTGGAAAAGAAGTTGGATGTTCCCAAAGTGCTGTATCAAAGCACATTAATAGAAAGTTATGTGGAAGGGAAAAGTGTGGAAGAAAAAGGTGCCCAAGCAGCAGGGATGACCGCAACCTGGAGAGGATTGTCAGGAAAAGGCCATTCAAAAGTGTCGGGGACTTTCACAAGGAGTGGACTGAGGCTGGAGTCAGTGCATCAAGAGCCACCACACACAGACGGATCCTGGACATGGGCTTCAAATGTTGTATTCCTCTTGTCAAGCCACTCCTGAACAACAAACAACGTCAGAAGCATCTTACCTGGGCTAAAGAAAAAAAGAACTGGTCTGTTGCTCAGTGATCCAAATTCCTCTTTTCTGATGAGAGCAACTTTTGCATCTCATTTGGAAACCAAGAACCCAGAGTCTGGAGGAAGAATGGAGAGGCACACACTGCAAGATGCTTGAAGTCCAGTGTGAAGTTTCCACAGTCTGTGTTGATTTGGGGAGCCATGTCATCTGCTGGTGTTGGTCCACTGTGCTTCATTAGGTCCAGGGTCAATGCAGCTGTCTACCAGGAGATTTTGGAGCACTTCATGCTTCCTTCTGCAGACGAGCTTTATGGGGATGCTGACTTCATTTTCCAGCAGGATTTGGCACCTGCCCACACTGCCAAAAGTACCAAAACCTGGTTCAATGACCATGGGATTACTTTGCTTGATTGGCCAGCAAACTTGCCTGACCTGAGCCCCATAGAGAATCTATGGGGCATTGCCAAGAGAAAAGGTGAGAGACATGAGACCGAACAATGCAGAAGAGTTGAAGTCCGCTATTGAAGCATCCTGGTCTTCCATAAACCTCAGCAGTGCCACAGGCTGATAGCCTCCATGCCATGCCGCAATGAGGCAGTAATTGATGCAAAAGGGGCCCAAACCAAATACTGAGTACATATGCATGCTTATATTTTTCAGAGGTCCGATATTGTTCTATGTACAATCCTTGTTTTGTAATGTAATATTCTAATTTTCTGAGATTGTGAATTTGGGGTTTTCATGAGTTGTAAGCCATAATCATCAAAATTATGACAAATCAAGGCTTGAATTACCTCGTTTTGCATGTAATGAGTCTATTTCATATATTAGTTTCATCTTTTAAGTTTCATTACTGAAATAAATGAACTTTTGCACGATATTCTAATTTTTCGAGTTTCACCTGTAAAATTGTGTTAAAGATGGAACAAAAAGCTGAACAAATTTATGACCGGATCAATGCTCTGTTCCAAAAAGATGTATGTTTGTCTGTGTGTTTTTAAAAAAATAGCAAAAAAATTTGCAAAAAAAATAGTTTAAATATTTCAAATTATTGTAACAGATTATTTATAAATCTTCACAATTGATATCTATGTCCTGCTGCCACTAGTTCTTCCCTTGATTTTTATTTTATATTTTCCTTGACAAAATTCTAGTGCACTATGATGAATTAGCCATTTGTGTTTGGCTATTATTTCTCATCTATAATATCATGTGGTGACAGGTATGAAGGCATTTCTGAGAATAATATGGCTTTGTTTCGATTCCATAGTCTCTACTATGTCTAACGTGCATCAAGTGTCAAAGCAGGTACTGACTAAAACAAAAACTTTTTAAGCAAGGCATTCATTTTTATAACTGAATATCTCCTCAGTGTGGACAGTTGCTGCAAAATAAAATGAACTATGTAAAGCAACAAAATTATGAATTATTAACTAAGCCAGCATAATGGTAAATGTTAGACCTGTCCAGTCCTGTCCATCACAAGGGGGTGGTTCTCATCTCTGTTTCTTAACAAAGAGAGCCAGCATTGTTTGAAGACATTTCTGTGGTCATATGTCCAGCATGACTAACTGCCAAGGTATATGGAATGCTGTTACCTTCCCATAGAAGTGCTACTTATTTAAATACTCGAATATGCATGCTGTCAAACTGCTAGATGGATAGGATCGGGGCAGCAGTGAAATCCAGCAGGTTCTGCAGAACCGGTAGCAGGAATTTTAGATAGTTCGGAGAACCGGCAAATACCTCAGAGTGAGGTGGGAATGGAGATTTTCCAATATCCTTCCCCTAGGAGTGGGGACAGAATGGAGATTTTGCAGTATCCTTCCCCTGCCACAGCCTACACGCTATGCCCGACAACCCATGCCCACAGAACCGGTAGTAAAAAAAATTGAATTTCACCACTGGGTGAAATTCAGGGACAATCAGTCATGCAAATTTCGAGTATCAAACCTGGGCTTTCAACTGGTGCATTGCAGGTCTCCAAACCAGCATAAAAATGTGAAAAGGAAAAAGGGATGTTAAAATTACAAAAGGGAGAGATTATATGAATGAACTATGCAAAAAACGATTTCATCAATGTTATTTCGACTTTCATAAATTCTTCCCTGTCATTTTTCTCAGCTGACCTATGGCTCTGCTCCAGTCATGGATAAAGAGACTCAAGCAATTTTCTTCCAACAAATGCTTCCAAATGAATCTCACCAACATAGGGCTCTCCTCCAGCTAGTGCTCTATTTTAGATGGATTTGGATTGGAGTTCTTGCTCTGAAGGATGGCAATGGAAAGAAATTTGTACAGGAGGTGCTTCCCATGTTTTCCCAGCATGGCATCTGCTTTGATTTCATACAAGAGTTCACCAATCTATCTTTTTACAGTGATTTTACTGATATAGTAGATGAAGGAATCCAAATATACCGACTTTTGATGAAAAGCACAGCCAATGTGATAATCTTGTATGGAGAAAGGATCATAACTGCCCTGAGAACATGTCTCCAGTTTTCAGAAATGGAGAATATTCCAAGGAAGACAAAAATCTGGTTGATAACAGCTCCGACAGATTACACGTCAGTTTCCCTTCACACATCTTGGGATATCCACTTCCTGCAAGGTGCTTTATCCTTTGCAATTCACACAAAGGAGATCCAAGACTTCCAGAAATTTATTGAAAGCATAAATCCACGGAATAACCAGCACGATCATTTTCGGAAAGACTTTTGGGAACAAGTGTTCAATTGTTTCTTCCACCAATCTGTGGCAGAGAAGTCTGAGAAAAAATGTACTGGATGGGAGAGGCTTGAGACCCTTCCTACGTCTGTGTTTGAAACACTCATGAGTGGCCAGAGCTACAACATTTACAATGCAGTCTATGCTGTGGCACATGCTTTGAAATCTCTCTATTTATTCAAGTCCAGACACAGAACAATAGTGAAAAAAGGAAGGAAACAATTTCACAATCATGTGTTGTGGCAGGTAAGACTTTCAGCAGAGAAATACAGAAACCTGGAAGGATTAAATTGTTGCAGTCATCTGATCTTTATAATTCAAATCCTTCCCTCCTCCACCATTCAGTCAGAACTGAAGAAACTTCTTGGATGAGAAGCAAAATGTCTTCAAGGAATGTTTTGAATAGATATTCAAAGCAACAATGTATAATACTGTATAATAATGTATAATTTTAGAGCAAATGGAAAAGAAATGAACTAAGGAGAAATTTCCTGACAGTTAGAATAATTATCCAGTAGAACCTCAGACTGGATAGGGGAACCATTTGTCTGAAATGATATAGTCTCAATATAAAGTCTACAGCAGGGGTGTCAAAGATTCAGCTTGCAGATGGCTAAATCTGGCCCACAGGGCTGCCCTGGAAACAGCAAAGGACTTGCTTGAGATGCTTCAGACTGGTCCAGGCTGACTAGGTGCTGATCTGTAACCTGGTGGCAGCCATTTTCATTGACAGAGTGCTGCAGGGGGCCATCGCAGCTGAAAACAGAGCTTTGAAGGGGCACATGTGACCCTCCCAAGCTCCGTTTTCATTGGCAGAGTGCTGCAGGAGGCAGTCATAGCTGAAAACAGAGAACCCCCCCCCCGAGCACCATTTTTGCTGGCAGAGTGCTAGCAAAGAAAACCTGCATACCCTCCACTGTGTAGGGCAGTGGACAGCCTGTGCTGCCATCCAGGGGTCCTTGTGTGACCCGGGAGAGACAGCAAGGCTCCTCTGGAGGACAAGGGTTTGGTGCTGTCCCTGGTCTCACCTTCCTCCGCTAGAGAAATTGGATTGCCCACAGCCCTGCTGGGCCACCACAGGCATCCCCAACACAAGTTATGTTGAATGGAAACGCCTACCCTAGCCACGCCCACCCTGACTATGACCCTTACCCTCCTGAGTTCAAACCTTATGCGGCCCTCAATGAAATCGAGTTTGACACCTCTGGTCTATAGTATCAAATTATATATTTGAACAGATTACTTAACTGAGGATAGATTGCAGTTTTATAAGCTTTTCACTAGATATATTTTGTGATCAAATATTAATAATATTTTAATTATATTTCAGTAATGTGAAATTTTGGAATGATGGTGGATTTATTCAATTTTTTTAATTTTTTCTTTGTTTAAAGAAACATAGTCTAATTTGTCTCTTTCTCCCTCTTTACATCTCTATATTTCAGCTTCATTCTTTTCTGAAAGGTATTACATTCAATAACAGTGTTGGAGAAAAGATCTCCCTTGATAAAAATGGAGAATTCATTGGTGGATTTAATATTATCAACTGGATCACATTCCCAAACCAGTCCTTTCTTAGGGTCAAAGTTGGAATGGTAGATCCCACAGCTCCAGCAGACAAGTTCTTCAATATCTCCATAGATTCCATCATGTGGCCAGTAGGCTTTAATCAGGTTAGCTGTTTGAATCTAGATTGGTCAACATTCATTTATGTAGCATAAAGTGTCTTTACCAATGAAATTCGCATAGCATCAGTTTTAACTAATCTAATTACAAATAACCTAGGGAAGGAAAACATATATATGCAAGAATGCTTAATTTCTAATGGCTGGTTTCCAATACTGCACCTTTTATTTTCTTCTCCTATTAATTATGGATAAGCAATTTGCTGGTTTTGATGTAAAAGATCAAGTTCAGTGTACTAAATTTCATCAATCTAGTGACATCAAAAAATTTTAAAAATGAGAAAATTTATGTAATCAGCACTGAAATTGCCTTTAAAGAGTGGGGATGATGGTTATAGGAAAGCCACCAATACCAATTATGATAGATATTCAATGAATTTGTTTGAGAAAAAAATACATCTCAAAATAATGACATCACACTACTTCTGCTTATCAATATATTTTTATTCTGTTGATTCCACAGTAACAGTATTTCTCCAAGCACTTCCGTTACCCTCTGAATCTTAAAATATTCTTCTTCATTTATTGATAGGCAGTACCTCTATCGTTATGTAATGATCCTTGTGAGACAGGATACAGCAAGGCCAAGAAGGAAGGGGAGTCATTTTGCTGCTATGATTGCCGTCTGTGTCCAGAGGGGAAAATATCCAAGGTGAAAGGTAGATAATTTCCAATTATAATGGGACTAGAGTACAATACTGTGCATAATCCACTATATCAATTCCACTATGTTCTTTTTCAGACATGGATGATTGCTCTCCTTGTCCAAATGATCATTATTCAAACCTCCATCGAAATAGGTGTATTCCAAAGCAGATCAGCTTTTTGTCCTACGAAGAGTCTATGGGGATCAGTCTAACTGTTCTTTCCCTGTGCTTTTCATTGAAGACAATTTTGGTGCTTATAATCTTTGTTAAATATAAAGTCACCCCCATTGTCAAAGCCAACAACCGGAATCTCACTTACACTCTCCTTGTTTCTCTCCTGCTCACTTTCCTTTGTGTGTTTTTATTTATTGGGAGACCTGGTAAGATTGTGTGTCTCCTTCGACAATCAACTTTTGGACTCATCTTCTCTGTGGCGATTTCTTGTGTATTGGCCAAAACCTTTGTTGTGGTACTAGCCTTCATGGCCACCAAACCCGGGTCGAAACTGAGAAAATGGGTGGGTGGAAGAATAATCAGTTACATTATTCTTTCCTGCTCCCTTGTTCAATTAAGCTTTTGTGCTGCATGGCTGATAATATGCCCACCATACCCAGATTTTGATATATACTCAATGCCTGAAGAAGTCATCCTGGAGTGCAATGAGGACTCCTTCATGTTCTGCTGTGTTTTGGGCTTCATGGGTTTTCTTGCTCTGGTTAGCTTCTCTGCTGCTTTTCTAGCTAGGAAGTTACCTGACAGTTTTAATGAAGCCAAATTCATCACCTTCAGCATGTTGGTCTTCTGCAGTGTTTGGCTGTGCTTTATTCCAACCTATCTAAGCACTAGGGGAAAATATACGTTGGCTGTGGAGATCTTCTCCATGATCTCCTCCAGTGCTGGATTATTGGTATGCATCTTTCTTCCCAAGTGTTTTATCATTGTGATGAGACCTGAATTGAACAATAAACATCAGCTCATGAAAAGAAAATTTTAAACCTTTGTCTGTTTGCCTCTGATTAATTATATATACCCAGATATGTTGATCATGCTTGGAAATATTCCTTTGGGGATATATATATATATAGAGAGAGAGAGCTTGTCCGGATAGTTTTTTGAACATCAGTACTGTAGGTGGGAGGGGTAGATATGGCGGGAGCAGGGGGCCATATCGTGTTAGGGGAGTGCGCACTCGCTGTCTACGAGCGGTGGTGTGCTCCGGCCCCCAAGGCTCTACTCGCTCCTCAGGTTGCATAGACCCTCAGGACCCAGGCCTTCGGCTGATGCTGTGCAATGCCAGGTCCGTAGTAAATAAAGCCCCCCTCATCTGTGATCTTGTTCAGGAGGGGGGTGCGGACCTGGCAGGTATTATGGAGACCTGGTTGGGCCAGGAGGGGGGGGTTCCCCTCGTTGAAATGTGCCCGCCAGGTTTCCAAGCATTCCATCAGCCGAGGTCACAGGGGAGGGGCGGGGGGGGTAGCGGTTATCATTAAAGAAGGTCTGAGACCGAGGGAGGCCACTGTTCCTCAGACGGCCGGCTGTGAATCCCTTTTTGTGAAATGGGGTCATGGGGTTCAGATGGGTTTGCTGATCATGTACCTGGCTCCCTGCCACGTGGCAACAGCCCTGCCCGAGCTACTCAACGTCATCGCCGCGGTGGCGGTTGATACCCCTAAGCTGATGGTTATGGGGGATTTCAACCTGCCGTCCGTGGGTGAGACGTCAGAGATGGCTCGGGAGTTCATGGCTTCCATGACAGCTATGGACCTGACCCAGTTAATTCATGGCCCTACCCACACAGGGGGAAACACGCTGGATCTGGTTTTTGTCTCTGGACAGTGGTTGAGGGATCTTGATATAGGGGATATAGTTACTGAACCCTTGTCATGGTCAGATCACTCTCTCCTTCGTCTCGACTTTCAAACCGCTGCACCCCGCCGCAGGGAGGCGGAGCCAGTCAGATGGTTCCGCCCCAGGCGCCTGATGGAACCTGACAGATTCCAGACGGAGCTTGGGCCATTTCCTGAGGTTCTGGCACACGCCTCGACTGGAGACCTGGTGGCCGCCTGGGATAGGGCGGCTGCTGGTGCTCTGGATCGGGTCGTGCCTTTGCGGCCTCTGACCCGGCGCCGATCTCAATTGGCTCCTTGGTTTACCGAGGAGCTGAGGGAGTTGAAGCGCCGGAAAAGACGCCTAGAGAGTAGTTGGAGGGCCAGTCTTCTTGAATCTGACCGGACACTAGTAAGATCCCACATTAGGAATTACTTAGTGGCGATAAAAGCAGCGAAATGTAGTTATTTTGCTGCTCTTATTGCGTCATCAGATAATCGCCCGGCCGCCCTCTTTAGGGTGACCCGCTCCCTGCTCCACCAGGAAGCGCGGGAGGACCCCTTGGAGGGTAGAGCCGAGGATTTTGTTCAGTATCTGTATGACAAAATCACTCAGATTCGGGAAGATTTGGACTCCGACTGGGTAGTCTCAGGGGGAGAGACAGGGGCAGGTCTTGAGAATGTTATCTGGGATGAGTTTGATCCTGTGACCCCTGAGGACGTGGACAGGATTCTGGGTAGACTGAACGCGACCACTTGTTTATTGGACCCGTGTCCTTCCTGGTTAGTACTGGCTTCCCGGGAAGTGACACGAGGCTGGCTCCAGGGGATTATAAACGCTTCGCTGAGTGAGGGTGACTTTCCCGCCGCCTTGAAAGAGGCGGTGGTGAGGCCTCTCCTCAAGAAGCCTTCCCTGGACCCGGCAATGTTGGTAAATTATCGTCCGGTCTCCAATCTTCGCTTTGTTGCGAAGGTTGTTGAGAGTGTGGTCGCGCAACAGCTCCCCCAGCACCTGGATGAAACGACGTATCTGGATCCGTTCCAGTCGGGCTTCAGGCCCGGGTACAGCACGGAAACGGCATTGGTCGCGTTGGTTGATGATCTCTGGAGGGCTCGGGATAGGGGGTGCTCCTCTGTCCTGGTCCTGTTAGATCTCTCAGCGGCTTTTGATACCATCGACCATGGTATCATGCTGCACCGGTTGGAAGAGTTGGGGGTGGGAGGCACTGTGTTGCGGTGGTTCTCCTCCTTTCTCTCTGACCGGTCGCAGTCTGTGTTGACAGGGGGACAGAGGTCGACCCCGAGGCCCCTCATATGTGGGGTGCCGCAAGGGTCGGTCCTCTCGCCTCTCCTGTTCAACATTTATGTGAAGCCGCTGGGCGAGATCATCCGTGGTTTCGGGGTGGAGTACCATCAGTACGCTGACGACACCCAGCTGTACATCTCCATCCCGGATCACCCCAACGATGCCCTTGAAGTGATGTCCCGGTGCCTGGAGGCCGTACGGATCTGGATGGGGAGGAACAGGCTCAGGCTCAACCCATCCAAGACTGAGTGGCTGTGGTTTCCGACGTCCCGATATAGTCAGTTGACGCCATCACTGACTATTGGGGGCGAATCATTGGCCCCCACGGAGAGGGCTCGCAACTTGGGCGTCCTCCTGGACTCACGGCTGTCTTTAGAAGAGCACTTGACGGCCGTGACCGGGAGGATTTTTCATCAGGTTCGCCTGATTCGCCAGTTGCGTCCCTTTCTGGATCGGGACTCTTTACGCACGGTCACTCATGCCCTTGTCACCTCCCGCCTGGACTATTGCAACGCTCTCTACATGGGGCTCCCCTTGAGGAGCACCCGGAGGCTCCAACTGGCGCAGAGTGCGGCCGCGCGGGTGGTAATGGGAGCGACATGGCGTTCCCATGTAACACCTCTCCTGCGCGAGCTGCACTGGCTCCCGGTGGTCTTCCGGGTGCGCTTCAAGGTTTTGGTTACCACCTTTAAAGCGCTCCATGGCTTAGGACCCGGGTACTTGCGGGACCGCCTACTACCACCAATAGCCTCCCACCGGCCGGTACGCTCCCATAGAGAGGGGCTCCTCCGGGTGCCGTCAGCCAAACAATGCCGACTGGCGGCCCCCAGGGGGAGAGCCTTCTCTGTGGGGGCACCTACTATCTGGAACGAGCTCCCCCCAGAGATACGGAGGATCCCGGATCTGCGCACCTTCCGCCGCGCCTTAAAGACCTTACTATTTCACCAGGCCGGCCTGGCCTAATTTTCCCCCTCTTTTATAAAAGATTTTTAAAAATTTTAAATATTTTTTAGTATTTATATATTCAATTTTAAATTGGTTTTAAAAGTTTGGGGTTTTAAATTTGTCGGGGCCAAAATTATTTAATTTGATTTTATTCTATTTTTTAAATTTTGTATTGTATGTGTTTTTATTGTTTGGCTGTGCACCGCCCTGAGTCCTTCGGGAGTAGGGCGGTATAGAAATCTAATAAATAATAATAATAATAATAATATATATATATATATATATATATATATATATATATATATATATATATATATGATTAAATAAGAAATATTCTCTCTGTTCTATGTTTTTGAAAACTGGTGTGTGTGTGTGTGTGTGTGTGTGTGTGTGTGTGTGTGTTTGTGGATCAAACCACAACATGAAGCCAGAAAAATATACAGAACATGTTAATTTACATCTGTCAAATGCAAAGATAGCAGATAGAAATGAAACGTCACCAGTATCTCATATATCACTGTTCGCCCAACAGTGGAAAGAAAAAGACATACCAGCTAGTGCCCAAATTATAAATAAAGTACTAGAGTGCGCTGAAGTGGACAGAATGACATATAGGTTGAAAGAAAAAGAGGATTCTGATTTTTTTCAAAGTTGGGACAGTTGGTATCAGTGGTTAAATAAAAGGATTGAGATGAAGTGAGGGCCTAAGTTAATATGAGGAGAGATATATTTATCTAGATTGAAAGATAATTGTATCAAAACCATATTTGGGGATTATTTACTTTATTCTGTGTTGTGGACATAATTATTTATTAATGAGGGCAGGAATATTATCTGCTGGGATAGACATGTTTGTTTGTTTAGTGTTATGAATGGGGGAGGGAGGGGGAATGTATGGTTTTCGTTTTTATGTATAATCAATGTTTTTGTTTTATGTTAATTTTAAGTTGGAAAACTTAATAAAATTTATTCTTTTTAAAAAGGCAATATTCTCTCTGTTCTATGTTTTTGAAAACTGGTGTGTGTGTGTGTGTGTGTGTTTTCTTGGATCAAACCAAAACATGAAGCCAGAAAAATATACAGAGCATGTTAATTTACATCTGTCAAATACAGAGATAGCAGATAGACATTAAACGTCACCAGTGTCTCATATATCCCATGTACTCTACTACAAACTAATTATTTGGGAACTTATATTTTCTAATTTTTCCATCTCATGCTGCTTGCTTCACAAGTTCTGGTCCTCTGAAAGATGTGGCAGCTGCCCTTTTAGTGAATGCATGTCTTCTACTTCTCCTTTTCCTCCTCCTCCTCCTCTTATTTTCTTCTCCTCCTGCTTCTCCTTTCTCTATCATTTTCACTTCTCTTCCTTCTCCTGTTATTATCTTTATTACAAAATGACTATTTTTCACCATAGTTTACAAATACAGGTTGTCCCCTAATTTATGACTGGTAGCTTAGCTAAAACTTCTCAATGTCCTTTCATTTCATTCATTCTGGTATTATTTCCATGATTTTTAATTTCATGACTCTCATGTCATATTTCACATAAGCATTTCTTAAATAACTCATTCCCGTGACATTTAATTTAGAAAAGAAAGTTGAATGTAAGATCCTCTATTAGATATTTGTGCACATAGGAAGGACAATGATTTAATTGATTTCAGGTATGTTTTTTTTTTTTTAAATTAATCTTTCACACTAGTGGTCCAATTTCCGATATATATAAAAAAATCACCAATTAAAGTTTTTTGTTAGATTGTTTTACTGTATGTTTGTGCAATTATGTGGCAATAAAAATGGTATAATTTAAGACAAAAAATTAAATCAGTATTTAACTAAGATTTGTGAAGGGATAAGCAATCCCTGTTCCTCTTTTTTTTTTCAGTTTAAGTATTTTAATTAAAAGTGTTAATGTTGTTGAAAGGAAAACATTGCTTTTCAGGGGAAAAAAAATACTCCATCCATGATGGCAGCAAGGTCACAATTTGCTGCCTTTGGACCAGGATGGCTTGCCATCATTAATAGAATTGTGAATCCTGAATTGTACCACACTGGTTACTGAAAGCAAAGATTCTAATATTTTTGCCACACACAAATATATAGCTTTGCATCATTTTTTTCAATAAATATATGCATAAATATAATGTTTTTGATTAATTTGTTTAATTGGATTCTCTTTCTCTAGTTTTAGGACTTGTGTCGAAAAGAGATCCATTGGAAGGAAATTTGTCTTTACATTTTTTTTGTAACATTTAAAATAACCAAAATAATCAAGCAATGTCTTGAAAAGCTTGGTATAATTGGGATTGTTCAATATTTAGACAGTGGTCAACCAGAAATTCCAGGAGTATAGCTTAGACCAGTGATGGCTAACCTTTTCGGGACCAAGTGCCCAAAGCGAGCACACCCAAACTCCCAAAATGCAATGCACACACAGCCCCAGTACATGTGTTCCACCCATCCCCAATACCAGAAGTAGAAGATGAAATTCTACTTCTGAAAGAATATAGGAAGTCCTCAATTTACAACCATTTATTTAGTGACCATTCAAAGTTACAATGGCACTGAAAGAAGTGACATCACTGTTTTTACACATACTATGTACATGTTAACTATACTTTATAGAAATTATTATTCTTCTATTTACATCTTGTATCTTTATTTATCTAGGCAAGTCTCTGGGGTACCTGGTATGTTTTCTTTTGAGATGCAATACACTTTTTCTGAGTGGAAGAGCTCAGAATTCTGGGGTGTTATATTAATTAAATACTTGTTACCTGTTTCTCTTTTTTAAACCCATGGGATCCCAAGACAATTGAAGAAATAAAGATTATTATTACTATTCCCATGATATTCCAACCATGGTTGGAAGCCACAAAGCTCTGTGAGTTTATTCAATAGGATGTTGCACTGCCTATTTCTGTTTGAAAAACAGAAGAAGTCAGTGCTGTTGGAACTATTTGGAGACATCCAAGGATCATGTGGCAGACAGGGGTATTTGTATACAGAAAGAAGCCATTCATGGAAGATGCTTATATTCCTGCAATCATTGCTTCTCTTAATGCCTCAAGTGGTATGCAATGAATCCATCCATCATTGTGATTTGGAAGAGCCTCTTCCTATTCATCACACATATCATCAGCTTGGAATTATTAACATTGCTGGCATTATTTCTGTATTCTCAACATATTCTGATCCCCTTGATTTCAGTCAACATCCTTCTCAGGGATTTCATGATAGACTTATGTAAGTACATCATCAATTTATTTTCAAGCTCTGGACCTTGCTGTTCAATCATATGATGATCAAAATGTTATCTTGTAATAACAAAGACTCCAGAAACAAACACATTAAATCGAATTTTCAATCCATTCCAATATAAAGTTGAAAAAAAAAAGACAAAGCTGAATGTCTATTATAATAAATCACATCTAGATATTTATAAAAATAGATGTTGCTGCAGATTAATTTATAAATCTATAACGAAAACTCGGAGTAGGAGGCTATATTTCCCCTGATAACTTTTATCATTTGAAATTTACAGTGCCAAAATTAATCAATTTCCTTTTGGATATAAACAGTTTTTAGAAGATGGAGTTTGATATTGGTCCTTTTTCATGTATTTAAAAATAATTCTTATAATTTCAAGACAGTGTTCATCTTGTATTACAAAGAACTCCAGAATCTGCAGGAGTACATATTTGTTTATATGTTTTGCTCTGAATTATCCAGAATTCTAGGCAAATAGTAAATATTTTTCAGTAAAATACATCAACTACATGAGGTTTAAGCCTATCATATTGTGAAGCAGACCCTTCTAAATATATTATATAATTTTTGCTATAGAATATTGTTTCAGAATTACCAGCACATCCTTGCCATAGCATTTGCTATCAAAGAGATCAATGAAAATACCCAGATCCTACCCAATGTCACTCTGGGCTTCCAGATTTATAACAGCAATTTCAGTCCAAGATGGACTTATCTTGCCTCAATGATGCTTCTCTTAACTCAGGGCAGATTTATCCCTAACTACAAGTGTGGGGTCCCAAAACATTTGGCTGCAGTCATTGGGGGACCTGACATCTCTCTCCATATGGCAACTCTTCTGTGCATCTACAAAGTCCCTCAGGTAAGATACGTTGAGTATGTATGGCACTACGTGAAGTGCCATCATGCTGCAAAGTCCTTTTGCATGGTTCAAACTATGCACCACCTTTTGATCTATACTCCATAAGAAAACTTTAAAGGTGACTAATAGTCCTTGTTGATGAACTAAACGCATTTGGCACACAACAATCCATGTCTTGTAATTCAGTGAACATTTATTACCACCAATGAAGGTATGGAATCCAAGAAATCAAATATTTTCTTGGGTTAATAGCAAAGGTTTAAGGTATTCTAATTACCTAACTTGCGCAAATGATCCATTTGGTTCAACACTCCAAATAAAAGTTAAAAAATAGAAAGGTAAAGTTTCTTGTCCAGTAAGTCTGTATACTTCTCTGGGACAAAGAAATACATTTTGGCCTTTTGGAGAAGGAATACTTTATTAAAAGAAAAGATTGGATGGTGACATCACAGTTGCCCAGTGGTTGCCTAATTGAGGGCTCCTTTCACATACCCAGTAACTTACTCATCAAAGTGGTACCTATTTATCTTTTTGTAGTAGCCCACTTTCAAATGTCGGCAGAAGTTGGACCGTGTGACGGGAGTTCAACCCATCATATAAATCAAATTAAAAAAAAAAAACCACCCCACTCAGCAGCAACCAGGACTCGAACACGAGCCTGCCGATCATCACCCTATCATCCTAACTTCATGAGAACTGTGAACTACGCTCCCTATCATTTATAAAGAATTCTATTATCAAAAGTTGGAAAAAACATATTTCTTTATAGTTTAAATATTTCAAATTATTGTAACGGATTATTTATAGATCTTCACCAATGATATCTATGATCTGCTGCAATTAGTTCTTCCCTAGATTTTATTTTATATTCTGCTTGACAAAATTCGAGTGCTTCATGATGAATTAGCCATTTGTGTTTGCCTATTATTTCTCATCTATAATATCATGTGGTGACAGGCATGAAGGTGTTTCTCAGAACAATATGGCTTTGTATCAATTCCATAGTCTCAACTATGTCTAACATGCATCAGCTGTCAAAGCAGGTACTGACTGAAACAAAAACTTCATAAGCAAGGCATTCATTTTTATAACTGAACTTCTCCCAGTGCACAGTTGCTGTAAATTAAAATGAACTATGTAAAGCAACAAAATTATGAATTATTAACTATGATGATCTGCCAAGGTATATGGAACACTGTTACCTTCCCAATGAACTGCTACCTATTTATCTACTCGCATTTGCATACTTTCAAACTGCTAGATGGATGAGATCTGGGGCAAGGAAAGGAGCTCACCCAGTCATGCAACATTCAAGTATCAAACCTTGAATCAAACATTCAAGTATCAAACCTGGGCTTTCAGCTTTCCACTGAGGCATTGCAGGTCCCCAAAACAACATAAAATTGTGAGAAAGAAAAAGTATGTTAAAATTACAAGAAGGAGAGATTATATGAATGAACTATGCAGCCACACAAAAAGTAATTCATCAATTTTATTTCAAGTTTTATAAATTCTTCCCTATCATTTTTCTTAGCTAACATATGGCTCTGCTCCAGTCATGGATAAAGAGACTCAGGCAGTTTTCTTCCAACAAATGCTTCCAAATGAATCTCACCAACATAGGGGGCTCCTCCAGCTATTGCTCTATTTTAGATGGATCTGGATTGGAGTTCTTGCTGTGAATGATGACAATGGAGAGAAATTTGTACATGAGGTGTTTCCCATGTTTTCCCAGCATGGCATCTGTTTTGATTTCATACAAGAGTTCACCAATGTAGCTTTTTACAGTGATTTTACTGATGTAGTAGATGAAGGAGTCCAAATATACCGAGTTCTGATGAAAAGCACAGCCAATGTGATAATCTTGTATGGTGAAAGTAGGTCCATGTCTACCCTAAGAACATTCCTCCAGTTTTCAGAAGTGGAGGATATTCTAAGGAAGACAAAAATCTGGTTGATAACAGCTCCGACAGATTACACCTCAGTTTCCTTTCACACATCTTGGGATATCCATTTCCTGCAAGGTACTTTATCCTTTGCAATTCACACAATGGAGATCCAAGACTTCCAGAAATTTACTAAAAGCATAAATCCAAGGAATGATCAACAGGATCATTTTCGGAAAGACTTTTGGGAACAGGTGTTCAATTGTTTGTTCTCCCATTCTGTGACAGAGAAGTTTGAGAAAAAATGTACTGGACGGGAGAGGCTTGAGACCCTTCCCACGTCTGTGTTTGAAACACTCATGAGTGGCCAGAGCTACAACATTTACAATGCAGTCTATGCTGTGGCACATGCTTTGAAATCTCTGTATTTATCCAAGTCCAGACACAGAACAATAGTGAAAGAAGGAAGGAAACAATTTCACAATCACGTGTTGTGGCAGGTAAGACTTTCAGCAGAGAAATGCAGAAACCTGGAAGGATTTATATTCTTGCAGTCATTTGGTCTTTATAATTTAAATCCTTCCCTCCTCCACCATTCAGTCAGAACCAAAGAATCTTCTTGGTTGAGAAGCAAAATGTCTTCAAGGAAAAACAGTCCCGTTGCCTTTTGAAAAAGCAACTATTAACTTGGGTCAACTATGTCCGGGATGAGTGATAATCTCCATAGTCAATATTCTGTAAGGGTATCAAAATAAGGTCGAAAAGTTAAATGAAACAATGTCTTAACCAACTGAAATATTTATATCATCGTATTGAAATGACAAAAGGCATTCTACAAAATTATGAACACCTCTCTTAGAATTAGCTTCTGTCCATTCAAGTAACTGCCATTTCAGCCTATAAGTAAATGGAGATACTAAGCAAGCAAGTAAGTAAGTAAATGCTACCTCTTGATCATGGGTGTCAAATTCGCGGTGTCATGTTTCCATCACGTGATGTATTGTGACATTTTTCCCATTCATGGAGATGGGGTGGGCATGGCCTTCATGTGACGCATCTGGCCCATAGGCCACCAGTTTGACACCCCTGCTGCTCTGAATCATTCTTTTGTTCTAAATGTTTTGTTTTTGAATGCTTGCATTTCGTCAGCACAGTTCTTTCTATTGTTGAAAGTATACTCATACCCTCACTTTTGTTGTGACCCAGGCCCAAGTAGGTATTATCAGATGCAATCAGTTCGAAAACAAACAGACTTTATTAGAACAGCTGAGAATTAACTCATTCTCAGCGTAGCCCAAACTAATTCAAAACACAATTCTTCAGCCTTATCACCAACCTTGGTCTACTGTGGCAAACTGCCAAAGGCAGTTCAGAAAGTTCAGAAGCAGAAGATGCCGACAAGAAATAAATGCAGTAGGACAAGAAACAAATCTATCAATGTTGTTTTCCGACAAAGAACTCTAGAGCCATTGGTGGTCTTTTAGGACTTATGGGAGGGGCCAATCATCTCTTGGCCTTATTCCCAAGTCATCCTTTTTGCTTTAGCTGCTTTTGCCTTCTGGCAGCTCTTCTCATGCATGCATTAGGAACAGGCTCCTCCTGTTCCTCTGCCTCTCTGCTGTCAGCCTCTGGAGGCTCCAGAGTCCGCACATCACTCCCAGATGGCCCTGGCCCCATCTCTGCCTCCGACGTAGAGCCCTCATCCGGGCATTCCCCAGCCTCCAGGACTGGCCCATGTTCTTCCTCAGCCTCCTCACTGCCCAACTCCATTGCCAGCTCTGCAGGCTTCTGACGGACCAGGCATTTCCTGATGAGGATCTTCTCACGTAAACCATAAGTGGAGGAGGAAGGGGTGATAATATTTTGACATCCTTACTTAAAAAAGAAGCAGATACTGGAATCGTCCTTTTCCATCAGGGACAATGTTTCATAGGCCATTTGAGACTCACCTGCATTTCTACATATAGATATTCACAACAACAATGTATACTATAACAATGTATAATTTTAGAGCAGATGAATGAAAAAGAAATGGAACAAGTTTATATGCTTTCAGAAACAAGATTCTAGAACAGGGGCATCAAACTCGAGGCCCGCAGACCAGATTTGGCCTGCGGGGTGCTTAGATCTGGCCCCCGGTGCCTCTCCCAGGGAAAACGGAGCTCAAGAGCCTGTTTTTGCTGGCACAGCACTTGGGCCACAGGTGCCCCTGACAAGTGTCAGGGTTCCAAGTAATACCCCCAATGAAATCAAACTCCGAGGCTTGAATTTCCTCAAAGCTAATTTTTTTTATAAGTTATTTTATTTTTATTTTTAAACAAACAAGTCATCATTAATCAATCAGTGTAACATCTGGGTACAATTTTTTGTGTGCCATTATATTCAACATTTATCATCATTTTCTTAGTACATATTTGTCTTTCTTCTTACATTTAAATTTAATGTATTACAACATATTTTCCCCATGTTTCTTATTTTTACATTGTCTATTGTTTATATTCAATCTCTATCCATTGATAAAATTGCCCCCATATGTTGTAATACTCTGATTCTTCCTTCTCTCTAATTGCTAATGTTAATCTACTCATTTCTGCACATTCTAATATTTTCTTAATTAGCTCTCCCTTTGTAGGAATTTTTTCTGCTTTCCAATTTTGTGCAAATACCATTCTTGCTGCCATTATTACATGTATAATCAAATATGTATTTTCTTTACTATATTTCTCTGGTAAGATACCCAACAGGAACAGCTCCGGTTTAAGATCAATGTGTTGCTGTATCATTTTCTCTAACCAAATTTGAATTTTTGCCCAATAATTTTTCGCTTCTGGACATGTCCACCACATGTGATAGTATGATTCCGATGTCTGGTGGCATTTCTAACATTTAGTTGATTTATCTTTGAACATTTTTGCCAATCTTTCCGGTGATATGTGCCATCTATAAAACATTTTATACAAATTCTCTTTATATGCTGTACCATTGTTAATTTGTAATTTCTTTCCTGTAATTGCTGCCATTTACAGTATCTAATTCTATTGTATATCCAATTTTTTTTGCCCATTCTATCATTGTTTCTTTTACTTGTTCTTCTTCTAATTTAACTCCAAGTAAATAACTATATAATTTTTTTTATCATTTTCTTATCTGTTCCTATGAGTATCTCATCCAATTCTGTCATCTCCAAGTAAAAACCATATAACTTTGCATCTTTTTCATATCTCAATTGTATTTGCAGTTGTATATACCACTCCATAATCATCACTTGTTCTACTAGTTCTTGTTTCGTTTTCAATTCCTCCTTTTCTGATAAAATATCTTTATATCTGATAATATTCCCCATATTAATAATATTTGGATGTACTAACGCTTCTATTATTGAAAGCCATGTTGGTATTTTCAAATTTGAGGCCACCAGTACTGTGCCACCAGTAACCTGGTAGCTTTTATTAAATTCAAAACCAACTTAGTCTCTATTACAGTACAATCCGTGATTATTCCCAACAGAAAAAACTGTGGTGTAAATGTAATTTTTTTCCTTAAAATATTTTGAATAATCCACCATATTTTATCCAAAAACACTTAATTTTTTTACATGTCCACCATATATGAAAATATGTAGCATCTTCACACTCACATCGCCAACACTTAGGTTGTAAATTTGGATACAAACAGGCTAGTTTTTTGGGGTCTAAATGCCATCTATAAAACATTTTGTAAAAGTTCTCTCTTAAGTTTTGAGCTTGTGTGAATCTTACATTTCTAACCCATATCTGTTCCCATGTATCCATCATTATTGGTTGACCTATGTTTTGTGCCCATTTTATCATACAATCCTTGACTAGCTCTGTTTCCGAATCTATTTCCACTAATACATTATACAACCTTTTAATATGCATTTGACCTTTATCTCTTATTTGCTTTATCAAATTCTCATCCTGCTGCAAAATGCCAGTTTTTTGATCCTCTCTCCATCTGGCCTGCAGATGACCATACTGAAATCAAGTCCTAATAATTCCTTCTTCTCTTAATTGCTCCATAGATTTTAATTGTAATCTGACTCCTTCCTTATAAAGGAGTTTCTTATATGTAAACTTATCTTGCTTTTGTTCCAAATTTATATTCTCTATCGCATGTCTGGGTACTGTCCATATTGGTAACTTATCCTTTACTTTATATTTATATTTTTTCCAGATACGCAGTAGAGCATTTCTTAATATGTGACTTTTAAAAGTCTTATCTACTTTCTTGTCATACAATAGATAAGCATGCCAGCCGTAGACCAGACCATATCCTTCAATAGTCAGTATCTTTTCCTCCGTTAAATTTATCCAATCTGTAATTGCTGAGAGGGTAGCGGCTTCATAATACAGTCTTAAGTTGGGCATTTTAAGACCACCTCTTTCTCAGGTGGTCTTTTGATTAACTCGTGGTTTCTTCCCTGCCCACACAAACTTGTTTATGCCCTTCTGCCATTCCTTCAGATTTTCATCTTTTTTGAGTATAGGTATCATTTGAAAAAGAAATAAAATTTTGGTAAAATATTCATTTTTACAGCAGCTATCCTACCCAGCAAAGACAGTTGCAATTTTTTCCAATTTTCCATCTCTTTCTGTATTTTTTGCCATAACGGTTTATAATTATGTTGATATAATTTCGTATTTGCAGTCATAATATAAACCCCTAAATATTTAACCTTCTTAACTATTTCAAATCCTGTTAACCTTTCTATCTCTTCTTTCTGGCTTCTGTCCATATTTTTAGCTATTATCTTTGTTTTAGCTGTATTTATTTTAAAACCAGATACTTGTCCATATGAGCAGATTATATCCATTAAGGCTGTAATTGATTGTACCGGTTGGGCTAAGGTAACCACCAGGTCATCCGCAAATGCTCGTAGCTTATATTCATGCTGTCTAATTCTAATTCCCTTTATTATATCAGTCCCACGTATTTTATTTAATAAAATTTCCAGAGTCAAAATAAACAATAACGGAGACAAGGGACAACCTTGCCTTGTTCCTTTTTCTATATTAAAATTATCTGTTAAACCACCATTGATTATTATTTGCGCTGTTTGTTTTTGATATATTGCCTTAATAGATTGTGTAAAATGTTCTCCAAATTGCATCCTTTCTATTAGTTTTAATAAAAATTGCCAATTCAATCTATCAAAAGCTTTTTCAGCATCCAAAAAAACTAGCACTGCGGGGACCTGGTTGTTCCTTCCCAAATACTCTAATAAATTAACAATTTGCCTTACATTACTTTTCATTTGTCTCTCATTTATAAAACCAGTTTGATCATGATGAATCACTTGCTGCATAACTGTCATTAATCTGTTTGCTAAAATTTTAGCAAAAATCTTATAGTCTGTATTTAAAACTGAAATCGGCCTATAGTTTTTAGGATCTGTATAGTTTTGCCCATCTTTTGTAATCAGCAAAATAAAAGCTGTCTTCCAAGTTGGAGGTACCTCTCCTTCCTGTTGTATATTATTGAATAATTCCTTCAATGGTTCAACCATTTCCTCCTGTAAACTTTTATAATAAATAGCTGTCAAACCATCCCTTCCAGGAGCTTTACCCACTTTCAACTGCTTAATTGCAAACATAATTTCCTCGGAAGTTATCAATTGATTTAAGCTATCCCTCTGCTCTTTTGAAGTTATATAAATATTCTCTTTCTGCAGATATCCATCTATATCTGTATCTTGAATTTTATCACCAGTATACAGCCTTGAATAGAACTCTAAAAAAGCTTTTTTAATCAATTCTTGCTCATAAACCTCCTTACCCTTGTATTTTATTTTCCCTATTGTCCTTGCTTTCTGCTTTTTTCTTAACAAATATGCCAACCACCTGCCTGGTTTATTAGCATTACAAAAAGTATTATGTTTTGCATATTGTAAATTGGTTGCCACTTGATCTGCTATTAACATATTAAACTGACCCTTCAATAAATTGATTGCTTCTTTAATTTTCTTATCTGTTGGGTTGGCTATTAAAGCCCGTTCCTGTTTATTAATCTCATCTTCTAATTCTTTTCTTTTTACCCCCTGTTATTCAAATATATCAAAATTCCTCGCATGTATGCTTTACTTGCATCCCATACCATTTCCATAGATGTACCCTTTTGCATATTCATAGCAAAAAACTCTTTCATAAATTTTTTACACTCTTTTACATTTTCTCCATTTCTGAACAAATTATCATTTAACCTCCAGGACCTCCTAGGCCCTTTTCCATACTCCAATTCCTGCCAGACTGGACTACGGTCTGTCAATGTTCTTGAACAAATCTTCGTGTTCTTCACCCTAGATAAGAGATCATTAGTAATTAATATAAAATCAATCCTTGAAAAAGATTGATGTCTATCCAAGAAAAAAGTAAAGTCTTTTTCTTCTGGGTTTCTTTCACGCCAAATATTCCTCAACTCCCAGTCGTCCATCATCTCCCAGAACGGTTTGGGCGATTTTGCTCTTGTTAAAACATTTTGTTTAGGTCCCCTCTTATCTTTTTTTACGTCCAAAACACCATTCCAATCCCCCAGTAGGATACAAGTTTTATATCTCCATTATATCAACTTTGAGTGTAGTAAGTTATAAAATTTTTCTTGTTGTTGGTTCGGGGCATATACTCCAATTACAAGTGTTTTTTCTCCTTTTATTAAAAGTTCAATCACTAAAAATCTTCCTTGATCATCCACTTCAACTAATTTTGCAATTAAGTCTCTTTTCACATATATAACTATACCATTTTTCTTCTCTGATGCTGCTGCAACATAATGTGTACCTAATCTTGCATTTATCAAATGTTTTTGATCTTGTATCCTAACATGAGTCTCTTGTAAACAAATTACTTCATTCTTAAATTGTTTAAGATAGTGAAATATTTTCCTTCTCTTCTGTGGAGAATTCAAACCATTGACATTCCAGGTCAAAAATCTAGTTCCCATCTCTGGGCCTCTGAAGCGTCTGGAGCAATTTCTGATGATCTTGCCTCAATTGACCTTTAGGTCTTGCTCCTCCCACAGCTTCTGTTTTGGTAGTTTCTTGGGTTGTTATCTGCAGTTGTTGTTGTTGTTGTTGTTGTTGTTGTTGTTGTTGTTGCTGCTGCTGCTGCTGCTGTCTTAATTCTTCCTTGCGCTTAGCTGTTGCTGCTCTGGTCTGTCTTTGATCCTTCGGTTCTTCAAATATATCAATTAAATCCACATCTTGAACAGCCATCTGAATTTGTAGTGGTTCTTCTTGACCAGTCAAAGCTCCCCCCTGAACTACTGTCAGTAGCTCTTCTCTCTCTCCTTCCATTACTTCCTTCTTTCTTTTTCCTTCTGGTGATTTGGGTGTCCCAGCCTTTAATATGTTGATGTAAAAATCTCTTGCTTTCCATATTGTGTTAAGCCGATATCTCTCTCCCGAATAAGTCACAACAAGGCCGGCTGGCACCTCCCATCTATACTGTAATTGACGTTTTTTTCAACTCATCCACCAGAAAAGCATACTCCCTTCTGGCTGTCAACATCTTGGGGGTGATTTCTTTCATTGTCATCACTTCCTGGCCTTCTACCTGAAGTTTGTTTTTAAAGGTAGCCTGTAAAATTTTGTTACATAATCTCCTTGTAGTAAAATATATTACAATGTCTCTTGGTAAGTGTTTCTGTCTGGCAACCCAAGAGTTGACACGGTATGCCTTGTCGATCTGCCAGCCCAGCTCAGTTTTTGTCTCCCCCAACAACTGTGCCAATGCCTCTGACATCATTTCTTTCAAGTTCTCTTGTTTATTCTCCTTCACCCCTCTGAATCTTAAAGCAAATTCCATATCTCTATATTGTAACATCGTTACATCAACTTCAGTCCTTTCAAGTCTGTTCTGAGTCTCTGCTAATTTATTGTCCAAAATTTCGGTAGATTGCTTAATTTCTTCCACTTTATCATCCACAATTTCAATATCACCTGCCAAACGTTTAAATGCCAATAATATGTGTTCTCTAATTTGCCGATTCCGAATTAAAATCTCCTCTGAAACAGCCTGTATTTTTTCATTAGTTTCATTAATTTTTTCATTAGTTTCATTAATTTTTTCATTAATCACAGTAGCAATTTTATTTTGTGTGGCTTGTAGGGCTTCTTGTATCATCTCCAATGTTAAAGTCTGTGGGTCTGTTGGGGGGGCAGAGGCTTGCAATCTAGGAATATGAGCTGGGGAGCTTCCAGCACTCCCAGTTCCTTTAATAGGAACGGTCTTTACAGATTTTGAGGCCATTTCAGTTTAAATTGATCATTGTATTTTAATCAGAAGCCAAAAAGAAAATCAAAGGATTTCCCCAATCATAAATTAACGTTTAAAATCCTCCTTCTTGCAACACAAAAGTTCTTCCCAGGCAAGAGGCTACCAGTGAAATGAAACTTTCTGTAACTTTCACTTTCTCCGCCCTTCCCTTTCAAGCTTCAATCACCATTTTGTTGCAAATTGCTAAATTGTTACTTCCGAAGGAGGCTATAAACCTTGGAGTTAAGTGTAAATACTTGCAGTCTGACTTCTCCTGGCTTGTTCTGCCTGCAGCAATTGAAGATATTAAGAATCCCCTCACTTGTTGTCAGCAGAATTGGACGCGGCTTCTAGCTCCGCTAATTAGCGGAGTTCTCCCAGGTCCGGAGCAGAATGACAGGCTTCTAGGGAGCTCACACCCTTTGCGCCCTAAGATTACTTCTAGGGCACTTGGCGGGCTCTATCTCTGCCTGTTGGCTCTTCTCTCTCCCCTTTGCCTGGGGAGAGGGTTTCCAAGTCCCAGACAGCTGTTTTTCGACTGTTCTGGGGCTTTTACGGTACTGGGGATCAGGCGCCCACGGAGGAGCGTCAGCGAAGCTGCGGAGCCAACCGCAAGTCCAGAATCATAGATTCTTAAATGGAATTTAGGTTATCAAAACCAACCCCGGCTCAGCGCAAGATTTCAAATTCCATCACCATCAACAGATGTTGACTCTGCTTTTTCTAAAAAAATAACCAGAAAAGAAATGCCCTTTTGTCATCAATTCCTACTGCTGAATGTCTTCTATTTAGATATCATTTCCTATTTAGAATAATATTTCTATTCTATTCTAAGATTGTTATTCTATTCTAAGTTTCTAAAATTATTTTCTAAGGAGAGAAGCAACCAAGAACTAAGAATAAATTTCCTGACAGAACAATTATCCAGTGGAACAGCTTCCCTCCAGAAGTTGTGGATACTCCATCACTGGAGATTTTTTAAAAGAGACTAGACAGCCATTTGTCTGAAATGTTATAAAGTCTCAATATAGACTCTATAATATCAAACTATAGCCTTATACATACTAGTATTTTATATATATATATTTATATATGATCATCTGGTTTAACTAATTATAGCAATCAGATGATAGATTGCAGTTTTATAAAATTTTCACTAGGGTTATATTTTCTAATCACATATTAATAACATTTTAATTTTATTTCAGTAATGTGAAATTTTGGAATTTCTAATTTGTCTCTTTCTCCCTCTTTACACCTCTATATTTCAGCTTCATTCTTTTCTGAAAGGCATTACATTCAATAACAGTGTTGGTGAAAAGATCTCCCTTGATAAAAATGGAGAATTCATTGGTGGATTTGACATTATCAACTGGATCACATTCCCAAACCAGTCCTTTCTTAGGGTCAAAGTTGGAATGGTAGATCCTACAGCTCCAGCAGAGAAGTTCTTCAATATCTCCATAGATTCCATCATGTGGCCAGTAGGCTTTAATCAGGTGAGCTGTTTGTAGGGTTGCCAGGTCGGCTTCCAAAAAATAACGGACAAGCGGGGAGGGGGGGTTAAGTAGTAAAAAAATTAAAAAAAAATTACAATTAAATTATATATTTTCTTACAAACATTTTAACACGCCATTTTAGGTCAGTCGACACAAGCTACAATGCATTTTAAAAATGTGAACTGTACATAATTTTATAATATATTTTTATTTTAATCTCATCATTAATTTTTTTGGAGAATCGAGTTCAATGGATATTCGACATTTGTCTCATTCTAACTTATGAAAAAAAAAGACAAAACGTGATTCTCCTATCCTTATTCTCTTAGACTGTACAGCTTTAGTTTATGTACCATTTCATCATAAAGCTTTTGAATAAAAAAAATGTCCACTATTTTGTGAAAAAAAATAGTGAACATAATGTGAAAAAAGTGGACTGTCCGCTCAAATAGTGGACACCTGGCAACCCTAGTTTTGAATCTAGATTGCTCAGCATTCATTTATGTAGCATAAGATATCTTTACCAATGAAATTCCCATAGCATCAGTTTTAAATAATCTAATTGCAAATAATCTAGGGAAAGAAAAAAATATATATTTGCAAGAATGCTTAATTTCTAATATCTGGTTTACAATACTGCACCTTTGATTTTGTTCCCCTGTTAATTATGGATAATCAATTCACTGTTTTTGATGTAAAAGATCCAGTTCAGTGTACTAGATTTTATCAATCTAGGGAGATCAAAATTTTAAAACAATGAGAAAATTTATGTAATCAATATAGAAATAGCCTTTAAAGAGTGGGGATGATGGTTATAGGAAAGCCACCAATACCAATTATGACAGATATTCAATGAATTTGTTTGAGAAAAAAATACATATCAAAATAATGTCATCACACTACTTCTGCTTATCAATATATTTTTATTCTGTTGATTCTACAGGAACAGTATCTCACCAAGCAGTTCCTTTACTCTCTGCATCTTAAAATATTCTTTTTCATTTATTGATAGGCATTACCTTTATCTTTATGTAATGATCCTTGTGAGACAGGATACAACAAGGCCAAGAAAGAAGGGAAGTCGTTTTGCTGCTATGATTGCCGTCTGTGTCCAGAGGGAAAAATATCCAAGGTGAAAGGTAGGAACTTTCCAATTATAATGGGACTAGGGTACAACACTGTGCATAATCCGGGTGCACTTCCGGGTGCGCTTCAAGGTGTTGGTGATCACCTTTAAAGAGCTCCATGGCTTAGGGCCAGGGTACTTATGGGACCGCCTTCTGCCACCAATAGCCTCCCACTGGCCAGTTCGCTCCCACAGAGAGAGCCTCCTCAGGGTGCCGTCAGCTAGACAATGCCGGCTGGCGACCCCCAGGAGGAGAGCCTTCTCTGTGTTGGCACCTACCCTTTGGAACAATCTACCCCCAGAGATATGAGTGATCTCCGACCTCCGGACTTTTCGTCGGGTCCTAAAAACTCATCTCTTTCAGTTAGCCGGTCTCTCTTGATTTTATGATTTTATGGTTGGTTTTAAATTTTGATATGGATTTTAAATTGATAAATTTTAATCTATGGGCCAAATTTAATTATTTTAAATCTATTTTTAATCGTACTTATGTATAAATGTTTTTTATTTTGGCTGTTCACCGCCCTGAGTCCGAAAGGAGAAGGGTGGTATAGAAATTCGAATAATAAATAAATAATCCACTATATCAATTCCACTATGTTCTTTTTCAGACATGGATGATTGCTCTCCGTGTCCAAATGATCATTATTCAAACCTCCATCGAAATAGGTGTATTCCAAAGCGGATCAGCTTTTTGTCCTATGAAGAATCTATGGGGATCAGTCTAACTATTCTTTCCCTGTGCTTTTCATTGAAGACAACTTTGGTGCTCACAATCTTTGTTAAATATAAAGACACCCCCATTGTCAAAGCCAACAACCGGAATCTGACTTACACTCTCCTTGTTTCTCTCCTGCTCACTTTCCTTTGTGTGTTTTTATTTATTGGAAGACCTGGTAAGATTGTGTGTCTCCTTCGACAATCAGCTTTTGGACTCATCTTCTCTGTGGCGGTTTCTTGTGTATTGGCCAAAACCTTTGTTGTGGTTCTAGCCTTCATGGCCACAAAACCTGGTTCCAAATTGAGGAAATGGGTGGGTGGAAATATGGTCAGTTATATTATTCTTTCCTGCTCCCTTGTTCAAATATGTGTTTGTGCTGTGTGGCTGATAACATCCCCACCATACCCAGATTTTGATGCACACTCAATGTCTGAAGAAGTCATCCTGGAATGCAATGAGGACTCCTTCATGTTCTGCTGTGTTTTGGGCTTCATGGGTTTTCTTGCTCTGGTTAGCTTCTCTGCTGCTTTTCTAGCTAGGAAGTTACCTGACAGTTTCAATGAAGCCAAATTCATCACTTTCAGCATGTTGGTCTTCTGCAGTGTTTGGCTGTGCTTTATTCCAACCTATCTAAGCACTAGGGGAAAATATACATTGGCTGTGGAGATCTTCTCCATGATCTCCTCCAGTGGCGGCTTACTGGGGTGTATCTTTTTCCCCAAGTGTTTTATCATTCTGATGAGACCCGAATTAAACAATAAACATCATCTCATGAAAAGAAAGTTGTAAACCTTTATCTGTTTACTTCTGATTTTGTGTATGTAGTCATATATTTTGATTGTGCTTGGAAATATTTCTTTTGGGAGAATTTTTGTTGGGTAGAGCTGATTAAATATACAGCATTCTCTCTGTTCTATTTTTTCCAAAACTGGTGTGTGTATGTGGTTATGTGTCTCTCTGTGTGTGTGTTTGTATTTTTTAGGAGCAAACCAAAATATGTAGTCAGCAAAATATACAAAAAATCTTAATTCACATCTGTCAACTACTGCTGAGAGAACTGAAATGCCATCAGTGTCTCATATTTCCTACATAATCTACTAGAAACTAAATATTTGGGAATATATATTTTCTAATTTTCCATCCCATGCTTTTTAGTTCACAAGTTCTAAAATTTCTCAAGGTGTCTCAAATGTTTCTCTAGATATTCATGTTTAACTTTTTTAAAAAGATTTTTTAAAAATATTAGATTGATGTTCATCATTGCTTCTTGATCTGAGAAGTTTTGGTGACAATTGAACTGAATATTTTATTAGTTGCAAAGTTGAAAAAGTTGGGCATATAGTTATCTCCTCTATAATTATAAAATTAACTATGATTATCTATGCACCTGTTCCAAATCCCACAGGATCACAAACCCATGTTGTAAAATTTGATTACCATTCCAATGGCAATCTAAATTATTTGTCAGTTGATCACTGATAAATGGACAATGAAAACCTTCCTTGATAGAATTGAATGACATTAGGTGGATACTGTATCCATATGTGCTCACACTCTGAATGAAGGATTCGTTCCTTAATTATTTATCCACACAACTGGATATTCTGCATTTCACAGGAAATTTATAGGATTTTTAGGCAAGGTCTTGTAAAGTTGCCATTCAATATTCTGATGAATGAGAAGAAGTAAACAGACAAAGAAGTTGATTGATTATTGGGGTATCAACTATAGTTGTTTTCTTGGTATTGTTACTAGTAACAATGCTTCAAGCAGCACATACGGTTCCTGATATTAATTGCAATGTTGATGATCCTCTTCCTATTCTTCACAAGTACTCTCAGTCTAGAGATTTGACCATTGCTAGTATTATTTCTCAAGTTTATACTTTTTCCAGTCCAATTCGTTTTGATCGTCACCCTTCCAGCGAACTTCAGGATGAAGTGATGTAAGTTGTTCATTTCTTCCCATGTAAGATTTCTACACCACCATTAATTCACATGACACAAAGGACAATTTACTTTGAACTGCTAGAATACACTGTATTCCCATATACTGTATCTTCAGCTTTGTAAAAAGGATAGTTTGTATTGTTCTTTATTTTGTTATTCAATTTCTATGATTATTCCAGTATGATGATCTCCCAAAAGTCAACATTCTAAGAGTTATGCTAACAATCCATGAATGAATAAAAGCAAGATCTATTTGTAACAATTCTTAGATGTTGTTCCTAAGCAAAACTTCCTGGAATAGTTTTATATGGCTTAATATTTAGTTCATTGGGCTTGGTTCTCACTGAAATCTAAAGATCCATAGCCAGAAGTCAATTTTTCACTGAGTTCATACAAGTACCTCAAGCATCTCTGTTGATTGAAAATCACTGCTTAAGGTTTATTAGGGGAGCATGAATCCAGCTATATCCTAAAGAATTTCCAAATGATAAACACTGTTGTTCAGGAATACAGATTTGTAATTTTTATGTTTCCATTTTATTTTTCAGTGATAAGCGGAATTATATGTGTATCACACTTTATGAAGTAATGTGATGTAGAACTGAAACATAACAGGTGTTGCAGTGTTTAACAAAGGATTTAATTTTCATGACAGGGTTGTATTTCAGAGTTACCAATATGTCCTGGCCCTGGTTTTTGCTGTAAAGCAGATCAGTGAAGATCTCCAGATCTTGGCCAATGTCACCCTTGGGTTCAACATCTATAATAGCAATTTTAGTCCAAGCTGGACCTTCCTTGCCTCAATGAGACTTCTTTCCATGCACAGCACATTCATCCCAAACTATAAGTGTGACATGGGGAACATTCCCATTGCAGTAATTGGAGGACCTGACATCTGTCTTCACATGTTGAACCTTCTGTCTCTCTACAAAATTCCACAGGTATTCCCAGGATTATATAAATTTCTCTCAGTTCCTATTATAACTAGTTGCAATTCTCTAGAAGCACTGTGTTTTGGACAAGGGAAATATCAGTATGAGGTTAGGCTTTAGGGGTTCAATGAATTCATTATAAGAAATGATTCATGATGTGAATGGACAAACGTCTCTCTTTACGAATCATTAAAACAGCTGCATCTTTTGAGCAGAAACTGCTCAAGGCACAGTATTTGCAAAATATCTGTTGAAAGAAGAAGTATACATTCAAAAAAATTACTTTTTAAATATGTGTTCAGTATCTCTTTTTTTAAAAAATTGAAGGTTGTCATTCATTTAGAGAAATGGATACTACATGCTATTTTTATTAATATAAATCATGGTAAAGTACCCATCCTAACTCAATAACTGTTTCATCTGAGGTGTGACAGAGAGCTCCCTGCCCCCAAATTTGGGAAAGGTGCTCACTCATTGAATTGAAATCAGTTTAGTCATTTGCAATGCAGAAGTGGTCATTTTTCAACCTTAATCTCGTTATGCACATTTTGCAAAAAGGGTCTCCAAACCATTATTCTTAGCTTCTCAGAGGATTGCTGGAGACCATAAAAGGATGG
Organism: Pantherophis guttatus; assembly: GCF_059756535.1. NCBI lineage: Eukaryota > Metazoa > Chordata > Lepidosauria > Squamata > Colubridae > Pantherophis > Pantherophis guttatus. The sequence continues at coordinate 18,728,389 of NC_142066.1, forward strand.
CTAGCTCCCTTATTCCATACTTTGCATGTTTGATATAATGACCCCATTTGGAAGTCCTCTGGAATCTTATATTATATTAGTTAGTTGTTCTTCCACTTCAAGTTGTAGGTATTAGTCTCCAAACCTAAAAGTTTCTGAACAGAACAGAATTTGAGTATATTGAAGAGAACAGTAGTGGCAATGCTAGTGGAAAATATCAAGAATGTTCCTCTAACTTAAAATATATATATGTCAAACACTTAGGTACCAATTGTCCAGTTGATTGCTGTCTGAGTCACCCTTTTTTGGCTCAGATGGGATGTTGAAGCCTCTTGCCCAAAATCTTTACACTGTACCACATTCACACAAGCTCTGAATTGAAACCTGGGTTTGAGCATTCTTGATGTTTAGAAAGCAGCAATAAAATTCAGAAGATATACTTTTATTCAGACCAAGAAAAAAGAGACATTAACACGACTTTTGGTTTGGTGTGGTTTCTTTTACAAAATTCTCTAGCTCACATATGGCTCTGCTCCAGTAATGAATAAAGAAACCCAAGATGTATTTTTACAACAGATGTTTCCCAATGAAGCCTTACAACATCAAGGAATCCTTCTGTTGCTGTTACATTTCAGGTGGACATGGATTGGTCTTCTTTCTGTGAAAGATGAAGCAGGAGAGAAGTTTGTACGAGATGTAGTCCCCAAGTTCTCTCAGCATGGAATCTGCTTTGATTTTATGGAATGGTTCCCAAATGTAGCTTTTTACAGTGATTTTATGGAAGTGATGGATAAAGGACTTGAAATATATGAAGTTCTCATGAAAAGCACAACCAATGTGATAATTATTTTTGGTGACCTTCGGACCATGTTAATTTTAAGAACACTTCTCCGTTTTTCAGAAGTAGAAGATTTAGGATTGAAAGAAAAAATCTGGGTTATGCCAGCACAAATGGATTTTACATCAGTATCCCTTAACAGAAACTGGGATATATGTTTCATCCATGGTGCTTTGTCCCTCTCCTCTAATTCAAAGCAAGTGTTTGGATTCCAGGAATTTCTTCAGAGCAGAAATCCAACAACGGAACCACATGATGGCTTTATCAGAGACTTTTGGGAGCAGGTGTTTGATTGCTCATTTCCCAAGTCTAAAAAACAAATTAAAAGGCCTGAGAACCTCTGTACTGGAGAAGAGAAATTAGACACTCTTCCTACTTCTGCTTTTGAACTTAACATGAGTGGCCATAGCTACAATGTGTACAATGCTGTCTATGTCGTGGCACATGCTCTGCAGTCATTGCATTCTTCTAAACACAAGCAAAGAAATTGGGTGAATTTGGAGAAGCAGAAGTTTCAGGACCTACAATCATGGCAGGTAAGTCTACAGCAGAGAACATCAAAACAATGTATAGTATTTAACTTTTGACTTAGATCTTGAAAAATTCTTCATAACAAAATCTACTTGGTCTTTTTCTTTAAATTCAATCTGCAAAAAGACACTCACTATTCACAACACAAGCCTAAAAGATACAATAAATTATTATATGCATATCCAAACAAACAAGTCTAAATGCACATATATACAAATGGTATGTCTATATCCAAGAACATTGGGGCCCTGTGACTTTAAACATGCTATTATAAAACCCATCAGTGGACATTAGGAGACACATCGTGATGGAAAGATTTCTCTGTGTTCTTCTGTGCAGAATAGAGTTTATTTAACGGTCTCCACCCTGGTATGTTCAATTTGGCATGCCAATCAAGCAATTTGCCAAATGTTTTATATAATTCTTCACACATGCATAAAACAACATACTTAAACAAATCATGCATCTGAAGAACAGACGCATAATACCTGAAGAAAAGCTGAAGAACAATCCAAGATGAAAAAGATATGATGGCCATGTGCTGGGAAACAAAGTCCAATGAGTGTCCTTCAGAGGTGGTATTCAGCCAGTTCGGACTGGTTCAGCAGAACCGGTAGCAGAAATCATGGGTGTAATTAACTAGTGGAACAGCTTGTCTTCAGAAATCTTGAGTGCTCCATCACTGGAGGTTTTTAAGAAGAGACTGGACAGTCATTTATCTGAAATATTATTCCAGCTTGAGCAGGGGACTGGACTTGAAGACTTCCAAGGTCCCTTCCAGCTCTATTCTTATTCTTATTCTTATTCTTATTCTTATTCTTATTCTTATTCTTATTCTTATTCTTATTCTTATTCTTATTCTTATTCTATTCTGTTCTCAGATGTCCTGAACAAGGACTGAAAATTGTCCATGAAGGAAAAGCCTCCTTGAGAGAGCAATGAGAAGATTCAATTTCTACCTATGCAAAAATGCATGTTCTCATCCTGTCATGTCTGAAGAACCACAACTCATCCCAGCTGAAATGTGAATTGTGTAGTTAATGTTTAAGCAATAGCAATAGGATGGAATGCCATTCTCAGTTCCTACATATCAACTTGAGATTTAGCAGAAATGAAATAATTTTACCTTCCCTTTATGATATTTCTATTTCTCTCCAATCTAGCTTTGCCCTTTTATGAGAAGTGTCTCCTTCAACAATAATGTGGGCGAAAAGATCTCTTTTGATAGATATGGAGAATTTATTGGAGGACTTGATATTATAAATTGGATCACTTTTCCAAACAGGTCATTTTCTAAGGTCAAAGTGGGAAGAATAGATCCATTTTCTCCTCCAGACAAAATCTTCAATATCCATCTGGAGTTCATCACATGGCCAAAAAACTTTAATCAGGTAAGAAGATTATGCCTTATTATGTGCAAGGCTGGTTGGAGCTGTGACAATGGGAGCAGGGGAGTAGAGATAGCTGGACTCTTGTATCCAAAATAAAAATTCTTTCTCCTGGAAATCAAGGACATTCCCACCGTGCTGACAAGGCGTGAACTGAACCCAATTGGAGTGGAGACTGTGACCTAGTTGGAACATGTGATGGACATGTGGACTGGGGGGAAGAAACTTTGAAATTAATTTGGGTGAGGAAAACCCAGGGACCTTCAGAGTCAGGTTTTCATCAGATGTGCCAATATGACGTGCCTAATAAATTTGGACCTTGACCTTGGCCTCAGAGTTTTGATTGCATTGGGTCTGTTATTTGGAACCCTGACAATAAATAGGTATGAGTTTAGTGGCAAGTTGACAGCATTCTGTACTCCTTTGGCTACAGATGGAACCTGTAGCATGTCCTCTCTGTTGGATCTTTATACTATATAGTTATACTATATTTGAGATACTGAATTTTGAATATTGCCATGTCCAATCCTAGGAACCCTTTAAAGGAATCTTGACATTTTTGTGTGATAACTTTTTTGCGGAGCAGTTGCGTGATATGTTTCATCAATTGTTAATTACATTGAGAGGCATTCCTTCAAGATGACAACCAGTTTTGACCAAAATATTTATCACGTACATATTTCACCCCCCAAGAATATTGTAGGTTCTAACAGCTATTCTGCAACTCTTTGATTATTAAACCAATAAGTCTTGTCAGTATTTGTCATGCATCCATTTTAAAATGTTGATTTTGCAGCATGGAGTAAATCTCAAATCTATCTATCCTTCTATCCATTTGAATGCTAATATGTTATTTTTATTTTTGCGGGAATAGGCTTACCCCATTTCTTTGTGTAATGATCATTGCCAGAGAGGCTTTCGGAAGACCAAGAAGGAAGGAAAGCCATTTTGTTGTTATGATTGCCTTCCGTGTCCAGAAGGGAAAATTTCAGCTAAAATGGGTAAGAGATATTAGAATAGAATAGAATAGAATAGAATAGAATAGAATAGAATAGAATAGAATAGAATAGAATAGAATAGAATAGAATAGAATGGAATGGAATGGAATGGAATGGAATAACAGAGTTGGAAGGGACCTTGGTGGTCTTCTAATCCAACCCTCTGCCCAGACAGGAAACCCTACACCACTTCAGACAAATGGTTATTTAACATCTTCTTAAAAATTTCCAGTGTTGGAGCATTCACAACTTCTGGAGACAAGTTGTTCCACTGATTAATTGTTCTAACTGTCAGGAAATTTCTCCTGAATTCTAAGCTGCTTCTGTCCTTGACTAGTTTCCACCCATTGCTTCTTGTTCTACGCTCAGGTGCTTTGGAGAATAGCTTGACTCCCTCTTCTTTGTGGCAGCCCCTGAGATATTGGAACACTGTTATCATGTCTCCCCTAGTCCTTCTTTTCATATCATATAATGTGCAGAGGGTTCTTTTAAGAGAAAACTAAGTAATGAAAGTGAATCAGCTTCTGAGCAGTTGTCTAGACAGGCAGCGGTGGGTTTCCAATATTCTTACCGCTGGTTTGCCGCACACGTGCATACTCACTTCGTGCACGCACTTTCTTCGCATGCACCCGGCCTTCCAAACATGCACGTTGCTTGCTCGTGCACCTTCCGCACATGTGCCTGGCCTAGAAAACATGTCTAAATAGGATGTCATAGAGCTGGGGCAGGTGGGTGGGTGGGTGGGTGGGTGGGTGGGCCCACCCCCACCCACAGGCACCGCTACCAGTTTGCTTGAACCGGTATGAACCGGCTGAATACCACTTCTGTAGATAGGTATGCAATCCTCTCACTTGTGAAATTATTCATAATAAAAAAGTGCATGAATTGATAAAGATGCACTTCAGATAAAAGCACAGGGGAGAGGCAGAAATTCACTATGAAGTACAAGGAGAGAATGGGACATAAAATATATAGCAATAGCACTTAGAATTATATACCACTTTATAGTGCTTTGCAGCACTCTCTAAGTGGTTTACAGAGTCATCATATTGCCCCCAACAATCTGGGTCCTCATTTTATTGACCTCGGAAGGGTGGAAAGCTGAGCCAACCTTGAGCCAGTCAGGCTCAAAGGACTCAAACTCCTGGCAGTGAGCAGAGTTAGTCTACATATTAACCATTGTGCCACCAGAGCTTTGAGCTTTGAGTTTCCTATTGAGATTTCAGTGCCTGGATTCTTCCCTGACCAACATGGAGTAAATTTCTAAGAAAAATGCCATTTTAACCAATCTTTACTTCTGCTAACTACATGGATAGGTGCATATATTTTGGGCAATATCTGTGAAGTGGTTTGACTGTGTCTTCTTTCTGAGACTGAGAGGCAGTGAATGGCCCAACGTCACCCAACTGTTTTTCATCTGAAAAGGGAGGACTGGAATTCACATTTTCCCTACTTTTAGACAATCCATCTTTAAGCACTTCAGCAAACTGGCCGTCAAATCAAAGTCCCTATAGTATTAAGTGAATAAACTTGCATTTGACCATCACTGTAAAGTGTCTAGATCAGAACCAGTGGTGGGATTCAATTTTTTTACTACCGATTCTATGGCCATGGCTTGGTGGGTGTGGCTTTGTAGGTGTGGCATGGCTTGGGGAGTGTGGCTTGGTGGGCATGGTAGGGGAAGGATACTATAAAATCTCCATTCCCAGCCCACTCCAGGGGAAGGTTACTTCAAAATCTCCACTTCCTCCTGATCAGCTGGGACTTGGGAGGCAGAGAATAGATGGGGGTGGGGCCAGTCAGAGATGGTATTTACCGGTTCTCCGAACTACTCAAAATTTCCACTACCAGTTGTCCAGAACTGGTCAGAATCTGCTGAATACCACCTCTGATCAGAACTTTCTAGTATTATAGTCCTTTTCAATCATCCCTGGCCAAAATATCTTTAAATCAGAGTTTTTCAGTATTATACATCTTGTATAAATTGCACAGACACAACTCTGTGTCTGGTTGCATACATTTTGGACAAGAGGATAAGTTAGCATGACTATTTTTTATTCCTCCCTTTGATGCCATGGTTATTGGGAGACTGAGAGATTATTTGCCATATTATTTCCAGCAGATTTTGTTTGGGCATTTATTTGTTTCTTTAGTCTCGTTTTCATTTTCACATTTCAGCCTGAGTGCCTTATCATGTTCTGTGAATGGGTCACAGGCTATAAATAGATTTGGGGTGGTTAGTTTAGGCACAGATAATTGTTCTCGAGTTCAAGGTCAATACAATACAAAGTACGTCATTGCCATGTTCCGTCAATACAGGACATATAATGATTAGTGTAACAGATTATAAATTGATTTTTGATTGTTGTTTTTAGATACAACTGACTGTTCTCCATGTCCAGAAGATCAATACCCAAATCACAACAAAAATTCCTGCATTCCAAAAGTCATAACATTCTTATCATATGAAGACCCTCTGGGAATAAGTTTGGCTGTTTGTGCTCTTTCTTTTGCTTTCATCACATCTTACGTGCTCAAGATCTTCATTAAACACAGAGACACTCCCATTGTCAAAGCCAACAACAGGAACCTCACCTACATTATCCTCATCTCACTTCTACTCTCTTTCCTTTGTGTTTTGTTATTTATTGGGAGACCAAATGAAATTGTGTGTCTTCTTCGACAACCAGCTTTTGGCATTATCTTCTCAGTGGCAGTTTCCTGTTTGTTGGCCAAAACCATTGTGGTTGTCTTAGCATTCATGGCTACCAAGCCTGGGTCCAAAATGAGGAGATGGGTGGGGAAGAAAATGGTGAGCTCCATTGTATTTTCCTGCACTCTTGTTCAAGCCATCATTTGTGCTTCATGGCTGATGACATTCCCACCATACCCAGATTCTGATAAACATTCAGTGTTTCAGGAAATTGTATTAGAATGCAATGAAGGATCGGTGACCATATTTTACTGTGTCTTGGGTTTTATGGGGTTCTTGGCCATTGTCAGCTTCTCTGCAGCTTTCCTAGCCAGGAAATTACCTGACAGTTTCAATGAAGCCAAATTCATCACATTCAGCATGTTTGTCTTCTGCTGTGTCTGGTTGTCCTTTGTTCCAAGCTACCTGAGTACCAAAGGAAAATATATGGTGGCTGTGGAGATCTTCTCCATTTTATCTTCCAGTGCTGGCTTACTGGGTTGTATCTTTGCCCCCAAGTGTTTTATCATCTTGTTCAGACCTGATCTAAACAGCAAGCATTTGCTCATGAAGAGATAATTTTTAAATCCTGAAAAATTATTACCAGTAACTAATGCAAATTCTTTTGGAATGGGATGAAGTCAAACAACTCAAAGTCCATCGACTTGTCATCATACCACATTGTGCTGCATTAAGACAAATCAAAGTACTTTTACTACAACTTGATCAGCTCTATTATATTTATTATATAATAGAGAAGAAAAGATATAATCCTCGATTTAGAACCATTTGTTTTGTGATCATTCAAGGTTATGACAGCACTGAAAAAAATAACTTACAAGCGATCCTCACATTTACTATTGTTACAGCATTCCAGACCTTCCCAAGTGATTTCTGACATTTTTGTCTTTGAGGGAAGCTGGCTTAATTTAACAACTTTATGCTTCACAACTGGGATGATTCATTTAAGACCATGGCAAAACTGAGAGTAAAATTGGGAGTGACTCACTTAACAACTGCCTTACTTAGGAATAGAAGTTCCACTCATAATTATGGTTGAAAATTGAGAATTAGTTGCCATGTGACTGCTCTAAACATATTTACATTGATTTTCAATATTCTAAGTAGTGAAGATAATAAGGCATTTTCAAAGTCTGCTAGAATTCTAGTGTCATTATAGATATTGTATCTCTGGAAGGCATCAAGATATTGTCTATGTCTGCACTAATTCAGAAGTATAGGAAGAATTAATTTATATTCCAATTGTAAAGCATACACTTATATAAAACATTTGACATTTGTACATCAGAATGGGAAAATCAACTTTGTAGTAAGATTTTTGCCTGTATTAAAGCTGCTTACAATTATCCAAAGAGCTGGACTAATGGAAACAGACACTTAAGCATCTTTAAGTCAGGATGCTTAAGAGTCTGTTTCCATTAATCCAGATCTTTGGATATTGAGCAAAACTCAAAAATTTGCAGTGAAGTGATGACATGTAGAAAAGAGAGCACTATTTTATTTGTTGTTACTTGTAGTTTCAATCTCCAGAATTGAGAAGTCAGTATTTAATTCTTTGAGTACTCTGAGAATTCAGTAATTAATTATTTAGAAAGCATATGTCTGTATTGTATACAACCTATTAAGTTTACAAGGCACATGTGCTTGCTTTCCTTGTAAATTATCATTTGAGATATTGAAATATCCAAGATATAAAAATGCTCTCAAGATTCCTCAGCATTTTCTCCCTCAGGGAAGGCTTCAAGCCATGATTTTGAAAAGAATACCAAATCCCATTTTTCACAATCTATCTTCTAGATGTGCCAGGTTATGGCTATAACTACCATCATGGCATAGCAGTGATAATCATTATCTACTGTACATGCAATAGACATGATTCTAGTTTATTGTCAATCTACATCTCTTTCCAAATGAAATAATTACAATATTACGCTGCTGGACATTAATCCATTTCAAAACTGTAGATTCTACAAAGTGATTGACACCCCTACAAATTATTATTTTTGTAATGCTCCAATATGCCTCTGCTTCATTTGTAGATAGACATTCTCTTTCTTCGCTTAATACATTAACTTCTCTATAGTAATATATTGCCCAACTTTTGTTGTTGCTCTAAATCAGGGTTGTCAAACTCCCAATCTCACGTCGTCACGTGACATATCACAACTTCCCCCCCTTTGCTAAATCGGGGGGGGGGGAGAGAGATGTCCAGCATGTGACTTTCTTGATTGGGATTCCCTGTGCACAGTCACTCACGCCCTCGTCACCTCTCGCCTTGACTACTGCAATGCTCTCTACATGGGGCTCCCCTTGAGGGGCACCCGGAGGCTCCAGCTGGTCCAGAACGCAGCAGCGCGGGTAGTGATGGGAGCAGCATGGCGCTCCCATGTAACACCGCTCCTGCGTGAGCTGCACTGGCTCCGGGTGGTCTTCCGGGTGCGCTTCAAGGTGTTGGTTATCACCTTTAAAGCGCTCCATGGCATAGGGCCTAGCTATCTTCGAGACCGCCTGCTGCTACCGACGACCTCCCAGCGACCCGTGCGCTCCCACAGAGAGGGCCTCCTCAGGGTGCCATCAGCCAAACAATGTAGGCTGGTGACCCCCAGGGGGAGAGCCTTCTCTGTGGGGGCACCTACCCTCTGGAATCAGCTGCCCCCAGAGATAAGGAGAATCCAAGACCTCAGTGCCTTCCGCCGTGCCCTTAAAACCCACTTTTTCCAGCAAGCCGGGCTGGCTTAGGAAGAAATTTTTTAAAATTTTTAAATGTTTAATTGGTTTGTGGTTTTTTAAATTTTGGGCCAAATTTATATAGATTTTAATTGTTTTTTAATATTTGTATTTCATGTTTTTAATTCTGGCTGTGCACCGCCCTGAGTCCTCAGGGAGAAACGCGGTATATAAATTGAAAAATAAATAAATAAATAAATAAAATAAATTTTTTTTTTTTTAAATACTTTATTGAATTTTCCAATTTTTTAAAAAGACAATGTACAATCACAATCTTGATCCGAGGTGCAATGTTTACTTCCGGTTGGTGACTTGCAGCGACAGGGTGTGGAGTGAGAGCTCGCTGCTCCTCAACACCCTACTATCTGGAACGAGCTCCCCCCCGAGATACGGAGGATTCCGGATCTGCGTACCTTCCGTCGCACGCTGAAGACGTTCCTATTCCAGCAAGCCGGCCTGACCTAACCTTCTCCTCTTTTAAATGGGAATTTTAAATTTGGTTTTAAATTATTGGGGTTTTAAATATGGTTCAGCAAAATTTATCTAACTTGTTTTATTTCTATTTTAAATTTTGTATTTATATGTTTTATTTCATGGCTGTTCACCGCCCTGAGTCCTTCGGGAGTAGGGCGGTATACAAATCTAATAAACAACAAACAACAAACAACAACCTTTAAACATCGCGTTTTGGGGATCCCCTTGGGGGACGCGGGACCCGGAGAGCCCTGCGGGCAAAAGAGGAAGCCAGGCAAGCGGGAAGTGGGTGCGATCACCTCTCGCTGGACCAGGCAGCTCTGCCTAGCCAACGCGGTGAGCCGGCCATTGATGGCGGGCACGAAGCAGCAATAGCCAACAAAGACGGGAAGCTAAGAAGAAGATCGGAGGTGCGGTGACAGATTTAAGCCTATTCCCCTATACCTACGATCGTGCGGCAGAGAGAGGATCAGTGGTGTCGGGAGAGGAGTGCTCAGAGCGGCGAGAGGCAGAGACGGGGAGGGTGGAGCAGCTTGTACTCCCGGCGATCCGACAAGCCGAAGAGCAGACGAGAAAACGGGGAGAGCGGATTGCGTTTGTAAGGAGCTTTGGAGAGTGCGGTGCGGTGAGAGAGTAAAAGAAAAAGGAAAGACTATTGGTGTGGCTGGCTTTTGGTATTGGGATTGAGTGGAAGAAAGCAGAAGAAATAGGCTTTCAGCAAACAGGAAGTGCTTCCATTGAATCGGAAGAGTGGAACAGCAGAGGTTGAACAAGAAGACGCTCTGGCAGAGACTATTACCATCGAGTTTGGTTGGAGCCCAGCAAAGTGGGAAATTGAAGATCTCCTATTTGTATTCTAAAATTCCGTAAATACTATAAATACTATAAAACAATATACTTATACCCATATATTTATATGTCTATATCCTTCCTATCCTTCTCTTGAGTATCTGTGATATTAATAAGTGAACTCTGTTTTTCTCTCTAACTTTATAATGTTATAATTAATATTAATTAGACCTCTTAAGCCATTTTATAGATATATACAAAAAAAAAAAAAGGTTGATTATATATGAGAATTTAGATCTCTATAATTATTACTAGTTAAGGGGGGGGAAAGGGTTGGATTTGTATCTTACTAATTAAATTATTATATAGGATTTTATATTTATTTATATTTATTGTAATTTATTTATACCTATTTATACTTATTTATATCTATTATATCTATTTATATCCAACCTTTATTAAGATCTGAACTTAGAATTTATTAGTTCATTAATTTATTGTGGTCAACTTATATAATTTAGAATATCTATCTGTATTTATTTATATCAATACTACCTATCAGGAACTGAAAATAGAATTTATTAACTTAAAATAATTACTTGTATTGCTAGCCTTTAACAATTTATATATATTATTTACTCTTTTCTAAGATTGAATTTAGATTTTACTAAGTGATTAATTGATTTGTATCGATATTTTGTTTACCTATTTGGAAGAGAACTATATAATTGTATAATTAGTGATTGTTAATTGCTGGAAACTTTATAGTAGCCCACTACAGTACTTTGGAAATTTAGAACCTAGTATTAATTGGAACTTACTGAGAGTGCAGAGAGGACCAATAAAGGAGCGAAATAAAGGTCTAAGAAAGCTCCTCAGAGAAAACGTGGCAAGTGCCACTGGATGAGAATTTGGAGAAAGATAGAGGAGATAATAAGAGACCAAAAATTGGTTCTGAAAGAAATGGCAAGTCTGACCTCCACAATTGCAAAAACTGCTAAAAAAGCGACATCTATACCTACCTTGGCGATGTCTTCCCCAGCCACCCAGAAATCAGTAGAAGGTCTCCAGAAACTAGACAAACCCCCTATAACTCCTACACTACAAACGGTACAAGCATCCCTTCAGTCAATCCAAGAAACAATGCTTGCGATGCAAGAAAAACTTTTGAATAGTCACTCCGAATTAAAATCAGACATCCATGCTCTTGATTTTAAAATGAATGAGATTCAAACTGCTATTGCTAGTAACGAAAATAGAATTTTAAAAGCAGAACAAAGAATTGAAAAAAACGAGAAAAAACTGGACACAGTAGACCAAACTTTGTCGGCACAAAACAAAGAAACGGAAGACGCGCTGATCCAACTTGAGATGGACAAGGCCTCGTTTTTCTTGCGTTTCCAGAACATCCTGGAAGATAAAGATGAGGATTTAGGTGATAAGATAGCGGAGTTGATTGCAGAAACTCTGCAGCAAGACAAGCAGGAAATAATTCGTGAGATCGATGAGGTGTACAGAGTCCAGACAAATTACGTAAGAAGAAACAGACTCCCCAGAGAGGTCCATGTGCGCTTTGCTAGAAAAAAAGTTAGGGATATTCTGTATAATATAGCGCGGGAGGAAAAAATTACCTACGGGGGAAAAGAAATTAATATTCTGAAACAAATTCCGAGAAGAGTGAGGGAAAGGAGGAGAAACTATAGGTTTTTGACAAATCATCTAAACAGGAGAAATATAATTTTTAGGTGGCTTTTGCCGGAAGGACTGCAAATTTCCTGGCAAGGGAGGAAAATAAGAATTGATTGTCTAAGTGATGCTCAAGACTTTTTAGAACAACTAAGGGGAGGAGAGGAGGAACAAACCAGTAAGGAGGATAATGAGATAGCAAATACGGAAGAAGAGATATCCCAAGAGCAAATTACTAGGGAAGACATAGAAGAGGAGAAGAAAAAGGAGGATACTGAGGAAAGAGGGAAAAAATCAAGGCCAGTGAGAGCAGTAACTTTAAAAGGTAAATAAGAACAAGAGTCTAGAAACTAATTTCAGGAATGAACGATACCAAGATCATATCGGTAAATGTGAATGGATTAAACGATTACAAAAAAAGAAGGATAATACTGTCGAAATTGGTGAAACAAAATCCCGATATTATCTGCATCCAAGAGGTCCATATAAAAAAAGATGAAGCCGAATATTTAAATTACTGTAAATTTGGTAAAGTATTTTCCTCACTAGCTGAGAAAAGGAAAAGGGGGGTTGCTATCTATGTTAAGAAAGGAATAACGGCAGAATGTAAATATAAAGATGAAAAAGGGAGAATACTCATAGTTGAAATAATGAGAGGTAACTCTAGACTGTTATTAGTAGGGGTTTATGCACCGAATAAAAAACAAGGGAAATTCTATAGGAAACTGCAGGAACAGTTGGCAAATTGGGCACATCTTGAAATATGTATGCTAGGGGATTTTAATGGAATTGTAGATCCAAAGCTTGATTATAAGTGCGATATAACCAAAAAGAATAAAAGACCTCCCTTACCAAAGATTTTCTTTGATTTGGTGGATGAGATAAATTTAATTGACATGTGGCGTACCTTACACCCCCAGGACAGACAATATACATTTTACTCCATCCCACAGAACTCCTGGTCCAGAATCGATATGGTTTGGGTTACTAGAAAATTGGCATTAGAAATCAAGAAAGTTAACATGGGCATCAATACTTGGGCAGATCATAAGCTCCTTGAAATCAGTTGGTCCCATGATACGAAGAAAATACAACAGAGATGGAGCTTAAGGACCAATCTCCTAAATGAAAAAGAGTTCACACTCAAATTGAATGAAGAAATCAAACGCTTCTTCTTAGAAAATGGAAATCGAGGGACAGCCAAAGAAATTGTGTGGGACACTATGAAGGCCTATGTCAGAGGAGTAGCCATCTCATATACTGCCTTTAAAAATAAGGAAAAAAGAAAGAATAGAGAAGAACTTACTCAAAAATTATTACAAACTGAGGCTGAATTACAGCAACGACCGGGAGATGAGGCGACGAAACAACAGTGGTTGATGATGAGACATAGACTGAATCTATTGGACCAGGAGGAGGTAGCTCAAAAAATAAGAAGATCTAAGCACTATTGTTTCGAGAACACTAACAAGTCGGGGAGATGGCTGGCATATAAATTAAAAAAAGAGAAGGAAAAAAACCAAATACTAGCCTTAGAAGATCCACAGGGCATCCTGTTGACGAAGGAAGAAGACAAATTAGAAAGCATAAGAAAATTTTATGAATGTCTTTACAAAAATGAAGGAATTGAGTTAAACAAGGTAGAACAGTATTTGTTGGAAGCCAACCTTCCTCAAATTCCGGAAGAAGAAAAGGAAATGTTAAATGGGAAGATCACCATAGGGGAGTTAAAAACCGCCTTATCCAAAATAAAGAAGAATAAAACCCCAGGCCCTGATGGTCTCCCCGGAGAATTATATCAAAAATTTGATGACGCTCTGAAACTGGAATTGTTAGAAATTCTAAATGATGTTATTGCTGGCATAACAATCCCAGACTCCTGGAGGGAAGCGTACCTGACGATCATTCTGAAAGAAGGTGCCGACCCGAAGCAGATTTCCAACTATAGACCTATCTCACTGCTTAACGCAGATTACAAATTATTTATGACTATAATAGCGGAGAGATTCAAGAAAATTTTAAATAGATGGATACATAAGGATCAAAATGGTTTTCTCCCAGGGAGACAGATTAGAGACAATTTGAGAACAGTTTTAAATACCATTGAATATTATGAACAATACCCTGGAAAACAGATGGCTTTAATGTTTGTCGATGCCCAAAAGGCATTCGACAATCTGAATTGGACCTTCATGATAAACCAAATAGATCTAATGGGATTCGGGACTAACTTTAGGAGGATGATAGAGAATATTTACCAAAACCAGAGGGCAAATATATTAGTTAACGGAGACAGAACCCAGACATTTCAGATCCAAAGAGGAGTCAGGCAGGGATGTCCCCTATCCCCCTTACTTTACATTCTAGCATTAGAGGTCTTACTCAGAAGGATTAGAACTAATGAAAATATCAAAGGCTTGAAGATTAGGAAGGAAATATTTAAAACACAGGCTTTTGCGGATGACGTTGCCTTCATATTAGAAGACCCATTAGACACCGGCCCAAAATTAATGCAGGAAGTTCAGAATTATGGAGAAGTCGCGGGCCTTAAACTTAATAAGAACAAAACCAAAATAATTGTGAAAAATATGACGAACCCACAAACGAAAGAATTCGAAGATTTATTAGGCCTCCAGGTAGTTAAGAAGATAAAATATCTGGGAATATGGATTACGGCGAGACTCTCTTCATTAAAAGATGATAACTATATCCCTTTATTGCAGAAAATTAATCAAGACCTTGATAGGTGGAGGAGGCTTAAATTGTCCCTGACTGGTAAAATTGCGGCGATCAAAATGAATATTTTACCGAAATTTCTATTTCTATTTCAAAATATACCGATATCACTAGATAAAAATTTTTTTTCGGATCTGAATAAACATATCAGGAATTTTTGTGGGAGGGTAAGAAATCGAGGATTTCTCTCAAGACACTTCAAGGGAAAAGAAATTTGGGAGGGTTCGGGCTCCCTGACTGGGAATCATATCAAAAGGCGGCAAAAATAATTTGGATAAAGGAGTGGATCAAATTACAAGAAGGTAGAATCTTGACACTAGAAGGACACGATCTCCTTGAAGGATGGCACGCTTATCTCTGGGACATAAAGGATAGGAAGAAAACTCATTTCTATAAACATAAAATTAGAGAGACATTGATCCGTACGTGGCTGGAAATTAGACAGAAGATATATACCAAGGTTCCTAGCTGGTTGTCGATTATGGATGCTCTAGTGGCCCCAAATAGAAGAGAGAACTATAAAATGGGCACATATAAGGATATCTTGGATGAAGAAGGGAAGCTCAAGCCCTTGGAAGTGCTGAGGGACCAGGGATTTATTCTGGATTGGTGGAAATATCTTCAGATTAAGTCTAGATTTCAAGAAGATAGAGATAAACGTGGTATTGAAATGAAATATGGATATTTTGACAAAATTATTTGGGGACCAGATAAGAAAATGCTATCGAAAATCTATAACTTTATATTAGATGAGGATAGAGCTGAGAAGATAGCTAAAAATCAGCTAAGCATTTGGGAGAAAAATTTAGGATATGGCCTTAATTTCAATGACTGGGAGATAGCTTGGAACAGAAATCTCAAAATAACGAAATCGGTAACATTCAGGGAAAATCACTACAAAATGCTGCATAGGTGGTACCTAGCCCCGGACAGGCTGGCCAAAATATTTCCAAATTCTTCTGCTTTATGTTGGAAATGTGGAAAGACGGTCGGCACCTTTTACCATCTGTGGTGGACTTGCCCTGAGACCAAAAAGTTTTGGTTAAAGATCCGACTCTGGCTCTCGGAAATAATGGGGCAAGAGATAGCCCTGGCCCCGGAATCCTTCCTCCTAGGTATGATTGAAGATGGTCTCGACAACAATAAAACCCAATTGGCAATTCAAATTATTACTGCGGCTAGATTAGCCTTTGCGAAACTCTGGAAATCCAACTCTACCCCCTCTGAAGAAGCATTAATAAATAAAATTCTAGAGTGCGCAGAGATGGCTAAATTGACGAGCAAGCTAAAAAATGAAGAGAACTTCAAGTACTATGAAATATGGGGAATTTGGTATAACTGGTTAAAGAATAGGATAAAAATATGATAATAGGCTACGATTTGTTAGACACCCGAAATGGACTTAATTGTATAGAAATGTAGAGAATTGTATAGAACTGTATATTGTATAGCTATGGATGAAATTCACTTAATGTTTGATCTATAAATAAAATAAATCTATCCCACGAGCTGCAAGTTTGACACTCCTACTCTAGATTGTTGGCTACAGTCTCCCACAAGTCTGGGTCTAAAATGAGGAAATGACTGGAGGAAGTGAGGTCCATTGTATTTTACTGCTCTCTTTTCAAGCCACCATTTGTGTCCCACAGCTGATCACATTCCCATCATTCCCCACATTTTTATAACCATTTAATATTTCAGGAAATTGTAGTGGAATGCAATGAAGGATTTGTGACCATGTTTTATTGTGTTTTGGAATTCATGGGCTTCTTGGCCATTGTTGACTTCTTGTCAGCTTTTCTAGCCAGGAAATTACCTGACGGTTTCAACATAGCCAAATTCCCTATCCTCAACATGCTTTTGTTCTGCAGTGTTTGGTTTTTCTTTACTCAAGTCTACTTCATCATTATGTTTGGACCTGAACTAAGAAAGATGCATCTATTAATGAAAAGAAGGTACTGAAAACTAAAATGTTGCCATGAACCAAAGGAAGAAACTGAAACTTCACAGTCATATTGAGAATTGTTTTTTTATATCCTGAGAAAATTTTAGGCTGATGATAACCGAAGATAAACTTTTCATCCCTATTCACAGATTTAATCAGAGTCCTCTTTATTTTCTTTGAATTTCAACTCAACTAGATAGAACTGAGAAGATAATTGAGATCTTGTTTCCTTTCAGAAAAGCTGACTAGGAGCATCTTGTTAAGGCTGCTTTGCTAGGAAGGGTGGCCTTCCTCACTTCTAAGAATAAAATAGAAGACAGCTATTGCTTCATCTTGCCTCTCCAATTGCCTCATCATTTGTCTGTGCTTCCTCTGCCATGTTTGTCATATTTCAGAGTTTGAAATATTCTGGTCCCATCTACCCTCTAAAATGACACAGATACAACTTTAGTACCATTCAAAATATGTAACATGAAAGCAAGCTTCTCACTTAGCATCAGTGGTGAAATCTAATTTTTTTTACTACCGGTTCTGTGGGCGTGGCTTGGTGGACATGGTGTGGCTTGGTGGGCATGGTTTGGTGGGCATGGCAGGAGAAGGATACTGCAAAATCTCCATTCCCACCCGACTCCAGGGGAAGGATATTGCAAAATCTCCATTCCCACCCGACTCTGGGGCCATCCAGAGATGGTATTTGCCAGTTCTCTGAACTACTCCAAATTTCTGCTACTGGTTCTCCGAACTGCTCAAAATTTCCACTGCTGGTTCTCCAGAACCTGTCAGAACCTGCTGGATTTCACCCCTGCTTAACATACATTGTTTTGGTTGCTTTCTACAGGAATAAACTTCTTATTCTTGTTCTTCCTTAGTCCATGCACACACAAAAATGACATTTGCTAAGGTAGATTAAACATGTTTTCTTTTTTGATATCTCTTTGTAAAACCTCATATGTTAATCAAAAGAAACATGAACATGATGTTTCTTGTCATTATCAAATTAACATCAAAAAGTTCTCTCCATGTCTCATGAGAGATGCCATAATCATCAAAACTGCAAATCAAAACTGAACTGTGTGCAATTCCCAGCTAGACATGGAGATAGAGGTAGAATAAATATTTCTGTGAGATTTCAGAGAAGTTGTAATTATAAACAAATGAATTGCCTTTCAGGTAATTATCAAATTAATCCCAATTATTTCTGCTTTTTTTACAAGTCCCTGGGCAAGTGAGATATGTCAAACAAAATTGTAATCAAAGACAAAGGTGTACCATTCTTGATCTGAATTTGAAGAAACTGTATTTATTTTTTTATTAAAAATGCTTATTTGACTATAAAGGCCACCTAAGCCAGCAGAGTAGACTTTCAAATGAGGCTATACTATTTAGCAAAGAAGTCAATAAGAGATCATGTGAATCAAAGAAAGCGATTAAAAAAAAAGGAATTATGTCGTGCAAGTTTTGTAACCTAGTTGTCATGTTTTGGCCTCACGTGCTCTGCAAAATTCCTCACATGAATTGCACCATCAGTGATCCTCTTCCAATTCTTCATAAATACTATCAGTTAGGAGATATTATCCTTGGTGGAATTTTGTCTCAGATCTACATATTTTCAAACACAATTACCTTTCAGGAACGACCTTCTACTGATCTTTTCTATGAAACTGAGTAAGAGACATAGAAAATGTATTTGTGAAAGTTTTGCTCTGTTCTGCTGGAACCTTCTTTTGCTAATCTTTCTTCCTACACTCTTTCTCTCATAAAGGCACAGATCAGTAGTGGGTTCCACTTATCTTCACTACCGGTTCAGAATCAGGAGCGTGCATGTGGCACTTCTGCATCTGCCGCCACTACCGATTCGCCTGAACTGGGGCGAACTGGTAGAAACCCACCACTGGCACAGATTGATTGTGCAAGTCCCTGTTCATGAACATTGCAATTGCTTAAGAATGTTTGGATTATGAGATCCAAGCAAACATTTGGATGTAAAATTGCGTGCAGTCTCATCATGTATATACAGTATGATTAAGTTGATTAAGTTTTGGATATTTGTGGTTTAGATGGTGAATTTCTCTGCTCGTTCTATGGTATGGTTTAAAATATTTTATATGTATGTAGTTGGTGAACATTGACAGGATCACCTTGAACCATGAGATCAGTGGCAGAATAGAATAGAATAGAATAGAATAGAATAGAATAGAATAGAATAGAATAGAATAGAATAGAACAGAACAGAACAGAACAGAACAGAATAGAATAGAATAGAATAACAGAATTGGAAGGGACCATGGAGGTCTTCTAGTCCAACCTCCTGCTTAGGCAGGAAACCTTACACCACTTCAGACAAATGGTTATCCAACATCTTCTTAAAAACTTTCAGTTGTGAATGTTGCAGCATTCACAACTTCTAGAGGCAAGTTGTTCCACTGATTAATTGTTCTAACTGTCAGGAAATTTCTCCTTAGTTCTAAGTTGCTTTTCTCCTTGATTAGTTTCTACCCATTGCTTCTTGTCCTGCCCTCAGGTGCTTTGGAGAATAGCTTGCCTCCCTCTTCTTTGTGGCAGCCCCTGAGATATTGGAAGACTGCTATCATGCCACCCCTAGTCCTTCTTTTCAATAAACTAGACATACCCGGTTCCTGATATATGAATCAATATTTATTCAGGGTTATTAAAATTAGATAAAATGGCATTTATTAGCCAGAAATCTTATTACTTTGTAATATATGCCATCTTTTGATCAAATTCTCCGCAAGTCAGTCTTTAAACTTCATTTCAGGGTGGTGACTCAGCTCTACCAACACATTTTGTCTTTGGCATTTGCTATAAAGGAGATCAATGAAAATCCTCATATTTTGCCCAATTTTACTCTGGGCTTCCATATCTATAACAGTTATTTTATCGCAAGCTGGACATATCATGCTTCAATGGAACTCTTCTCAACACAAGGCAAGTTCATCCCTAACTACAAGTGTGACACAGAGAACAATCCAGTATCAGTCATTGGAGGTCCTAATTCAGAAATCTTTATCCACATGGCAGCTATCCTGTCCATTTACAAGGTTCCACAAGTAAGGTATTTTCTTCTCTTTTTTAAATTTTATTTTCATATGCTATCATTAACAAACACACACAACCTTAACTGTTCCCTCCCTCTATAAAAGTAGCATCCCAGCAGAGGGAGGGGACAATTAAGGTTTCTACGAAGGCTGCACAGTACATGTTATTTGTGTATTCAGAGTGGAAGTGTTTTTTTGAAAAAGGATTTGTTCGCGAAAGAGAAGAAAAATGGCCAGTACCAAGCTGACTGCCAGTAAAAAGACTTCAGCTTCAACCACAACAATACACAAGCACATAATAGATACAAACTGATGGTAAACCATGCCAAACTTGATTGCAGAAAATACAACTTCAGTAACAGAGTTATTAATGCCTGGAATACACTACCTGACTCTGTGGTTTCTTCCCTAAACCCCCAAAACTTTTTCCTTAGACTGTCTACTGTTGACCTCACCCCATTCCTAAGAGGTCTTTAAGGGGCATGCATAAGTGCACCTGCGTGCCTACCATCCCTGTCCTAATGTTCCCTTTTATTCGTATCCATTTCATGTATTCATAATTATGTTTATACTTATATCTGTTGTCTAATACATGTTTGACAAAATAATTAAATTAAATTAAATTAAATTATTAAATTAAATTAAATTAAATTAAATTAAATTAAATTAAATTAAATTAAATTAAATTAAATTAAATTAAATTAAATTAAATTAAATTAAATTAAATTAAATTAAATTAAATTAAATTAAATTAAATACCACTGGTGGCAAAGCTCCACGTAAACAGCTGGCTACTAAAGCTGCTAGGAAAAGTGCCCCTTCTACTGGTGGAATTAAGAAACCTCATCGCTACAGACCTGGTGCTGTGGCACTGGGTGAGATTCGCCGTTACCAAAAGTCAACTTTTGATTCACCAGCTTCCATTTCAGAGGCTTGTAAGGGAGATTGCCCAAGATTTCAAGACAGACTTATGGTTCCCGAGTGCAGCCATTGGTGCACTTCAGGAGGCTAGTGAAGCCTATTTGGTGGGTCTGTTTGAAGACATAAATCTCTGTGCCATCCATGCCAAGAGAGTTACCATTATGTTCAAAAACATCCAGTTGGCTCGTAGGATATGGGGCAAAAGGGCTTAAAAGGAAACAGTTTTTATGGTGTTTTGTAGTAAGTTTGTAAAATACTTTAGTTTCAATTTGGGACTTTTTTTTATTTGAAATTGTTTATAATACGTTACATTTGTACTTAAGTCATTCCATCTTTTACTCAGGATGAACGCTAACAGTGACAGTTCACATAGAACTCAGTGACGTGAGCCCTGTTGCTCAGTAGTGACAAATTGCTAATATGCAGAAGGAATGGGTGATCTTTCGTGCTTTTCATGCATATTTCTGTATGTTAATGACTTATTGGGTAGCTAACATTGTAAGGTAGTAGAATTGATATAAATGTCTACAGGGTCTTTTTGCAATAAAACTGGTTATAACTTGATTTAAGTGTTTAACAATTGGAGCTGTTACGTCTGACCATATATCACTGTGACAGAATGTGGACTTTCTGAAGGGGTAAAGTACAAGTCTTAACCACAGTGTAACTTACAGTTTCCTAAAAAATGTAAACCTGGCAGTTATAGGATACACTATGTGCATTTATAATAGCTATTTTATATATTGTAGTGTCAACATTTTTAAGTTAAATGTTTTACATAAGAAAAATAAAATAAACACACACACATACCTTTTTTGGCATGAAGATGTCACACAAATAAGCACTCTAATTAAAATGACACCTTTTTTAATATATTTTTTTCTTTTTATTAATATAAGTAAAAAAGGGCAACATATTTAAAATCCATATAGACAGTGTGTTGTCTGGTTACAGTTTTTTTGAGTAATAAGCATCACAATAACGATAATAGTATTCTCTAATAGTAATCTCATAATAACAGTGCTTTTCCCTCATACCATCAATACATATTAATTGTTAATACTAATCAAAATTAATCAAAGTTAATAAGTTACGGTAAACAATCCTAATAATAAGATTAGTCTTTCTCTTATGGTTTTTGAAGTTCTAACTAATGACACCTTGATCTTTCAGCAACGAGGAAGTATTTATTAAAATATTTTCATATTAAAAATAGTTCTGAAGGAGTCCTTGGTCCATAGCTTTTGATATTAGACAGCATAGGATTTGTCTCTGCTATCATAAATAATGATTTGGGCTTCGGGTAAGTGAATAAATTTGATTGCGGGCATGATGGCTTAGCAGTTAAAGATATTCTGCTTGTCACTTGGGTTTGAGACCCAAGCGCCACACAACAGGGTGAGCTCCCATTCCTGCCCCAGCTTCTGCTCACCTACCAGTTCGAAAGTATGCAAAGTCAAGTCGATTAATAGGTACCACTTCAGTGGGAAGATTACAATGTTCTGTGCGGCTCTGGCATATAGCCATGCTGGCCACATGACCACAGAAAATGTCTTCATGCAACACTTGCTCCATCAGCCAAGACAAAGAGATGAGCACCATGCCCTAGGATTGGACATGACAGGGTAGGGAAACCTTTACCTTTATAAAGTTGATTAGCAAAATAGCATTGAATTCAGGATAAGATGTGGTACCCAAGAGTCCCTCAGTAGAGACATCCTGGAGCTTTTCTGTTTTAGCTTTTCTGTTTTAGCTCACAGTCTAACCAAAGTAAGATTTGTCCCTAATATTGACTGACATGACAAAATCAGGACTAACTTGAACTTGACCTCTTAGATTTCTCTGTAGGAAAAATGCACGTAATTTAATTATTTTGGGACTATGTGATGCACACAGACCCAATTGACATGCCTTTATATATCAATTATTCTAACAACTGGCCCATGGTCAATCAGTGCCTAAGGCAAGACTACAACTCATGGCCTCTTGGTTTAGAGCCTGGTTCCTACACCAAACTGATTATCTAGGATATTTCAACAATTTATAGCCTCCAAATGGAATAATGACCTTCATTACCAAATGGTATATCTAGTAGCCCTGATTCATCCATACTCACTGAATCTAATTGAAATTGAAATATTTAATCAATTTTCAAATCTCTGTTCCATGCCCTCTCTCTCTCTCTCTCTCTCTCTCTCTCTCTCTCTCTCTCTCTCTTTCTTAGTTCACCTATGGTTCTTCTGCTGAGTTAACTAGAAAAACTCAGATTGCTTTGTACCACCAGATGTTCCCAAATGACAACAGACAATGCAGAGGAATTCTTCAGTTACTCTTACATTTCCAGTGGAGGTGGATTGGGGTATTATATGACAATGATGACAATGGAGAGAGGTTTGTCCAGAAAGTTGTTCCCATGTTTTCTCAGAAAGGAATCTGCTTTAATTTCATTGAAAGATTCCCAGTAATCACTTTTGTTGATAACATTGACAAAATGGTGACGGAAGGATTTCAAACATACTATGCTGTAACTGAAAGCACTGCTAATGTTTCTGTTATTTATGGTGATATTAAGACCATGGTGTTTATTAGAATGTTTCCCACTATACTAAAATATGAGAATATTGCAGCAATAGCAGTATGTAAAGTTTGGATTATGTCAGCTCAGATGGAGTTCACATCCCTTCCCTTTCAAAAGCATGAGAATATAGACTTCCTCCATGGTGCTCTCAGCTTTGCAATCCATTCAAAGGAGATATTAGGATTCCAGGAGTTTCTTCATATGAGAAAACCTATCTTGGAAAAAGAAGACAGGAATGGTTTTATTCGGCCCTTCTGGGAAGAAGCATTTGAATGTTTGTTTCCTGGATCCACATTGGACAGCCAAGCAACAGTGACCTGTACAGGTCTGGAGAAGCTGGACGCACTTCTTTCATCTGTTTTTGAGACAAGCGTGACTGCCCATAGCTACAGCATTTATAATTCAGTCTATGTTGTGGCACATGCTTTATACACTATGCTTTCCATGGAAGTCAAGAGGACAGGAAGGGTCCATAAAGGAAAACAGATCCTTCTCAATCAACTTGTCTGGAAGGTAATAGTTTGTGGAAGCTGATATGACTAGGTGGCTCAGTAGCCTGACTTGGTGGCTCAGTGGCTAAGACACTGAGCTTGTCGATCAGAAAGGTCGGCAGTTCGGTGGTTCGAATCCTTAGTACAGGTCTCCTGCATGAGCAGGGGGTTGGACTAGATGACTTCCAAGGTCCCTTCCAACTCTGTTACTGTTATTGAGGGAAATCATTTTGAGAGAGGTACTCTTTTCCCCTTTGGCATGTCATTATGAGGTTGCAGGTTTTTCACACCCTTTTGAAACGGATCAAATTAGGGTTAGGGTTCTAAATATAATACTTTTATTTTAATGTTCCAGTAACAATCTTGCAAGTCTGAGTACGTGTTTTCCGCTGCATGGATTGTGCCTGCGACTATGTAGGGCAGACAGTGTCAGGTGTGCCTTGGTTCAAAACCCAAGAAAGAAAACCCATGACTCCATGTTTATAGAGAAGAGGTACTTTTACTGTGTTTGAAATGAGAGCAACGAAAGAAAAGCAAGATCTGAAGCAAAAGGTGCGAAAGTTCCATATTGAAAGTATCCCCAAATCCCTCCCCCAAGGACCCAGGCTGAATGTCCAATCCCCAATCCATATGGTGTCAGGTGAGGTGCATCTTGTTTTTGCCCATCTGGTATTCTGAAATGGTTGACCTTGACTGGGTATAAACAAGTCCATTCAGCTGGCCAGTAGATCATGAGAGCAATCCTCCCTTTTCATTTACACAGAGCATCTCTCTCCAGCTCACTTCCCCACCCAAATGCCAATCTCCCTCCCCACACCCATTACTATGTCAGCTGATAGCAAGCAAGCATCATAGAAGCTGACAGACAGGGAGAAAGCTAACCACCAGATTGCAAGAACACAAGCAAGCAAGTCAGATGAGGAGACCCAAACTCATTGGTAGCCTCACACTGTAATAAAAAGGACACACATTAAATCTTGCAGTTACTAAGATGGTTGGATGAGCAGGCACAAAGCAGCCAGGGAAGTGATTGAAGCCTGGAACAACTTATCAGTCAACAGGAATGCTGATTACCACCAGTTTATCAAGTTCTTAGGAGACAAGGGCTTGGCAGCACAAGCAAATAGCAGCCAATAGCCGCCATCAACACCCCAATCAACATCTAAAAGCCATGTACAACAGGTACCATATAAATACCACACATAGAACAGCCAAAAGCATACATTCTGCTAGAGAGAAGTTCTCCGTAGGTGGGCTCCAGCATGAGTCTGAAAGTTTGGAAGACTAAACCTCTGGTCTGGTGACCGACCCAGATTGGATTATGGAACATTATCTTGGGATATGTCTATCCACATTCATTCATTTCCTCCCATGCTCACTCTATCTTTGAGAGAGTCAGAGTCATGTCTAAGAATTTTTTTTACCTCAAACTCAAATTTCTTCTATGTGATCACTGTCTTGGTTTTGGCTCTTCCTCCTGTTCCTTCAGGATATTCCTACTGCCCATTATAAAGACATGGATATAAATCAATGACAGTCACCCTAGAATGCTCTAAGTATAATGTCTATTCAAGGGGTCAGGCCTAGCATTCCTGCAAAAGTATTTTTAAGTCATGCTTCATGATCATTTCCTCTTTCATTGCAATACCATTCTGATTCATGCTATTTGCCTTCTTCTTCTGTTTAACATGGAATAGATCCAGGGGCGGGCTGCTCGGGGTTCACAGGGGTTCGAGAGAACCTCTAGCTAAGATTCTGTGCAGTTCAGAGAACCCCCAAATCCCACTCCTGGCTGACCCCACCCTGCCCACCCCACCCAGCCCACCCCTCTCAAGAGTCCCCATGTGGCCCATTTTGGATGCAGGTAAGTGCAGGGCACACATGGAGGCTTTGGGAGGGTGAAAAATGGGCCTTCCAGAAGTTTGGGAAGTCTGGAAACGGGCCTGTTTCTGGCCTCTAGAGGGCCTCTGGAGCCTGGGGAGACCATTTTCGCCCTCCCGGATGCTCAAGGAAAGCCTCCGGAGCCTGGGGAGGTCAAAACACCTCCCTGCCATGGTGCAGAAGCTTGACTAGGCCACGCACACCATGGCCACGCACACCCAGCAACCGGCAGAGAACCCCTTGCTAAAAAAATTTAAGCCCACACCTAAATAGATCTTCTTTAGGGAGATCAAATTCAAATGGGAAAGATTATTTTATTATATACTGATGAAGTGCTCACTTCCCTTCCCTTCTTTTTCCCTTCTTAAGATGAACCATTTTGTGAGACATGTCTTCTTTAATAACAGTGTTGGGGAAACACTTTACTTCACTCCAAATGGGGAACTGGAAACTGGATTTGATATTATCAATTGGGTTATATTCCCCAACCAATCCTTCTTTAGAGTCAAAGTTGGAGAGCTACAACCCCTGTCTTCTGAAGAAGAAATGTTCACTATTTCAGAGAAAACTATAATGTGGGCACACCGGTTTAATCAGGTAGGCTTATGTCTCACATTGCCCTCTTCCTCATATGTGTGGCAATGTGCCTTTCACCTGTCTTTGATTTGGGAGGAAAGTATATTAATATGAAAAATAGTGCTCCCACA
Source organism: Pantherophis guttatus (assembly GCF_059756535.1). Classification (NCBI taxonomy): domain Eukaryota; kingdom Metazoa; phylum Chordata; class Lepidosauria; order Squamata; family Colubridae; genus Pantherophis; species Pantherophis guttatus. The sequence continues at coordinate 18,754,827 of NC_142066.1, forward strand.
TTCTATATTTACTCTGGCTTGGAAAAAGATAAGTCTTGCTTGCCACATTAATTGTAAGGAGAACAACAAGTGGAATCTCTCCTTTCTATCACGCATCCTATCTGTAGGAAAACTAAATTTCAATTGCTCTGCTAGATAGGGATATGAGACAGAGAAGTATATACCAGTGATGGCTAACCTTTTTTTTGTCGTGTGCCGAAAGTGCGTGTGCACTCCTGCACCCATAATGCAATGCATGTGCAACACCCCCCATGCACCCCACCCCCCTGCGCATGCATGTGTGACCACCCTATGCTCCCCCGTGCATGCCCACATGCTCCCCCTGTGCTTCCCCTGTGAAACGATTTGGTCTAGTAGGCCTCCCTGCAGCCAGCTGGGAGCAAAATTGGACTGCAAGAGCGGGCCCGTGCCGCACCCCCTGTGCCCCATTTTGGACCTAGTAGGCCTCCCTGCACTTATAAACCATAATGCAATGGATGCGTGACCCCTGCATGTGCCCTGTCCACCCACACATGCACTTGTACCCGCTTCCACTGCCCCTGCGTGTCTCCTGCATGCCCCCCATGATTGCGCACACATCTCCTGCATGCCCCCCACACATGTGCACGTGTCTCCCACATGAACCCGACACCCTGCACATGCGTGACAGAGACCCAAAAATCAGCTGGCCAGCGGGAGGCACATGCATGGTGGAGCTGAGCTGGGGCAATGGCTCACGTGCCCACAGAGAGGGCTCTGCATGCCACCTGTGCCATGCATGCCAAAAGTTCGCCATCACGGGTATATACTATAGTCAAAATAAGAGTTTTGCTAAACTGAGGTTATTACAATGATTGTCTCCCCTTTGATAGACTAAAACCAGTCAGAACAAAACTATAGGAAAGAAGCTTTATAGCTGCATGAATACAATTTGAATCCTACTGCGGAAATGTTTTCTTCTGGGATAAAAATGCAAATCATGTTGCATTTTTCTAAGAAATTCATAAGCACATCAGCCGTTTAATGTTACTAGGAACAGACATTTAAAACAAAAAACTGCATGACTTCTATCCTCAAAGAAAAATGCAGCAATGGAAGAAGCATTAAAAAAAATCAGCCAGAGTTCTAGCAAAAGTGTTTCTGATTACAGTCATAGCCAATTCATATAATACAAATTCATTTCTTCTAAGGGAGATTAGAATGTTTCCGATTTGGAAAAAAATAGTGATATAGTTGGTAAAATCCTACATGTGTGATTTTACATTGACTCATTAAAGTCTCCAGAAACACTTGAAAAGGATTTTAATTTTGTGTACCAGTGGGACCTATATTTACATTAAATATTATTTATATTATGTTATTTATAACAAAACAACATATTTGTCAGATTCGGGTTAATGTCAGGGTTCCAAGTAACACCCCCAATGAAAGAAGACTCCCGAGGCTTGAAGTTCCTCAAAGTTCCATTTTATTAGAGATGTCATATTGGCACATCTGGGAAAACCCGAATCTGAAAGCTTCCAGGTTTTCCCCACCCAAAGGAAAGTCCAAGTTCCTGCCCAGAACCCACAAGTCCATAACATGGCCCAATCAAAGCACTGTCCTAACTGGAGATGCCTGACTAGGTGGCTCAGTGGCAAAGACATTTTTTTTTCTTGAAAAGTTTTATAAGAAATACAAGCATTTTCTCCCCCCAACCATTTCCCCCTCCCCTCCTTCCCCCCCACCCCCCTCCCTAGACTTCCCAGAACAGGCACAGGCTATAGCATTCACAAACATAAAGCTAAAATATGCTAACAAATTATTGCATTCATATTCTCCCTAAATCTTTAACTCCTTATAACTCAAAAACTATAAACATAAACTACTTAAAAATATTTCATTTATAAGCTATATGAATCTTCTTGTTCGGATACTTTTTTTGCATATAGTCAATCCATCTTCTCCATTCTGATATATATCTTTCATTCAAATGATCTTTAAGATATGATGAAATTTTTGCCATCTCTGCCAGATGCACAACTTTTAAAGTCCATTCCTCAATGGTAGGTGGATCTTCTTTCTTCCAGTATTGTGCCACCAGTAATCTGGCAGCTGTTATTAAATTCAAAACCAACTTGGTCTCTATTACAGTACAGTCCGTGACTATTCCCAACAACAACAAAAAAAAACTGTGGCGTCAATTTAATTTTTTTCCTTAAAATATTTTGAATAATCCACCATATTTTTATCCAAAAAGACTTAATTTTTTTACATGTCCACCGTATATGAAAATATGTAGCATCTTCACATTCACATCGCCAACACTTGGGTTGTAAATTTGGATACATGCAAGCTAATTTTTTGGGGTCTAGATGCCATCTATAAAACATTTTGTAAAAGTTCTCTCTTAAATTTTGAGCTTGTGTAAATCTTACATTTCTGACCCACATCTTTTCCCATGTATCCAACATTATTGATTCACCTATATTTTGTGCCCATTTTATCATACAATCCTTGACTAACTGTTTCCGAATCTATTTCCACTAATATATTATACAACCTTTTAATATGCATTTGATCTTTATCTCTTATTTGCTTTATCAAATTTTCATCCTGCTGCAAAATACCAATTTTTTGATCCTCTCTCCATCTGGCCTGCAGCTGACCATATTGAAACCAAGTCTTAATATATTGTATTTTATTTTCTCTATTGTCTTTGCTTTCTGCTTTTTCCTTAACAAATATGCCAACCACCTGCCTGGTTTATCGGCATTACAAAAAGTATTATGTTTTGCATATTGTAAATTGGTTGCCACTTGATCTGCTATTAACATATTAAACTGACCCTTCAATAAATTGATTGCCTCTTTAATTTTCTTATCTGTTGGGTTGGCTATTAAAGCCCATTCCTGTTTATTAATCTCCTCTTCTAATTCTTTTCTTTTTGCCCCCTGTTTCTTTCTATATTTATTATTCAAATATATCAAAATTCTTCGCATATAGGCTTTACTTGCATCCCATACCATTTCCATAGATGTAACCTTTTGCATATTCTTAGCAAAAAACTCTTTCATAAACTTTTTACACTCTTTTACATTTTCTTCATATCTAAACAAATTATCATTTAACCTCCAGGACCTCCTAGGCCTGTGATGGCGAACTTATGGCACGCGTGCCACAGGTGGCACGTGGAGCCATATTGGTGGGTACGCGAGCTCAGCTCCATTTTTGGGCCTTCTGGGCCCACCAGAAGTAGGAAAACAGGCTGTTTCCAGCCTCCAGTGGGCCTCGGGGGACTGGGGAAGGCCATTTTTGCCCTCCCCAGGTTCCTAGAAAAGCTCTGGAGCCTGGGGGGAGCAAAAAACAGGCCTTCCGGTCCCACCAGAAGTCGGCAAATGGGCCGTTTCCAGCCTCTGGAGGGCCTCCAGGGGGTGGGGAAGGCCGTTTTCACCCTCCCCAGACTCCTAGAAATGCTCTGGAATCTGCGGAGGGCAAAAAACGGGCCGACCGTGCCATCACATGCCAAAAGCGGGGGGAGTGGGGGGGTCATGCACGCATGCATAGGAGGGCAGGGCGCATAGAATTATGGGTGTGGGCACGCACGCGCGCAACCCTCCCCTGCACTCCCCCTGCTTTTGGCACGTGATGGCAAAAAGATTAGCCATCACTGTCCTAGGCCCTTTCTGATACTCCAATTCCATCCAGACTGGACTATGGTCTGTCAATGTTCTTGAGCAGATCTTTGTGTTCTTCACCCTGGATAATAAATCATTAGTAATTAATATAAAATCAATCCTTGAAAAAGATTGATGTCTATCCGAGAAAAAAGTAAAGTCTTTTTCTTCTGGGTTTCTTTCACGCCAAATATCCCTCAACTCCCAGTCGTCCATCATCTCCCAGAACGGTTTGGGCGATTTTGCTCTTGTTAAAACATTTTGTTTAGGTCCCCTCTTATCTTTTTTTACATCCAAAACACCATTCCAATCCCCCAGTAGGATACAAGTTTTATATCTCCATTATATCAACTTTGAGTGTAGTAAGTTATAAAATTTTTCTTGTTGTTGGTTCGGGGCATATACTCCAATTACAAGTGTTTTTTCTCCTTTTATTAAAAGTTCAGTTGCTAAAAATCTTCCTTGCTCATCCGCTTCAACTAATTTTGCAATTAAGTCTCTTTTCACATATATAACTATACCATTTTTCTTCTCTGATGCTGCTGCAACATAATGTGTACCTAATCTTGCATTTATCAAATGTTTTTGGTCTTGTATCCTAATATGAGTCTCTTGTAAACAAATTACTTCATTCTTAAATTGTTTAAAATAGTGAAATATTTTCCTTCTCTTCTGCGGAAAATTCAAACTATTAACATTCCAGGTGAAAAATCTAGTTCCCCTCTCTGGGACTCTGAAGCGTCTGGAGCAATTTCTGATGATCTTGCCTCATTTGACCTTTAGGTCTTGCTCCTCCCACAGCTTCTATTTTGGTAGTTTCTTGGGTTGCTATCTGTTGTTGTTGTTGTTGTTGTTGTTGTTGTTGTTGTTGTTGCTGTCTTAGTTCTTTCTTACACTTAGCTATTGCTGCTCTGGTCTGTCTTTGATCCTTCGGTTCTGCAAATATATCAATTAAATCCACATCTTGAACAGCCATCTGAATTTGTAGTGGTTCTTCTTGACCAGTCAAAACTCCCCCCTGAACTACTGTCAGTAACTCTTCTCTCTCTCCTTGCATTACTTCCTTCTTTCTTTTTCCTTCTGGTGATTTGGGTGATTTGGGTGTCCCAGCCTTTAATACATTGATGTAAAAATCTCTTGCTTTCCATATTGTATTAAGCAGATATCTCTCTCCAGAATATGTCACCACTAAACCTGCTGGGACCTCCCATCTGTACTGTAATTGACGTTTTTCAGCTCATCCACCAGAAAAGCATACTCCCTTCTAGCTCTCAGCATCTTGGGATGGATTTCTTTCATTGTCATCACCTCCTGGCCTTCAACCTGAAGCTTGTTTTTAAAAGTAGCCTGTAAAATTTCATTGCATACTTTCCTTGTAGTAAAATATATTACAATATCTCTTGGTAAGTGTTTCTGTCTGGCCACCCAAGAATTAACACTATATGCCTTGTCAATCTGCCAGCCCAGCTCAGTTTTTGTCTCCCCCAGCAACTGTGCCAATGCCTCTGACATCATTTCTTTCAAGTTCTCTTGTTTATTCTCCTTCACCCCTCTGAATCTTAAAGCAAATTCCATATCTCTATATTGTAACATGGTTACATCAACTTCAGCTCTCTCAAGTCTACTGTGAGTCTCTTCCAATTTATTGTCCAAAATTTCCGTAGATTTCTTAATTTCGTCAACTTTATCATCCACCATTTCAATATCACCTGCCAAACAATTAAATGCCAACAATATATCATCTCTGATTTACTGATTCCGAATTAAAATCTCATCTGAAACAGCCTGTATTTTTTTATTAGTTTCATTAATTTTTTCATTAATCACAGTAGCAATTTTATTTTGTGTGGCTTGTAGGGCTTCTTGTATCATCTCAAACGTTAAAGTCTGTGGGTCTGTTAGAGGGGCAGAGGCTTGCAATCTAGTGGCAAAAACATTTAACTTGTCGATCAGAAAGGTTGGCAGTTTGGCGGTTCGAATCCCTAATACAGGTTTCCTGCATGAGCAGGGGGTTGGACTAGATGACCTCCAAGGTCCCTTCCAACTTTGTTACTGTTACTGTTTGCCTCCCAGTTCCAGCCCTCCAGGTGCAGGGCAAGATGGCCTTGATTCTCTGAGAAAAGAATGTTACTATGACTATATATCACCCATGCTCCATACAATCCTCCCTCCCAGTTTCCCACAGTAGTAAATGTGGCAGGCCTGAAGGCCCAATGCAAAAGTTGGCTTCCAGGCCTGACAATATTTATTCATGCAAGTTTATTCTCAAAGACTTTAAATTTGATATGTGGAGCTAGAAATCCTAAAGAATTTCCTTCTAAGAAACTACAGACAACAAGAACTATAGATACTGTTGATATACACATTTATAACAGAAGAAAAATGTTTTTTATGTCTTTTCTGAATAGACACAGCCCTCTTCTCTTTGCAATCCCAGTTGCAATTCAGGCTATAGTAAGGTCAAGCAAGAAGGAAAGCCATTTTGCTGTTATCATTGTATACCTTGTCCCGAAGGAAAGATTTCGAACCACAAGGGTAAGCAATATCATGGACAGAAATGATTCCCAGTCAGTGGTGGTATTCAGCAGGTTTTATCCGGTTCGGGCGAACTGGTAGTGGTGGCTGCAGGAGGCTCCACCCACCCCCCCAGATGTCCTCATATCCCATTTTTGACGCTCTGCACATGCTCACTCACATTTGTGAACCAGTAGTGAAGGTAAGTGAATACTAGCCCTGCTCCCAATCTGTGCTCCAGGCAAAAATCAATTTGGACTCTGAATTTATCTTCAAATATCTCATGAGAGGAAGTCAATGGTGATTCTCCATCATCCAAGTTATGCTTGTCCCAAAGGTGCTTTTCAAAAGACACCTGGTCCTCTCACCAAGAAAGTCCAGTTGCTTTTTGAAAAGCACTGTGGGTCACGAGAAGAAGCTTTTATAGATAAGTGACTAAAATGGAAAAGAAAAAGGGAAGAAAGTTGCTAGATTAGACCTTGGATCATTTCCTAAACCAAGTAAGGTCATGTGATCTTCTTTTACTTATTTAAAATGGACATTCATTTAGTCTGACTGTGGAAGTTCATAAATGATATGAAACAAAAAGACAAACAAATAAATGTACAAATAAATTGTTCAGAAGAGAAGAAGGAGGATCCATTTCTTTATTTGGCCCCATTTTTAAGTGGAGTGGTATTATTCAAGATTTTGTAAAATCTGAATTTGATTGGTTTAATACAATATTCTAGTTCTGGGTTTTTTTTTTCCAGACATGGACAGCTGCTTTCAGTGTCCACAAGATCATTATCCCAATGAGGAACAAAATTTATGCATTCTAAAATATGTAACATTTTTGTCCTATGAAGAAACTTTGGGGATCACCTTCACCAGTTTGATTATTATTTTTTCTATCATTACTATTTTGCTGCTCTGGCTCTTCATTAAACACAATGACACCCCTATTGTGAAAGCCAACAATGAAACACTCACATACATTCTTCTCATCTCCCTCCTGCTCTCATTTCTCTGTGCGTTGCTATTTATTGGTCAGCCTCATCAATGGACATGCCTTCTTCGGCAAGTTACTTTTGGCATCATCTTCTCCGTGGCAGTTTCTAGCATTTTGGCCAAGACTATCATTGTAATTCTTGCTTTCATGGCTACCAAGCCAGGGTCCAGAATTAGAAAATGGATGGGGAAGAGACTGGGTCTTTCTATTGTCCTTTCTTGCTCTTTTATTCAAACTATTATTTGTACAGTATGGCTATCAACCTCTCCCCCATTCATAGATGTTGACATGTATTCCATGCCAAAGGAAATTGTCTTGATGTGTAATGAAGGGTCAACTGTCATGTTCTACTGTGTCCTTGGTTTTATGGGTTTCCTGGCAACTATCAGCTTCGTAGTGGCTTTCCTGGTCCGGAAGTTACCTGACACCTTTAATGAAGCCAAATTCATCACTTTCAGCATGCTGATATTTAGCAGTGTTTGGTTCACCTTTGTTTCCACATACTTGAGCACAAAGGGGAAATATACGGTGTCCATGGAGATTTTTTCTATTTTGTCCTCCAGTAGTGGACTACTGGCTTGTATTTTCTTCCCCAAATGTTATATTATGATAAGAAAACCAGAACTGAACAGTAAGGTACAACTAAGAAGAATAACAATGGAGCAACTGAAAATTTTCTGATTTTGTGATGAACAAACAGCGTGTAATAAAGGGATACAATTTGCAAATAACTTTGTCATTGTTAATGTGGATTTTTTTAAAAAAAAAATGATGTTTTTAACATATGTAGTAAAAGCTAATTTATTTATTTAGAAATTTTATATGGCCGCCACTCACTCTCCATGAATCTGGAAGGCTTACAAAAAAATAAAAACTTAATATACAACGTATCTATGGAGATTCTCAGTTATCCTGGTCATAGTTGTCCCAAAAGTGTTTTTTTTTCCCAAGAGGCAACTGGACTTTCTGGTTTTTCTTAGAAGACATTTTGCTTCTCATCCAAGAAGGTTCTTCTTCAAATCACTGTTTGAAAGAGGGGTTAAAGAGGCCATCTATGTCAAAATTGAACTGCCCTCTCTCAACACAGGAGGTGGGATACGATATCATCTATCTTCAATCTACAACACAGTCCTTTAAACAGTTCCAAGAAGGCTCCACACAATTTGCACCACTCAGGTGATCCTGATCACATAGATAAACCTCCTGGTGGCCTTAACAACCTGCTAAAAGAATACAAATGTCTAACTGTCTGAAAGTATAAATCCTTCCATTCCCCAGCATCCAGTCAGAGCTGAAGAAGCTTCTTGGATGAGAAGCAAAATGTCTTCAAAGAAAACCAGAAAATTCAGTTGCTTCTTGAAAAAAAAAAAAGCAACTTTATATCAATATACACAGGGGTGGGACTCTACTGGTTCAGACCGGTTTGTGCAAACCAGTAACTCCGATGATCAGGTCAGCCCGCCCCCTGCCCCTGCTCTTTACTTACCTTTATCTTCTCAGCTGATTGGTGCGGTAGAGCAGATTGCCGCGCCTCAGCTGTGTTACTCCCAAATGGTAACACAGAAGGTTAGTATTCACAAAACTGTGCGCATGCAAAGTGTGCGATCACCAAACCAGTTGTTAAACCAGCAGCATCTCACCACTGAATATGCAACAATAAAAACAATAACCCCCCACCCATTCCACCCCGGCAACAGCAAACAGACAAACAAGCCATTTACTGGGCTCCATCCCACTCTGGTTCCTCAGGCCCATTGTCAAAACCAGATCTTCAGGGCCTTGCGAAAGAATGTCAAAGTGAGGCCAAATCTAATCTGTGTGGGAGGGAGCTACACAGAGAAGGCCCTTCTTCTAGATCCCAGAGTCCCCCTTTTTAGGAGACAGGACCCACAATATTCCCTGCCTCCCCAGTCTGGTGGATCAGGTGAATGTAACTAATGTAAAATAAAGTATGAGAAAATAGAAAAATAAAAGTTCAGAAGCTACAGGAAAATGAAAAAAAAAAATAGAGAAAAAGGAAAAAAAACAACAAAGACAATAATAAAGTAGCTTCTAACCTTCATTCTATTGAGCATAAGATAGTATAAGAACCTTTCACCCTCTGTTAAAGTTAGAACTATTTTTTAAATGTATCTTGCATAAATATTGTGACGTTCATCCAGTAATCCTAACCTGACAAGGTAATTTTTATTCAGTGCTTTTGGCAGGGAGAACAATCAACAGATGGAACAGAAGTTGCCTTCAGAAGTTGTGGGAGCTTCATCACTGGAAGCTTTCGAGAAGAGATTGGACTGCCATCTGTCGGGGGGTTGGACTAGATGACCTACAAGGTCTCTTCCAACTCTGTTAATCTGTATCTGTATCTGTGTCCAAACAAATGTATATTACAAAACAATGTTCCCTAGAGAAATTCAAGAAAGGAAAAGTCAGTGGGGTGAGTCTGACTTTATAGTGGGATGTAGGAGTGATTACAAGAAATCAAGTTCTTCAACTCTATATGTATAGTGACAAAATTTGAGGTAATGTTAGAAGATGATTCATCCCATGCTTATGATATTAACCTAAACAGACAATGAAACACATTTTAAAAACGGTTTTATTTTCATCGAAAAAAAGATTTGTGCTAATCAGTTCTGACTTAGCTTATAATATTATGTCAAATATTTAGAATTAGAATTAGAATTAATTAGAATTATTAAAATAGAGGTGGAAGGTACTTTGGAGGTCTTCTGGTCTAGCCATCTGCTCAAGCAGGAGAACCTATACCCATGATGGTGAACCTATGGCACGCGTGCCACAGGTGGCACACAGAGCCATATCTGTGGGCATGCGAGCATTGCCCTAGCTCAGCTCCAGCATGCATGCGTACGCCAGCCAGCTGATTTTTGGGCTTTTTGGATCCACCGGAAATCGGGAAATGGGCAGTTTCTGGCCTCCGGGGAGGTGGGGAAAGCCGTTTTCGCCCTCCCGGGCTCCTAGAAAGCCTCTGGAGCCTGGGGAGGGCAAGAAAACAGGCCTACCGGGCCCACTGTGCCATCATGTGCCAAAAGCGGGGGAGCGCAGGGGGTCGCGCATGCATGCACGGGGGTGGGCCACATTGAATTATGGGTGTCGGCATGTGCTCGGACCCCCCCGCACTCCCCCCTGCTTTTGGCATGTGATGGCAAAAAGGTTAGCCATCACTGACCTATAACATCTCAGAAAAGTGACTGTCCAGTCTTTTCTTAAAAACTTCCAGTGATGAAGCACCCACAACTTCTAAAGGCAAGCTATTCCACTGGTTAATTATCCTCACTGTTAGGAAGCTTCTCCTTAATTACAGGTTGCTTTTCAATTCACATTTCACTCCAATCCCATTGAAAAGAAAATGAAAATCCCCAAAGTTTGATATGGAACACAAGGAATACCTTGTATCTTTATTTATTTTTATTTTCTAAGGACCTTTGGATCTTTTGCTAATCCAGCGAGCATGGATGGAGATGGCTTTTGATGAAAGATACTGAATATATTCCTATGATATCTCATAGAACGTGTGATCTTGAATAGGGGGTTATTTTTTTGGCAATTATCAAATTAACTCCAATTATTTTTGCTTCATTTCCAAGTCTCAGGGGAATTTCATTAACCACCAGAAAAAATAAAGCAAGACACAGAACCATTGTTTGCTCTATAATGTAAAGAAGCAGTGCATATGCTGTTTATATGTTGGTGCTGCTCTGTAATGCATTGCAAGGGTGCTATAAAGCAACCGAGTGGTCATCCAAGTTAGACTATGCTATTCAGCCAAGAATTTATTACAAGACAAAATTGGGCAAATGAAAGACTGCAAAGAAGGAATTCTATCATGCAAATGAATGAAGCTTTCTGTATTGTCTTAATTCTTTTGTCTGGGGTACTCACAGAGATTCCTCACACGAACTGCATTGTTAGTGATCCTGTTCCAATTCCTCATAAACACTATCAATCAGGAGATGTCATTGTTGCTGGCATTTTGTCTCAAATCTATATATTTTCAAAAACAATGGACTTTCGTGAAAAACCTTCTGCTGACCTTTTCTATGATACTGAGTAAGATGCTCATTAATCTAAAACTTATTAATCAGAAGACGGGTTTCATGGATTTGTGCTGATTCTATATTGTATTAACCATTCTTTTGTGAAGACTGAAATTGTTTAAGAATATGTTGGATGTAAAAGTCAATTCAGCAATGCATTGAAAATAAATGGTTCTATTCAATCTCATTCATGTAGATGAATTCATAATTCTGATAACAATCTTCCCAAATATTTTAAAATATCTTTCATCTGATCATTTATACTCAGATATAAACTTGCTCTGATTTCACTATTTCTAAAATGAACAGATTTAATTTATTATCAATAATTTCCTGGAAATTTAATTATTCATAATAATATACTGCTTATCTATCTGTCTGTCTGTCTGTTCATCCGTCTGTCTGTCCACCCATCCCTCCCTCCCTCCTTCGCTCCCCCCCCCCTCTTAATGTCTGAATTGTGTATGGAACTCAGCTGTATACTTGCATTCTTGGCAATTTTCTGTTCTTAAACAATGTTTTTTTTTAAAGTAGTACCAGTATTCAATAACATTCATCAGCAACCATATGAGGGTAATTATGATTTCATTATGTTTAAAGCTGTGAATTGAATGAAAAAATATCTTACATCTCTTTTTCTGAAATCAATGTGCTCAAATCGACATATAATTTTCATTTCAGGGTAGTAACTCAGCTCTACCAACACATTTTGTCTTTGGTATTTGCTGTAAAGGAGATCAATGAAAATCCCCAGATTTTGCCCAATCTCACCCTGGGCCTCCATATCTACAACAGCAATTTTATTGCAAGCTGGACCTATCATGCCTCAATGGAACTCTTCTCAACACAAGGCAAATTAATCCCTAACTACAACTGTGACACAGAGAACAACCTAGTGTCAGTCATTGGAGGACCTGATTCTGAAGTCTGTATCCACATGGCAGCCATCCTGTCCATTTACAAGATTCCACAAGTAAGAATTTCTTCCCAGTTTTTAACTCACTCTATATGTCTAATTGCTGTCTATCAGCTATGTATCTATCTCACACTGAAACATGCACAGAGATAGTTTTGTTCAATAAAATTTAAAAATGACATTTGAATAAATATTTTATAGAGATAAGAAGAAGCATCACTTTTTAAAGGACAATTCATTTTCAAATACATGTTTCTTTCTTTTGATTATTAAATTATACTGTAACTATTCACTGAAGGGTAAAGTGCAATTTTCACCAACTTATTAATTGCTTTTTGGCATACATCAATAATAGCCTCATTGTCATTCAATGACAAATAATGTATTTATTCAATGTATTTCAGATATTAATTCATAATTTTTAGGACAATTACATTTCAAGCTCTATTGCTGTCATTCACAATGATTCTAATAATTCATAAGATGGTCTTATAGATATTGATCACTGTTGAATTTGGTTAATCAATGTATTTTTGGGATACTTGTTGTTTGAAATCATGATAAAGTGCATTTGCATTGAAGATCACTATAATTAAGCATTTTTATTTGAGATGTTTTCTAAAAACTTAAAAACAACTAATGTTCTGCTATGTCTTCTGTAATGATAGAAACAGTATGAGGAGCAAAAATGAATAGCGAACTTGGTTTCATAATCTTTTTATATAAAAAGGAAATTTTATCTCGGTCACATTCATGTAAAAAATCAGAATAAAGATTTATCTAGATATAAATACTCTAATATATTTTTCTTTAATTTCTATAGTTGACATATGGCTCTGCTTCTGAGATGAATAGGAAAACTCAGGCTATTTCCTATCACCAGATGTTTCCAGATGTACAGAGACAATATAAAGGGATTCTCCAGTTACTGTTGCATTTCCAGTGGACATGGATTGGGGTACTCTATGACAATGATGACAATGGAGAGAGATTTATCCAGGATGCTCTTCCTATATTTTCTCAAAGAGGAATCTGTTTTGATTATATTGAAAGATTCCCAGTAATTACATCAATTACTGACATTGATAAGATGGTGACAGAGGGAATAAATCAGTATAATGTTATAATTAAAAGCATTGCTAATGTATCCATTGTTTATGGGGAAATTGAGACCATGATATTTTTCAGAATGTGTTCCACATTGTCAACATATGAGGATGTATCAATAATGGCAAAAGGTAGGGTCTACCTTATGACGGCTCAGATGGAATTCACATCATTCCCTTTTCAAAAAAATGAAGACATAGATTTGCTTCATGGTGCCCTATCCTTAGCAGTTCATTCAAAGGAGGTCCCAAAGTTCACTGAATTTCTTCAGTTGACAAATGCTACCAATGAAATACAAGATAGCTTCATTCAGGTTTTCTGGGAAGAGGCTTTTGGGTGTTTCTTTTCTGGATCTATGGTAGACAGGCAAGAAAGGGTTTCCTGCACAGGTGATGAGAAACTGGAGAATCTTCCAACATCATTGTTTGAAATGAGCATGACCTCCCATAGCTACAGCATCTACAATGCAGTCTACGTTGTGGCACATGCTTTGCATAACATGCTTTCATTTCGATCAAAAAAGAAAAAGAGTGTCCATGAAGCAACCCAAAGCCCACTGGCTCAATATCTGTGGAAGGTAATGTCCCAGACAAACAGATTTCAATTAGGTCACTGTGGTTCATGGACAAGATTCTAGACTAAGTAGAAAAGTCTTATACTTCCATATTTCTTAAGACCATAAAAATTGCAAAATAGCTGATACCAGCTATTTTGTTTCACATGTGAACCCTATCCTCACAGTGTATAACATGCTTCTCCTAAATGGGATGCATTTCTATTTAAGTCTTCCATAGTAGTTCTATACAGATTGAAATTGTGATTGCAAGCCGCTCCAGTTTTGCATGGAGAAATCTGCTCAATAAACCATAGTAAAACATTGATGCAGCTTCAACATTAATGCAATATTGTATCCAATGTTGGACATCTGATAGGCTATTTGTCTGAGAGTTTTCTATGAACTTAACCATATAGGCACAATTCACATTTAATTAGGGATATGCATGACCTTGAGGCCTTCTCAGAAGTTGCATTTATTCATTCTAATTTCTCCTTTTTCTCCAGAACACTATTCTAATCCCTGTTTTCTGCCTATTTGTTACATGTGAAACAAATTTAAATGGAAAAGAGCAATGTCATTAAATATATCCTGATATTTCATCTTCTCTCTTCAGCTCAACCATTTTGTGGAAATCATTTCATTTAACAACAGTGTTGGGGAAATAGTTTTCTTCAATCAAAATGGAGAAATGGAAACTGGATTTGATATTATCAACTGGGTAACCTTCCCAAACCTTTCCTTCCTAAGAGTCAAAGTTGGAGACATACAACCCTTGTCTCTCACAGAAAAAACATTTACCATTTCAGAGGAATCCATAATCTGGCCAAAGTGGTTTAATCAGGTATTTCCTGTAACTCTTTGAGTTCTATTCGAGAATTATACAGGTTGGAAAAAAAAGAGTTTTTTGAAGTAACTCTTCTTCTAATATCTCAGAAAGCTATCTGAAAATACAGAGAAAATGTAGAAAGAAATGTCAGATAATGATAACATAGGAGAAAGTATGTAACAAAACATGAAATGTTCAAATATTTCCTTTTACACAGAGTATCAATAAGCAGGTATCATATATTTCAGGATCAGCATGTCACCTCTCTTGGCTTAATACATCCATGCAGATGTCAGATTTATTAGATTGCATTCATCTATACCACAGATTCTATCCAAAATCATGATTTAGATATAGTTGGAAGCTATATTTATTCATATGAGTCATTACCTACAATTGAAGAATTTCTAATTGTAAATGTGAGGGAAAAATCTAAGAAATTCAAAACGTGACATTTAAATGGCATTCGATTAGTGCTGACATATGTCAGATTACTTATATATTTTTTCTCTGATTCACTATCTATCTATCACTCTCTATATGAACTTTTGGATTTGCAGAAACAATTGATAAACTATTTTTCCTAAAAGATTCTGCATTATACAGTAAATGATCATATATGAATTCCTTCGGAATGATTCCTCTATAAAAGCACTTACAACTATGATTATTTGTATATATGCACATTTGCAGTATTCTTCTCTTTCTTTTATATTTAGACACAGCCTTTTTCTCTCTGCAGTGACCATTGTCATCCAGGTTACAGGAAGGCCAAAAAGGAAGGGAAACCATTTTGCTGCTATGACTGCCTTCCTTGTCCAGGAGGGAAGATTTCTAATCAGAAAGGTAAGTGATCATTTGTAGTGGAATAGTTGTTTACTGTTGTCTGTGATCACAGCTGACTATCTGCTGATTGATGATTGATTCAATTTCTATAGTTACCCAACTCAACCAAGTGAGTCTGGGAGGCTTACAATTCTAAAATTTAGACAATTTAAAAAACATTAAAATAATAAAAACACCCACCAAATAAAGAGTACAAACAGCACCTATGATGATAGTGGCAGCGGGGACATTTCTGGTGCTAATATTATGTAGTTCGACATAATAGCATTCTTCCCTTCGGTCAAAGTCATGGTGTTTATGCATCTAGAGAAGGAGTGATTGCAGGGATGGCTCAAGTTGGGACGGATGATGATTGGACCATGTGACAGACTGATGGGTGAAGGGGCTGGATTTGGGGTTTTGATTTACTGAGGGAAAACCCGGAACCCTCAGATTTGGGTTTTCCCAGATGTGCCAGTGTACCTACTCTAATAAAATGGAACCTTGAGAAATGCCTGCCTCAGAGTTTTTACTTGGAGTCGGGGACTTTCTGGAACACTGACATATAGTAATAATAAAGCCAGGTAACAGGGCTTCTAATAGTAGCCTAATAGTAAACCCAAGTAACAGTGCCATTAAAAAATTCCATATACATAGTCAAGCATTTAAAACTTTGCAAGAAGCCAATAGGATTGGGGCCATTCTAATCTCTGAAAGGAGAATATTCCATAAGGCAGGAGCAGCAACAGAAAACCTTCTATTACCTGCCAGCTGACATTCTTTAGCTGGTGGGATCTGTAGCATGCTCAATCTGTTGGATCAAATTGGATAGGTAGAAACTCTTGGAAAAAGACAGCCCCTCGGGTAATCCTATCCCAACCCATGCAGGACTTTAAAGATGACAACCAGAACCTTAAATTGCACTGAGAAACACAGTGCAGGTGGTGTCATTAATTACAAATATAGCTGTATTTTGTACCAGTTGAACTTTGCAAATGCTATTCATGGGCAGCCCCATGTAGAGCACATTACAGCAATCTAAGCGGGAGGTTACAAGACTGTGGGTGATGGCAAGGAAGGCCTCCTGGTCAATGGTGAAATTCAATTTTTTTTACTACTGGTTCTGTGGGTATGGCTTGGTGGGCGTGGCTTGGTGGGAGTGGCAGGGGAAGGATACTGCAAAATCCCTATTCCCTCCCCACTCCTGGGGGAAGGATATTGTAAAATCTCCATTCCCACCCAACTCTGGGACCAGCCAGAGGTAGTATTTGCCGGTTCTCCAAACTACTCAAAATTTCCACTATCAGTTCTCCACAACCTGTCAGAACCTGCTGGATTTCACCCCTGCTCCTGGTCCAGGAATGGATGCAGCTGGTGCTCCACCCATAGGTGTGCAAAGACTCTACTAGCCACAGCTACCACCTGCTCATTGTCCATCATGCAGTTGTGTATAAGTTTAAAAAGTTAATTAGATCGGATTCTTTCAGTATCATTTTCATGAAAGCTGTTAATAGAATAGAAGACTGCTTTTCTTTTTTCACAGACATGGACAATTGCTTTCAGTGTCCACAAGATCATTATCCCAATGAGGAACAAAATTTATGCATTCTAAAATATGTAACATTTTTGTCCTATGAAGAAACTTTGGGGATCACCTTCACCAGTTTGATTATTATTTTTTCTATCATTACTATTTTGCTGCTCTGGCTCTTCATTAAACACAATGACACCCCTATTGTGAAAGCCAACAATGAGAACCTCACCTACATTCTTCTCATCACCCTCTTGCTCTCATTTTTCTGTGCTTTGCTATTTATTGGTCAGCCTCATCAATGGACATGCCTTCTTCGGCAAGTTACTTTTGGCATCATCTTCTCTGTGGCAGTTTCTAGCATTTTGGCCAAGACTATCATTGTAATTCTTGCTTTCATGGTTACCAAGCCAGGGTCCAGAATTAGAAAATGGATGGGGAAGAGACTGGGTCTTTCTATTGTCCTTTCTTGCTCTTTTATTCAAACTATTATTTGTACAGTATGGCTATCAACCTCTCCCCCATTCGTAGATGTTGACATGTATTCCATGCCAAAGGAAATTGTCTTGATGTGTAATGAAGGGTCAACTGTCATGTTCTACTGTGTCCTTGGTTTTATGGGTTTCCTGGCAACGATTAGTTTTGTAGTGGCTTTCCTGGTCCGGAAGTTACCTGACACCTTTAATGAAGCCAAATTTATCACCTTTAGCATGTTGATATTTTGCAGCATCTGGCTATCATTTGTTCCAACATACTTGAGCACAAAAGGGAAATATATGGTGGCTGTTGAAATCTTCTCCATTTTGTGCTCCAGTAGGGGGTTACTGGCTTTTATCATCTTCCCAAAATGTTACATCATTCTGGTGAGGCCTGATTTAAATAACAAGGAACAGCTAAGAAGGGGAAGAATTTAAGAATGTAACATTGGGTGCAAATAAATAGATTTCCTTAAAGCTATTCTGTTTTCAAGTAAATATCTTGTATTTTATACAGCTTGGTTTCTGGGTTCTCATTATATCATCTCCTTCTCTAAAACTGAAATTGAATAAAATTGTCAGCTTATAGAACATAGGTGTGAAATGTCCTAAGTGACTTGCACCTATAACTGTCCAGCCACAACTGTCTATGTAGAATGAGCTGAAAATTTGAATACTCTCCATGGATAATCCATTCAAGAAATGACTTAAATCATGTGCTGCAATTCTTCCCTCTTTTTATATTACAATGAATTAAGGAGGTTTCCCTCTTGATCTACTTCCAACTGTGATCTCATCACTCTGGATTAAAAAAAATCAATCCCTTATGCAGTTTTGCATATTTCTCTCAAGATATTTTCTTTACTCTTTACACTACTAGTAGTTCAGAACCTTCCATCACTACACCACACAAGCTGTCATGTGAAATGGCATTTAGTATAATGTGAATAAGGTTGTACTCATGGCAATGAGTGTACAATTGGGAGGCTTGAGAGATAAGATTAAAGATAGATGGAGAAAATCTACCTATGTGGTCAATATGAGTCAAAAACAGCTTGATTGCTTGCATATAATCAATCAATCAGTCAAAATAATGAGCTTCCTTGTAAGGTATTTGCACCAAAGCTTTCTAAAACTAAAACCTTGTCCATCCATCCCCCACCAATAGACATGCATTTATAGTAGCATCACACAATTTGAGATGATGGGATAAGACAGCATGTTTGTATCTATTCCACACAGATGATGCAGACACTATTGGCAGATTGAGAATTTATTTCCTATTTCTCAGTAAATATTTTGTAGGCATAACTTAATTGTTTTCTGTTAATTTGTTTCTTTGGCCTCATTTTCATCTTCATGTTTCAGACTAAGTACTGTTTCGGATATGCTTTTATTAACGAAGTAAAACTAACAAACAATGCTTATAAAGCGTCTTCAAAGGCAACACCCAGGAACTGGAAACACCTCATAGAGGCACATAGAGATAAAGATTAAAAGCAAACACAACCCCATAACATCTCCCCTTTTCTAATAACAGCAACACTTTCTACAAATTGAGTCTGTCAGGGGGGCGTGAACATCTACCACTCCGAGTAACGACCGGCTCTCTCACACCTGACTCTCTCACGCAGGCCGGATCTCTTTGCTTGCCATTTTCTGAAGCCTCAGATGTTTGGCTATCACCAGACACACCAACTTGCTCAGGACTGTCATCAATGTCAGACGGGCATTCTTTATTATCCTTAAGTAGGTTTGGCTTGGCAACTGGTTCTAACCCACCCACTGGATATGAGGAGTCTGGTTGCTCAGCCACACGCAAGTCCACACGGTTCCGCCGATATCGGGTTCCTCCAACCTCCACCAAATAGGAGTGAGGTGCCACTTGTTGTAAACAGGTACCCTTTTCCCAATGGCCAATCCGATCTCCAGGCAGTGGTCTCATCCAAATTCGTTCTCCCACCTTTAACTCTGGCAAGTCTCTTGCAGATCTATCATATTTGGCCTTCGCCACTTGCCTCTTCTGCCGTAGCCTTTCCAGGTCCCCTTGTATCATCACGGGCTCAAGCAACTTATTTGCCACGGCTAAGGACGTCTTTAATCTCCGTGACATTAATCTTTGTGCTGGGCTACTGTCCATACCTTCGGTTGGCGTATTCCTCCAATGTAAAATAGCCTTCCATGGATCACTACATTCGCCATATGCTTTCCTACATAAGTTCTTAGCAATCTTTACAGCTGATTCGGCTTTTCCATTCATTTGCGGATAATGTGGCGATGAAGTAATATGATCAAACTCCCATTCAGCAGCACATTTCTTGAATTGCAGACTTACAAATTGAGGACCATTATCTCTAATCACTATATTTGGTTGCCCGTAACGTGCAAACTGAGACTTACATCTCTTGATGGTGGTCTCAGCTGAAAGGTCTGGAAGGAGGTCAATTTCCCAAAAATCTGAATAATGGTCCACTATTATCAAGTGCTCTTTCCCTGCATAATTAAACAAGTCCATACTAATGATCTGCCAGGATCGGGATGGTATCTCGTGTGACATCATAGTTTCTTTCTGTTGCCAATATGCATATTCATTACAGATGGTACAATTACTGACAAAATCCTCAATTTCGCCTCGCATATTCAGCCAGTACAATGTGTCACGGGCTTGTCTATAGCATGCCTCCCCACCAATGTGGCTTCAATGGATGCGCAATAACATCTCCAGTCTCAATAACTTTGGCACTATAACTCTTGGACCCTTATACAGAATGTCATCTTGTACAGCGATCTCATCTCTGAAGGACCAGTATTCTCTTACAATCATGGGAACTGCCTCTTTCACATCCAGCCACCCACTCAGCATGATATTCTTTAATGTCTGTAGGGCCACGTCAGTGTCCGTATATTGCCTCAACTGCTTTAACCGCTGATTCGTAACATTAAGATAATCTGCTTGGTTAATTTCAGCAAAACATATTTATTCCTATCGCAGCCACCAAACCATCTGATATTCATGTTCTCCTCCCGTAGCTGTCTGATCTACTGTGGCTCTACTCAGGGTATCGCTGATATACATTTCACGTCCTGGCTTAAAAATGACATCAAAATTATAATGCTGTAAACTGAGCATCATGTTTTGCAAATGCTTAGGGGTACACAGAAGAGGCTTTTTGAATATAGTTATTAACGGTTTGTGATCAGTTTCAACTGTAATTATATCTCTACCATAAAGGTAATAATGGAAACGCTGGCAAGCAAATATGATACTTAAACATTCTTTCTCGATCTAAGCATAGTTTAACTCTGCTGGCAAAAGCGCTCTGGACGCGTATGCAATTGGCTGACCTTCTTGTAACAGACAGCATCCCAGACCGTTCTTACTTGAGTCGCTTTGAATAGTAACCGTCTTTGTGACATCATAGTATTTTAATATTGGAGCAGTAGTAACCAAGCGTTTTATCTCTTGCACTGCCTGGTCATATTTAGGGAGCCAGTGCCAAATTGCGTCTTTATCCAACAGACGTCTCAATGGCTGGCACACCTCAGATAAGTGTGGCAAGAATTTTGCTAGATATGTGACAAAGCCAATGAATCTCTGCACTGCTTTAGCATTAGTAGGCAGTGGCATGTTCACAATAGCTCTGATCTTGTCTGGGTCTGCTTTTAACCCCTGTGATGTTAAAATATGTCCATGAAAGTGGACTTCTCGCACCTTAAACTGCAGCTTCTTTATACTGAGCCTCAGCTTCACCTGCTTACACCGCTCCAATAGTGCCATCAATTTCCCGTCATGATCATGCTCCTTTTCATCATCAGTGTTGCCACACCCAAATATAAGAATATCATCAGCTATAGGCTGAATTCCGCTGAGGCCACTCAATAATTCATGCTGCTTCCTTTGGTACGTCTCTGGTGCTACAGAGACAACAAAGGGAAGTTTAAGCCACCTCTTTCTACCCCAAGGAGTCCAAAACGTAGTCATATAACTGCTCTCTTCATCCAGTTTACACTGTAAGAAGGCATCCCTGGCATCAACAAGTGTAAAAACCCGTGCCTTAGGCAGCTTGTGCAAAACATCCTCTAATGTTGGCAATGCGATCGTTTCAAGGCCATATTCAAAAACTTAGGATCAATGCAAATTCGGATCTTTTCCAACTTCCTAATCACCACCATATTACTTATCCAGTCGGTTGGCTGGGCTACTGAAACAATATGTCCCTCTGCTTCATATTTATCCAACTGTGCTTTAACCTGTGCCTTAATGGCTATAGGGACATTGCGCGGGGCACTTTGTACTGGAGGGACAGTGGGATCAAGTTGAAAATGAACCTCTCTGGGCACAGATGCAATAGGGCCCTCAAACACCTCCCTATAAACTTGGAGGACTTGGTGCTTTATCAATGGTCTCCCCAAGGCTTTGGAGGAATAGGTTTCAACCTTATGCAACTCCCTCAGAATCTCCAATTCCTTGCAGACTACATAATTTATTTGCTAGTGAGTTTAGCTAACAGTTGGTGCTGAATGTTCCATTTAGGTCACACTTTACATGATGAAAGATACTAGTTTTACTCCAATTCCATTGAAAAGTAAATAAAAACCCCTGAAGTCTGATATGGAACGCTAAGGAATACCTTGTATCTTTATTTATTTATTTATTTATTTCTAAGGACGTTTGAGTCTTTTGGTAATCCTGGGAGAATGGATGGAGATGGCTTTTGATGAAAGATGATGAATATATTCCTGTGATATCACATAGAATTTGTGATCTTGAATAGGGGGTTATTTTTCTGGCAATTATCAAATTAACTCCAATTACTTTTGCTTCATCCCCAAGTCTCAAGGGAATTTCGTTAATCACCAGAAAAAGTAAAGCAAGAGACAGAAGCATTATTTGCTCTATAATGTAAAGAAGCAGTGCATATGCTGTATATATGTTGGTGCTGTCCTGTAATGTGTTGCAAGGGTGCTATAAAACAAGTTAGGCTATGCTTTTCAGCCAAGAATTTATTACAAGACAAAATTGGGCAAATGAAAAGAAGGAATTCTATCATGCAAATTAAAGAATTTCTGTATTGTCTTAATTCTTTTGTCTGGGGTATTCTCAGAGATTCCTCACACGAACTGCATTGTTAGTGATCCTGTTCCAATTCCTCATAAATACTATCAATCAGGAGATGTTATTGTTGCTGGCATTTTGTCTCAAATCTATATATTTTCAAAAACAATGGACTTTCACCAAAAGCCTTCTACTGACCTTTTCTATGATACTGAGTAAGATGCTCATGTATCTAAAACTAATTATTCAGAAGATGGGTTTCATGGATTTGTGCCGATTCTATATCGTATTAACCCTTCTTCTGTGAAGACTGAAATGGTTTAGGAATATGTTGAATGTAAAAGTCAATTCAGCAATGCATTGAGAATAAATGGTTCTATTCAATTTCATTCATGTAGATGAATTCATACTTCTGATAACAATCTTCCCAAATATTTTAAAATATCTTTCATCTGATCATTTATACTAAGATATAAACTTGCTCTGATTTCACTGTTTCTAAAATGAACAGATTTAATTTATTATCAATAATTTCCTGGAAATTTAATTATTCATAATAATGTATTGTCTGTCTGTCTGTCTGTCTGTCTGCCTATTTATCTATCTATCTATCTATCTATCTATCTATCTATCTATCTATCTATCTATCTATCTATCATCTACTATTATCTATTCTCTGTCTCTCTGTCTGAATTGTGTATGGAACTCAGTTTTATACTTGCATTCTTGGCAATTTTCTGTTGTTAAACAATGTTTTTTTTAAAGTAGTATCAGTATTCAACAACATTCATCAGCAACTATATGAGGAAAATTATGAGTTCAACATATTTAAAGCTGTGAGTTGAATGAAAATGTCCTGCATTTCTTTTTCTGAAATCAATGTACTCAAATCGACATGTAATTTTCATTTCAGGGTAGTAACTCAGCTCTACCAACACGTTTTGTCTTTGGTATTTGCTGTAAAGGAGATCAACGAAAATCCCCAGATTTTGCCCAACCTCACCCTAGGCCTCCATATCTACAACAGCAATTTTATTGCAAGCTGGACCTATCATGCCTCAATGGAACTCTTCTCAACGCAAGGCAAGTTAATCCCTAACTACAACTGTGACACAGAGAACAACCTAGTGTCAGTCATTGGAGGACCTGATTCTGAAGTCTGTATCCACATGGCAGCCATCCTGTCCATTTACAAGATTCCACAAGTAAGAGTGTCTTCCCAGTTTTTAACTCACTCTATATGTCTAATTGCTGTCTATCAGCTACGTATCTATCTCACACTGAAACATGCACAGAGATAGTTTTGTTCAATAAAAATTAAAAATGACATTTGAATAAATATATTTATAGAGATAAGGGGAAGCATCACTTTTTAAAGGACAAATCATTTTCAAATACATGTTTGTTTGTTTTTTTTCTTTTGAGGTGAATTGTATAACATGATGCCTTTCCTTTAAATTCAGGATGAATTCTCTCCCTTTTGGAAACAACAGAATAGGAAAAAATACAGCAGTTGCATTTTCCTTTACTATAAATTGGTAATGAAAATCTCTGAAGAACATAGATTTTCCTTTAGTGAGAAATGAGCAAATCTGTAAAATATTGGGGAATGTTTTTGTTTGGCCATAAATGAAACAAAGATATTATAGTATTTCTTTACAGTATATGCAATGCTATAGTGACTGAAATCTAACTCTGGCTAAAGGTTGAGTTCATGGTCTCCTGCATTCTAGCATGATTCCTTAACCTCTAGACTAAACTCGTGCTTTTATCATTTTCATTTTTAATTCAGTTCACTCTGTTGGAAGTTCTGTGTTTATCCCTCTTTATCCTCTTCCAATGGGGATGTGGTGGCTCAGTGGCTAAGACACTTGTTGATCGAAAGGTCGGCAGTTCAGCAGTTTGAATCTCTAGTGCCGAGTAAAGGGGTGAGCTCCCATTATCTGTCCCAGCTTCTGGCAACCTAGCAGTTTGAAAGCATGTAAAAAATGCAAGTAGAAAAACAGGAACCACCTTTGGTGGGAAGGTAACAGCATTCCATGCACCTTTGGTGTTTAGTCATGCTGGCCACATGACCCCGGAGATGTCTTCAGACAGCGCTGACTCTTTGGCTTGGAAATGGAGATGAGCACTGCCCCCTAAAATCGGGAACAACTAGTACATATGTGCGAGGGAAACCTTTACCTTTATCTACTTCAAAAGGTTTTTTTTTTTTTACATTCCTGTGGTGTGAGCTCATTGATTACATTCAAGCAATCACCACTGTAATATACAATTGTTCTTGAATCTCTGGTTGAGTAAATCACTCTCTAATCTTATTCTGCCCATTCATGGACAATAATATCTATAACTATATTGCAATCATTCACAATGTTGCACAATTTCCCACAAAATATACATCTTTTATTAAGTTATGAAGGGTAAAGTGCAGTTTTCACCAACCTATGAATTGCTTTTGGCATACATCAATAATAGCCTCAATGACACTAATTTATATATTCTGATATATATTTTATTATTTCCATTCATAATATTTATACCTTAATTTCCCGAAACACAGCTATCAACTGCACAAAATTCAGCTTCACTTTTTTCTTTTACTCTCAATGATGAATAATGTGTCAAGCACATGCACATGTGTGCATGCTCATTACACATCAAAGGCGCACTATGCACGAGCATACATAGTACACACCAAAACGAGGCTTCAGAAGGTAAGTAAAACAGTTGAGGGGGGGAATTAGATGTGGCATACGAGCTTGGGAACCTTTTAAAAAACTTTTAAAAATATTTTTTACTACTGGTGCTCCGGAACCGGTAGTAAAAAAATACTTTTAAAAAGTTAAAAAAAGGTTCCAACGATCACGCGTTGCTCAGCTGATATTCAGAACTTTTTTTAAAAAAAACTTTTTTTTTGCTACCGGTGAACCAGTAACATCTTTTACTACTGGTTCAGGCGAACTGGACTGAACCAGTAGCATTTCACCCCTGTTTTTTCCCCTGTCATTCACAATGACTCTAATGTTTCATCATAAAATGGTCGTATAGATATGGATCACTGTTGAATTTGGTTAATCAATGTATTTTTGGGATACTTGTTGTTTGAAATCATGATAAAGTGTGTTTAAATTGAAGATTGCTATAGTTAAGCATTTTATTTGAGATTTTTTTCTAAAAACTTAAAAACAGCTAATATTCTCCTATGGCTTTTGTAATGATAGAAACACTATGAGGAGCAACAATGATTAGTGAACTTGGTTTCATAATCTTTTTATGTAAAAAGTAAAGTTTATCTCGGTCACATTCATGTAAAAAATAAAAATAAAGATTTATCTAGATATAAATACTCTAATACATTTTTCTTTAATTTCTATAGTTGACATATGGCTCTGCTTCTGAGATGAATAGGAAAACTCAGGCTATTTCCTATCACCAGATGTTTCCAGATGTACAGAGACAATATAAAGGGATTCTCCAGTTACTGTTGCATTTCCAGTGGACATGGATTGGGGTACTCTATGACAATGATGACAATGGAGAGAGATTTATCCAGGATGCTCTTCCTATATTTTCTCAAAGAGGAATCTGTTTTGATTATATTGAAAGATTCCCAGTAATTACATCAATTACTGACATTGATAAGATGGTGACAGAGGTGTTTAACATGTATGAAGTCATAATTGAAAGTATTACTAACGTATGCATTATTTATGGTGAAATTGAGACCATGATATTTGTCAGACTGTTTCCCATGATATCAAAACATGAGGATGTAGCAATAAAGGAAAGAGGAAGGGTTTACATTATGACGGCGCAGATGGATTTCACATCATTCTCCTTTCAAAAGAATGAAGACATAGATTTGCTTCATGGTGCCCTATCCTTAGCAGTTCATACAAAAGAGGTCCCAAGATTCACTGAATTTCTTCAATTGACAAATGCTACCTATGAAATACAAGATAGCTTCATTCAGGTTTTCTGGGAAGAGGCTTTTGGATGCTTCTTTTCTGGATCTACGGTAGACAGGCAAGAAAGGATTCCCTGCACAGGTGAGGAGAAACTGGAGAATCTTCCAGCATCATTATTTGAAATGAGCATGACCTCCCATAGCTACAGCATCTACAATGCAGTCTACGCCATGGCATATGCTTTGCATAACATGCTTTTATTTCGATCAAAAAAGAAAAAGAGTGTCCATGAAGCAACTCAAAGCCTGCTGGCTCAACATCTGTGGAAGGTAATGTCCTGGAAAAACATATTTCAATTAGATCAATGTGATTCATGGAAGAGATTCTAGACTAATTAGAAAAGTCTTATACTTTGATAGTTCTTAAGACCATTTTGGAAAATAGGTGATACCAGCCATGAAAGCTAGTACTGCTTCATATGTGAACCCTATTCTCAGTGTATAACATGCTTTTCCTAAATAGGATGCATTTCCTTTTTAACTCTTCCATTATTAGTTCTATACAGATTGAAATCATGATTCCAAGCAGCTCCAGTTTTGCATTGAGAAATCTGCTTGATTAGCCACAGAAAAACATTGATGCAGCTTCATTGTATCCAATGTTTTACCTCTACAAACAGCCTATTTGTCTGATAGTTTGAGTTTGAGTTTGAGTTTTATTAAATTTATATACCGCCCTTCTCCCGAAGGACTCAGGGCAGTGTACAGCCAGGATAAAAAACCAACAATATAAAAGTTAAAAACAATTTAAAATTATTAAATAGTTTGGCCACAATCTAAAATAACATAAAATAACCCATTAAAGATAATATTTTAGTCCAACCCTGCTTGATGGAATAATAGTGTTTTAAGGGCACAGTGAAAGGTACGAAGGTCAGGAATCCAACGAATCTCCGTGAGCAGCTCGTTCCAGAGGGTAGGTGCCCCCACAGAAAAGGCTCTCCCCCTGGGGGTCGCCAGTTGACACTGTCTAGCCAACGGCACCCTGAGGAGACCCTCTCTGTGGGAGCGTACTTATCGGTGGGAGGCTATTGGAGGCAGAAGGCGGTGTCGTAAGTACCCAGGTCCTATGCCATAAATTCATAATTTTCCTATGAACTTAACCATACTTAACCATAGGTCAAGGTAGTTGTGATACTGATAACTCAAATAAACAGGGGATCGTGCTCCGAGATGAAGAACTTACTTTGGAAAGGGGAAAGTGTGAACCAGGTGTTACACATTGGTCACACAAGAAGAGCACGGTATCCAAAAAGAGAAGCCACCTTCTGGTTGGTGATTCAATTGTAAGGGATGTAAATTTAGGAAAAGATATGGAGGTTTTGAAAGACAGCAGTGATGAAATCCAATTTTTTTTTACTACTGGTTCTCTGGGCGTGGCTTGGTGGGCATGGCAGGGAAAGGATACTGCAAAATCTCCATTCCCACCCCCACCTATGGGTCAGCCATAGGTGGTATTTGCTGGTTCTCTGAACTACTCAAAATTTCTGCTACCAGTTCTCTGAACTGCTCAAAATTTCCACTACCGGTTCTCCAGAACATGTCAGAACCTGCTGGATTTCACCCCTGAAAGACAGGTGTCTTCCAGGTGCTACTGCCAGCAGAGACAAGAGGCGTATTCTTAAAATAGTCAAGAATGCCATTAAAGACTGTGATGTTGATGCTATTATACATCTTGGCACAAATGATCTGTCCCAAAAGGATGTACTTTCTGTGCAGAATGATTTCCAGAGCTTGGGGTATGAACTTAGTAGTATAGGTTGTAGGCTTATCTTTTCAGAGGTTTTACCGGTATATAAGGAAAAAAAAGGGAAAGGCCAGTGTGTAGCGGAGTTTAATGTGTGACTAAAGGAGTGGTGTAGAAAGGAAGGCTTTGGTTTTATTAGTCATGATGTCTGCAACTGAATAAAAGTTTTTCCAATGAAAAACATTGGAAAAAGTTTTTCCAATGAAAAACTGTACAAAAGAGCTGAATTGCATCCATCAAAGAAAGGTACTGAGTTACTTAGCAATAAATTCACAGACTTTCTGGATAAACATTTAAACTGAACAGCGCGGACAGAGAATTAATTGATACAGAACATTTCTGTCCCCAGCAATCAAAAATTAATAGAGTTATCAGTGCATGTAACATAGATGTCTGTGCGGGTAAGATTATCAGTCCTGCTGTCAAGCAAAACCAAGCATTTAATAGTGAGTGCCATACCATGTGCACTAATCAAACAGGTGGCAAGAAAGTAGGGGCAGTCAGGCAGAACACAGGTTATGTAAACAGTAAACACAGGGTCAATCAAAATGGACTCAAATGTCTATACACCAATGTACACAGTATGAGGGATAAACAGGATGAATTAGAAATTCAAGTAAATGAGGGCAGATATGATATTGTTGCCATTATGGAAACTTGGTGGGATGAAACCCACAAATGGAACATACAGCTAGAGGGATATAAATTATTTAAAAGAAATAGACCAAATAAAAGAGGAGGTGGAGTTGTACTATATATAAGAAATAACTACATCTCTACAGAAATAGAGCACAACAATGATGAAAATTATCTGGAATGCATTTGGGTCAATATTAAAAGGGGGGGATGATGTTGCCATATATAGGCTATATATGTTGCCATATATAGGCCACCCAACCAAACAAAGGAAGTAGATGAACTTTTTGCTAGTCAGATAACTAAGATATGTAGGAAGCACATCACAATAGTAATGGGGGATTTTAACTATCCTAACATCAACTGGGAGACAAACTCTGCACCAAGTGGAAGATCCAACAGGTTCCTAACAAACCTAGCAGACAACTTTGTTTCCCAAAAAGTAGAGGAGGGAACAAGGGGATCAGCCATATTGGACTTAATTCTCACTAACAGAGATGAAATGATAGAGGGTGTTGAAGCTACAGGAACCTTGGGGGCAAGTGATCATGCAATATTGGAATTCAACATTATGCAAACACAAGTAGTAGAACAAAGTCAAACTAGAGTCTTGGACTTTAAGAGAGCTAACTTCAATAAACTTAGATCTTGAGAAGGATTCCATGGATGAGAATCCTCAAGGGGAAAGCAACTCAAGAAGCTTGGGAAATTTTGAAAAGTGAGATTCTAAAAGCCCAATCTAGCACAATACCAATGAAGAAGAAAAATAATAGATCTCAAAAGAAACCAGCATGACTGCATAAAGAACTCTCTGACAAATTGAAAGACAAAAATGATAAGTATAAAAAGTGGAAAGAGGGGAAAATAACTAACGCAGAATATCAGCAAATAGCCCGAGCCCGTAAAGATGAAGTGAGGAAAGCTAAGGCTCACAATGAACAAAGGCTTGCAACTAAAGTAAAAAATAACAACAACAACAAAAAAAGCTTCTTCCAACGTGTTAAAAACAAGAAAAAAGTCAAGGAAACAATTGGCCCATTGCTGGGAGAAAGTGGCAAGAAGGTGACAAACAACAGGGAGAAAGCAGAACTACTTAACTCATTTTTTGCATCTGTCTTTACACAAAAGGAAAAAAATAATCCAATTTATCAAAAACAGCACCACAAAAAATAGATTAGGAACACAAGTTAAAAAAGGGAAAAATGGTAAGTGAACACCTGTCTACCCTAGATGAGTTCAAATCACCAGGACCAGATGAATTACACCCCAAGGTTCTGAAGGAACTGGCAGACAAGATCACAGATCCACTGAACTATATCTTTCAAAGATCCTGGAGCACAGGGGAACTACCAGAGAACTGGAAAAGAGCTGATGTAGTTCCCATCTTCAAAAAAGAAAAAAAAAACAGATCCAGGAAACGACAGACCTATCAGCCTGACCTCAATACCAGGGAAGATTCTGGAAAAGATAATCAAGCTACGAATCAGCAAACACCTAGGAGCAAACAAAGTAATAACCAAAAGCCAACATGGGTTTGTCAAAAACAGATCATGCCAGACTAATCTTATTGCATTCTTTGACAAAGTGACAAAATTAGTGGACCAGAGAAATGCTGTCGATATAATTTACTTGGACTTCAGTAAAGCATTTGATAAAGTAGACCATAATCTACTACTAGATAAAGTAGAAAAATGTGGGTTAGACAGCATCACCACCAGATGGATTCATAACTGGCTGACCAACCACACTCAACGTGTAGTCCTCAATGGAACTGCATCTACATCAGTGGTGGGTTGCCACTGGTTTGTACTGGTTCTATAGAACCAGTAGTAAAACCGGTGGGAGGCTCCGCCCACTGACCCCGACATCATCAGAACACTTCTGCATATGCCCCGTTGCAAACAGGTAGTAAATGTAAGTAGAACCCACCCTTGATCTGCATGGAGGGAAGTATGCAGTGGAGTACCCCAAGGCTCTGTTTTAGGTCCAGTACTCTTCAACATCTTCATCAATGACTTGGATGAGGGGATAGATGGGGAACTCATCAAATTTCCAGATGACACCAAGCTGGCAGGAATAGCCAACACTCCAGAAGATAGGCTTAAGATACAGAAGGATCTTGACAGACTTGAACATTGGGCGCTATCTAACAAAATGAAATTCAAAAGTGAAAAAAGTAAGGTTCTACATTTAGGGAAGAAAAACAAAATGCACAGGTACAGTATATGTGGTACCTTGCTCAATAGTAACTGTGAGAGGGATCTTGGAGTCCTAGTGGACAACCATTTAAATATGAGCCAGCAGGGTGCAGCAGCTGCCAAAAAAGCCAACACAGTTCTGGGCTGCATAAACAAAGGGATAGAATCAAGATCATGTGAAGTGTTAATACCACTTTATAATGCTTTGGTAAGGCCACAGTTGGAATATTGCATTCAGTTTTGGTCGCCACAATGTAAAAAAGTTGTGGAGATTCTAGAAAGAGTGCAGAGAAGAGCAACAAAGATGATTAGGGGACTCAAGGATAAAACATATGAAGAACGGTTGCAGGAACTGGGTATGTCTAGTTTAATGAAAAGAAGGATTAGGAGAGACATGATAGCAGTGTTCCAATATCTCAGGGGTTGCCACAAAGAAGAGGGAGTCAAACTATTCTCCAAAGCACCTGAGGTTAGAACAAGAAACAACGGGTGGAAACTAATCAAGGAGAGAAGTAACTTAGAACTAAGGAGAAATTTACTGACAGTTGGAACAATTAATAAGTGGAACAACTTGCCTGCAGAAGTTGTGAATGTTCCAACACTGGAAATTTTTAAGAAGATTTTGGATAACCATTTGTCTGAAGTGGTGTAGGGTTTCCTGCCTGGGCAGGGGGTTGGACTGGAAAACCTGCAAGATCCCTTCCAACTCCGTTATTCTATTCTATTCTATTCTATTCTATTCTATTCTATTCTATTCTATTCTATTCTATTCTATTCTATTCTATTCTATTCTATTCTATTCTATTCTACTCTACTCTACCCTACCCTACCCTACCCTACCCTACCCTACCCTACCCTACCCTACCCTATCCTATCCTATCCTATCCTATGCAGGCACAATTCACATTCAATTAGGGATATGTATGACCTTGCGTAGCAACGTCTATCAAGCAATCAAATACTTGAGGCCTCCTCAGAGGATCCATTTATTCATCCTAATTTCTCCTTTTTCTCCAGAACACTATTCTAATCCCTGTTTTCTGCCTATTTGTTATACATGAAACAAACTTAAATGGAAAAGAGCAATGTCATTAAATATATCCTGATCTTCTCTCTTCAGCTCAACCATTTTGTGGAAATCATTTCATTTAACAACAGTGTTGGGGAAATAGTTTTCTTCAATCAAGATGGAGAAATGGAAACTGGATTTGATATTATCAACTGGGTAACCTTCCCAAACCTTTCCTTCCTAAGAGTCAAAGTTGGAGACATACAACCCTTGTCTCTCACAGAGAAAACATTTACTATTTCAGAGGAATCCATAATCTGGCCAAAGTGGTTTAATCAGGTAGGTCTTGTAGCTGTTTGAGTTCTTTTTGAGAATCATACAGGTTGAAAAAAAATATTCCTTCTGAATGATTCATCTATGAAAGCACTTACCATTATGGTTATTTGTAGATATGCACATTTGCAATATGGAAAGTATTCTTCTCTTTCTTTTATATTTAGAGACAGCCTTTTTCTCTCTGCAGTGACCATTGTCATCCAGGTTACAGGAAGGCCAAAAAGGAAGGGAAACCATTTTGCTGCTATGACTGCCTTCTTTGTCCAGGAGGGAAGATTTCTAATCAGAAAGGTAAGTGATCATTTGTAGTGGAATAGTTGTTTACTGATTGTCTGTGATCACAGCTGACTATCTGCTGATTGATGATTGATTCAATTTCTATAGTTACCCAACTCAACCAAGTGAATCTGGGAAGCTTACAATTCTAAAATTTAGACAATTTAGAAAACATTAAAATAATAAAAACACCCACCAAATAAAGAGTACAAACAGCATCTATGATGATAGTGGCAGCGGGGACATTTCTGGTGCTAATATTATGTAGTTCGACATAATAGCATTCTTCCCTTCGGTCAAGGTCATGGTGTTTATGCATCTAGAAGAGGAGTGATTGCAGGGATGGCTCAAGTTGGGATGGATGATGATTGGACCATGTGACAGACTGATGGGTGAAGGGGCTGGATTTGGGGTTTTGATTTACTGAGGGAAAACCCGGAACCCTCAGATTTGGGTTTTCCCAGATGTGCCAGTGTCCCTAATCTAATAAAATAGAACTTTGAGAAATGCCTGCCTCAGAGTTTTTACTTGAAGTTGGAGACTTTCTGAAACACTGACATTTAGTAATAATAAAGCCAGGTAGCAGGGCTGCTAATAGTAGCCTAATAGTAAACCCAAGTAACAGCGCCATTAACAAATTCCATATACATAGTCAAGCATTTAAAGCATTGTAAGAAGCCAACAGTGTTGGGGGCATTCTACTCTCTGAAAGGAGAATAAGGCAGGAGCTTAAGCAGAAAATCTTCTATTATCTGCCAGCTGACATTCTTTAGCTGGTGGGATATGTAGCATGCTCAATCTGTTGGATCAAATTGGATAGGTAGAAACCAGGGGTGAAATGCTCCCAGTTCGGATCGGATCGCGCAATCCGGTAGCAATGGTGGCAGGTGGTTCGGAGAACCAGTAGCAAAAATCTCTGCATGCCCCCCCCTCCCACCATGCCCAGCTGAGCTGCACGATCATCAGAGGCTTTTTTTTTTACTTTTAAAAGCATTTTTTCTACAGCTTCTTCTGACGAAAAAATGCTTTTAAAAGTAAAAAAAAGGCCTCTGATGATCGTGCGGCTCAGCTGGGATCTCAGAGGCTTTTCAAAGCATTTTTTTCTGCAACCTCTTCCGGGGAAGAGGTGGTTAAAAAAATGTTTTGAAATGCAGTTGTGTATATGTTTAAATAGTTAATTAGATGTCATTATTTCAGTATCATTTTCATGAAAGCTGTTAATAGAATAGAAGACTGCTTTTCTTTTTTCACAGACATGGACAACTGCTTTCAGTGTCCACAAGATCATTATCCCAATGGGGAGCAAAATTTGTGCATTCTAAAATATGTAACATTTTTGTCCTATGAAGAAACTTTGGGGATCACCTTCACCAGTTTGATTATTATTTTTTCTATCATTACTATTTTGCTGCTCTGGCTCTTCATTAAACACAATGACACCCCTATTGTGAAAGCCAACAATGAGACCCTCACCTATATTCTTCTCATCACTCTCTTGCTCTCGTTTCTCTGTGCTTTGCTATTTATTGGCCAGCCTCACCAATGGACATGCCTTCTTTGACAAGTTACTTTTGGCATCATCTTCTCTGTGGCAATTTCTAGCATTTTGGCCAAGACTATCATTGTAATTCTTGCTTTCATGGCTACCAAGCCAGGGTCCAGAATTAGAAAATGGATGGGGAAGAGGCTGGGTCTTTCTATTGTCCTTTCTTGCTCTTTTATTCAAACTATTATTTGTACAGTATGGCTATCAACCTCTCCCCCATTCGTAGATGTTGACATGTATTCCATGCCAAAGGAAATTGTCTTGATGTGTAATGAAGGATCAACTGTCATGTTCTACTGTGTCCTTGCTTTTATGGGTTTCCTGGCAACGATTAGTTTTGTAGTGGCTTTCCTGGTCCGGAAGTTACCTGACACCTTTAATGAAGCCAAATTTATTACCTTTAGCATGTTGATATTTTGCAGCATCTGGCTATCATTTGTTCCAACATACTTGAGCACAAAAGGGAAATATATGGTGGCTGTTGAAATCTTCTCCATTTTGTGCTCCAGTGGAGGGTTACTGGCTTTTATCATCTTTCCAAAATGTTACATCATTCTGGTGAGGCCTGATTTAAATAACAAGGAACAACTAAGAAGGGGAAGAATTTAAGAATTGGGTGCAAATAAATAGATTTCCTTAAAGCTATTCTGTTTTCAAGTAAATATCTTGTATTTTATACAGCTTGGTTTCTGGGTTCTTATTATATAATCTCCTTCTCTAAAACTGAAATTGAATAAAATTGTCAGTTTATAGAACATAGGTGTGAAATGTCCTAAGTGACTTGCACCCATAACTGTCCAGCCATAAGTGTCCATGTAGAATGAGCTGAAAATTTGAATACTCTCCATGGATAATCCATTCAAGAAATGACTTAAGTCATGTGCTGCAATTCTTCCCTCTTTTTATATTACAATGAATTAAGGAGGTTTCCCTTTTGATCTACTTCCAACTGTGATCTCATCACTCTGGATTAAAAAAAATGAATCCTTTATGCAGTTTTGCATATTTCTCTGTTCAAGCTGACTGTTCTCCATGTCCAGAAGATCAATACCCAAACCACAAAAAAAAATTCCTGCATTCTAAAAGTCATAACATTCTTATCATATGAAGACTCTCGGGGAATAAGTTTGGCTGTTTGTGCTCTTTCTTTTGCTTTCATTACATCTTATGTGCTCAGGATCTTTATTCAATACAGGGACACACCCATTGTCAAAGCCAACAACAGGAACCTCACCTACATTATCCTCATCTCCCTTCTACTTTTCTGTTTGTTGGCCAAACCATTGCAGTGAAGTGTGGCCATGTAGAAAAGACAGCACTGTTTTATTTCTTCTTTCTTGTAGTTTCAATTTCCACCTCTGAGAATTCAGTACTTAATTCTTTGGAAAGCATATGTGTATACTGTATACAACCTAATAACTTTACACATGGCAGGGGTGAAATCCAGCAGGTTCTGACAGGTTCTGGAGAACCGGTAACAGAAATTATGAGTAGTTTGGAGAACCGGAAAATACCATCTCTGGCTGGCCCCAGAGTGGGGTGGGAATGGATATTTTGCAATATCCTTCCCCCCAGGAGTGGAGTGGGAATAGAGATTTTGCAGTATCCTTCCCCTGCCATGCCCACCAAGTCACACCACGCCCACCAAGCCACGCCCATAGAACCAGTAGTAAAAAAAATTGGATTTCACCACTGACACATGGGTACACGTTTGCTTTTCTTGTAAATTATCATTTGAGAAGTTGAAATACCTAAGATCACATTTGTAGATAGACATTCTCTTTCTTCGCATAATATGTTAACATTCTCTATGGTGACATACTGCCCAGCTTTTGTTGTTGCTCTATATTGTTAGCTACAGTCTCCCACAAATCTGGGGAATGAGGAAATGACTGGAGGAAATAAGGTTCATTGTATTTTACTGATCTCTTTTCAAGCCACCATTTGTGCCTCATAGCTGATCCCATTACCATCATTCCCACATTTTTAAAACCATTCAATGTCTCAGGAAATTATAGTGGAATGCAATGAAGGATTTGCGATCATGTTTTCTTGTGTTTTGGGATTTGTGTGCTTCAAATCTGTCAAGGAATCTTAGTCACAAAGCAATTTTAAATCTTTATCTGAAAACAAAATATATGATGTTCCTTGGGGGGGTAATAAAATGTCTGCAGGAAGGAGAAGAAGGTCAGAGAATTAATGACCTTTGCGATCATATTAAAAGCAACTGTGTTCTCTTTGCTGATGATGTAAATCTATTCAACATCACCGACAATGCTACTACCCTTAAAAAAGACCTTGACTATGTGTCAGATTGGTCAAACAAGTGACAACTTCAAATCTCAACCAACAAATGCTCTGTCTTGCATATTGGCAAAAAAAAAATCAGAACATAAAATACAAGTTAGATGGACATGACCTTGTAGGCGACCCTCTCTCTGTCAAGGACCTTGGAGTACTCATTTCTGAAGATCTAAGTGCCAGAGCCCACTGTAACAACATTACCAAAAAGGCATTAAGAGTTGTTAACCTAATCTTAAACTCATCTGTCTGCAACCCGCACTGCATATTGGACATTAATACAATTGAGAGAGTCCAGAGATATTTCACGAGAAGAGTATTCCACTCCTCTACCCACAATAGGATACCTTATGCCAGCAGACTTGAAATTTTGGGCTTAGACAATTTAGAACTATGCTAACTACGGTCCAACCTAAGCATAGTACATAAAATTATCTGCCACAATGTCCTACCTGTCAATGACTACTTCAGCTACACCCACAACAATACACGACCAAACAATAGATACAAACTCAAGGTAAACTGCTCCAAACTCGATTGCAGAAAATACAACTTCAGTAACAGAATTGTCAATGCCTGGAATGCACTACCTGACTCTGTGGTTTCTTCCCCAAATCCCCAAAACTTTCACCTTAAACTGTCTACTGAAGACCTCACCCCATTCCTAAGAGGTCTGTAAGAGGCATGCATAAGCGCACCAACGTGCCTACCGTCCCTGTCCTAATGTCCCTTTTTATTCGTATCCTTTTCATGTATTCAAATCATGTCTATACTTTTATCTGTTATTTTATATATGCTTGACAAATAAATAAATAAATAAAATAAATTTCCATGCAGTATTTCCTCCCTTTAAATTAAAAACAATGACACAAAGAGATACAAGATCAACCAAGGATTAGATTAGTAATTAACTAAATGCAGACTAACAGCAGCAAATGAATTCTACATGATGATCAATATCCTGGTCAATTAAAAATAAAAAAGAAATAAAAAAAATAAAAATAAAGCTCCTGGCCATATTCTCCAATTCCTTGCAGACTACATAATTTATTTGCTAGTGAGTTTAGCTAACATTCAGTTGGTGCTGAATGTACCGTTTCTGTCACACTTTACTTGATGAAAGATACTAGTTTTACTCCAATTCCATTGAAAAGGAAATAAAAACCCCTGAAGTCTGATATGGAATGCTAAGGAATACCTTGTATCTTTATTTATTTATTTATTTATTTATTTAGGAGTCCAAAATGTAGTCATATAACTGCTCTCTTCATCCAGTTTACACTGTAAGAAGGCATCCCTGGCATCAACAAGTGTAAAAACCCGTGCCTTAGGCAGCTTGTGCAAAACATCCTCTAATGTTGGCAATGCGATCGTTTCAAGGCCATATTCAAAAACTTAGGATCAATGCAAATTCGGATCTTTTCCAACTTCCTAATCACCACCATATTACTTATCCAGTCGGTTGGCTGGGCTACTGAAACAATATGTCCCTCTGCTTCATATTTATCCAACTGTGCTTTAACCTGTGCCTTAATGGCTATAGGGACATTGCGCGGGGCACTTTGTACTGGAGGGACAGTGGGATCAAGTTGAAAATGAACCTCTCTGGGCACAGATGCAATAGGGCCCTCAAACACCTCCCTATAAACTTGGAGGACTTGGTGCTTTATCAATGGTCTCCCCAAGGCTTTGGAGGAATAGGTTTCAACCTTATGCAACTCCCTCAGAATCTCCAATTCCTTGCAGACTACATAATTTATTTGCTAGTGAGTTTAGCTAACAGTTGGTGCTGAATGTTCCATTTAGGTCACACTTTACATGATGAAAGATACTAGTTTTACTCCAATTCCATTGAAAAGTAAATAAAAACCCCTGAAGTCTGATATGGAACGCTAAGGAATACCTTGTATCTTTATTTATTTATTTATTTCTAAGGACGTTTGAGTCTTTTGGTAATCCTGGGAGAATGGATGGAGATGGCTTTTGATGAAAGATGATGAATATATTCCTGTGATATCACATAGAATTTGTGATCTTGAATAGGGGGTTATTTTTTTGGCAATTATCAAATTAACTCCAATTACTTTTGCTTCATCCCCAAGTCTCAAGGGAATTTCGTTAATCACCAGAAAAAGTAAAGCAAGAGACAGAAGCATTATTTGCTCTATAATGTAAAGAAGCAGTGTATATGCTGTATATATGTTGGTGCTGCCCTGTAATGTGTTGCAAGGGTGCTATAAAACAACTGAGTGGTCATTCAAGTTAGGCTATGCTATTCAGCCAAGAATTTATTACAAGACAAAATTGGGCAAATGAAAGACTGCAAAGAAGGAATTCTATCATGCAAATTAAAGAATTTCTGTATTGTCTTAATTCTTTTGTCTGGGGTATTCTCAGAGATTCCTCACACGAACTGCATTGTTAGTGATCCTGTTCCAATTCCTCATAAATACTATCAATCAGGAGATGTCATTGTTGCTGGCATTTTGTCTCAAATCTATATATTTTCAAAAACAATGGACTTTCACCAAAAGCCTTCTACTGACCTTTTCTATGATACTGAGTAAGATGCTCATGTATCTAAAACTAATTATTCAGAAGACGGGTTTCATGGATTTGTGCTGATTCTATATTGTATTAACCCTTCTTCTGTGAAGACTGAAACTGTTTAAGAATATGTTGGATGTAAAAGTTAATTCAGCAATGCATTGTGAATAAAAGGTTCTATTCAATCACATTCATATAGATGAATTTACTATGCACTATGAAGCGGTATATGTAAGTCTAAGTGCTATTGCTATTTCAGATTTTGCAAGACTTCTGTAGCTAGGAGCATTTAATGATGATGATGATAATGATGATGATAAATATTAATTCATGATCTTAATTAAGGGGAAGGGGAGACCACAACTTGATGCAGGTGACCTATCTATCAGTTATACAATTGTTCACAATTGCAGAAAGGTTCTGTAGAATATAGATATAATTGCAGCATGAAGCATAAAGGCAATAATGATATTGAATTGTGTACGGAACTCAGTTGTATACTTGTATTCTTGGCAATTTCCTGATGTTAAACAATGTTTTTAAAGCAGTATCAGTATTCAACAACATTCATCAGCAACCATATGTGGGTAAATATGACTTTGTTATGCTTAAAGCTGTGAATTAAATGAAAAAATATCCTACATCTCTTTTTCTGAAATCCATATGCTCAAATTGACACATAATTTTCATTTCAGGGTAGTAACTCAGCTCTACCAACATATTTTGTCTTTGGTATTTGCTGTAAAGGAGATCAATGAAAATCCCCAGATTTTGCCCAATCTCACCCTAGGCCTCCATATCTACAACAGCAATTTTATTGCAAGCTGGACCTATCATGCCTCAATGGAACTCTTCTCAACGCAAGGCAAATTAATCCCTAACTACAACTGTGACACAGAGAACAACCTAGTGTCAGTCATTGGAGGACCCAATTCTGAAGTCTGTATCCACATGGCAGCCATCCTGTCCATTTACAAGATTCCACAAGTAAGAGTTTCCTCCCAGTTTTTAACTCAGTCTATATGTCTAATTGCTGTCTATCATCTATGTATCTATCTCACACTGAAACATGCATAGAGATAGTTTTGTTCACTAAAAATTAAAAATGACATTTGAATAAATATTTTTATAGAGATAAGGAGCAGCATTATGTTTTAAGGACAAACCATTTTCAAATAAATGTTTCTTTCTTTTGAGATGAACATTATGCCTTTCCTTTAAATTCAGGATGAATTCTCTCCCTTTTGGAAACAACAGAATAGGAAAAAATACAGCAGTTGCATTTTCCTTTACTATAAATTGGTAATGGAAATCTCTGAAGAACATAGATTTTCCTTTAGTGAGAAATAAGTAAATCTGTAAAATACTGGGGGATGTTTTTGTTTGTCTATAAATGAAACAAGAATATTATAATATTTCTTTACAGTATATGCAGTGTTGTAGTGACTGAACTCTATCTCGGGCTAAAGGCTGGCCTTGAACTCATGGTCTCCTGCTTTACTCGCATAATGCCTTAACCCATGGACTAAACTGGTGCTCTTATCATTTTCATTTTTAATTCAGTTCACTCTGTTGGAAATTCTGTGTTTATCCCTCTTTATCTACTTCCAAGGACTGACTTTCTTTCTTTCTTTTTTTTACATTCCTGTGGTGTGACCTCAATGATTATATTCAAGCAAACACCACTTAATATGCAATTGTTCTTGAATCTCTGGATGAGTAAATCACTCTCTAATTTTGTTGTGCCCGTCCATGGAGAATAACATCTATAGCTATATTGCAATCATTCACAATATTGCACAATTTTTTATAAAATATTCTCTTTTTTTATTTATTTTTTTATTGTAAACACATTAAAACAAACACACAAACACACAACATTTATATACATAAACTCTTTTTATAGTGCTTTCATAGTGATCCTTTCTTAATATTTACTATTTATACAGATTTTAGCTTTATCTTGTTCCATATTGCTATCAATGTTCTTTATTTCATCTACATTTTACTTGACCTTTACATTTTAGTCATTTATGTTGTAATTTACCAATTTCCCCCTTGATTTTAACATTTCTTTCTCTCTCCTTTATTCCTCTTTCTCATTTTTCCTATCCTCCAACCACTCATACCATCTATGCCAAATTTTATAATATTCTGTATCCTCTTTTTCCTTGAGTTCTTTTGTCAGTTTGTCCATCTCTGCACATTCTAATTTTTTTTTAATTAACTCCTCTTCTGTTGGTGGGTTTTCCTTTTTCCAATTTTGTGCATAGACTATGCAGGCTGCTGTTAGTATGTATAGTATTAAATATTTTGTTTCCTTTGTATAGTTTTCCATGAAAATCCCTAGCAAGAATATCTCTGGGTCTCCCTTTATTGATTTATGTGTTATTTTCTCTAGCCACTTTTTGACTTTGGCCCAAAATTTCTTTGCCACTGGGCAAGTCCACCAGAGATGGTAATATGTTCCATAGTTGCTTTTACACTTTTCAGCATGTAAAAGCAACTATGGAATTTCAACTTCCCTATTCAAATCCTGTTCCAATTCTTGTTTTGTTTTTAATTTTCCCAAATCATTTAAAATATCTCTGTATCTAATTATCTTGGTTCAGTCTATTAAATTTGGAAGTATTAATGTTTCATTAGGCGAGATCCAAATAGGTATTTTTATATAGTGTTGCTTTTTTATTTTAGTCCAAATTGATAATAATGCATTCCTAATTATACAGTATGTCTTCTAAAATATTCATGAGTTTTATATTTTTCATCCCATAGGAATGCATGCCATCCTACCTGTAGATCATGTCCTTCAATTGTTAATATTCTTTTATTTCCCAACTCCATCCATTCCTTTAACCATGTTAGGCATGCTGCTTGGTAGTAGATCTCCCATTCTGGAAGGGCGGCTACTCCTTTGTCCCTGGTGTCTTGCAGAATTTTTAATCTAATTCTAGGTTTTCTCCCTTGCCATATAAATTTTGAAATCAATCTGTTTAATAAATCAAAAAAACTTTTTATCCTCTTCCTGGAAGAGGAATAGAATTTTGGGCAGGATGTTCATTTTAATTGCAGCGACTCTTCCCATAAATGAAATTTGTAGATTATTCCAATTTTCCAAATCTTTTCCAATTTGCAGTATTAATTTATCATAATTGTCCTGTTTGATTGAGGAACCTCTTGCAGTTAGCCAAATCCCTAAATATTTTATTTTTTTAGTTATTTGAATCTTCATACTATTTCCTAATTCTATCTCTTGTTTTTTTGTGAGGTTTTTAGTTAGTAATTTAGGTTTATTTTTATTAATTTTTAATCCAGCCACTGCGCCAAGTTCTTCTATTTTTTGGATCAATTTAGGGCCTGATTTTAAAGGTTCCTCTATTATGAAAACCAAGTCATCTGCAAAAGCTTGCAATGTATATTCTTCATTTTTTATCTTCAATCCTTTTATCTCTCGATCTTCTCTAATTTTTTTTAAGAGTGGTTCCAATGACAATATAAAGAGAAGTGGGGAAAGTGGGCATCTTTGTCTCAGACCTTTTGTTATCTCGAATCTATCAGTCATATCTTGATTTATAATTACCCTTGCAGTTTGTTTTGAATATATTTTCTCAATAATTTTTTTCAAATTTTGACCTGAATTCCATTTTTTTCAATTGTTGTATCATAAAACTCCAATTCAAATTATCAAAAGCTTTTTGGGCATCAAGGAAAACCAGTGAAACTTGTTTCTCTGGGTGTATTTCATAAAACTCTAATATATCTATTATGATCCATGTGTTATTTTTGATTTGTTGGCCTGGCAAAAAACCATTTTGATCCGAGTGTATATGTTTATCTAAAATTAGAGTATAGTTTGGAGTATAGTTTATTGAATAGCCCGAAGGCCTTTTCAAACAAAACAGAAAAGAAAAAGGGAAAAAGATAAACAGTTACAAAAATAGCAATCTAAAAATATATGATAGATGACATTAAAATTTTACCATATCAAATTTCAATAGCTAAGTTGCCAAGACTAGATAACCCAAATAGGATAGCTCCTCTCTAACTGAGCTCATCTTTCTTACAATCGATAAAATTTTCCTTGATATAACTGGCTCGTATTGCCGTCAACCTTTTAAGGTATCGAGTGATCGCTCTTACCAGGGGAGGAGAGTCAGCCCTCAACAGAAATGCTAATTTTTGGCTTATATTCCAGTGGGGAAATTTATTTATAATTGGGGACAGATATTTATTTCTAACTTCCTGATAGAGACTACATTCGAATATTATATGCGCCGTGTCCTCCACGACGTTTACCCCACATATGCATATTCTTTTGTCATACGGGATTTTCCGATAACGGCCGAATCTAACATTGGTATCTAGAAGTTCGAATCTAAACTTAACAAATAACTGTCTCTCCACTGATGGCATTTCTAAATATAAATACTTTTCCAGGGTGAAAGTTGTTTTAACTGCTGTCAGCAGTTTAAGGGAACGATTAGTTGAAAGGGTTGCCATATCCATTTGCCCATGTATATCTTTAATCCGTTGTTTAACTTGG
Organism: Pantherophis guttatus; assembly: GCF_059756535.1. Taxonomy (NCBI): domain Eukaryota; kingdom Metazoa; phylum Chordata; class Lepidosauria; order Squamata; family Colubridae; genus Pantherophis; species Pantherophis guttatus. The sequence goes on from NC_142066.1 coordinate 18,798,424, forward strand.
TTCAGTGTGTCACACAACGGGAACCCTATGCCATATCGGTTCAATATTTCTGACAGCCGAGTTAGCCAGGAATACCTTTGAGGATTTGAAATCTGCTGTTCCTCTAGACATATTTTAGGGAGTCTGCTGGCATCCATCTGGGTCATTTTTAGCCAGTAGGCTACCGCCCTAGTGATTGTATAGGTGTACAGTGAGAAATGTCCCAATTCAGTTCTGACGGCTGCAGCTGAAGTGGAATTGTTTACCCCAAGCATCCTCCTTAACAAATTATTTTGAGTTCTCTCTAATATGGGGGCCTCTGTAAGACCCCAAATTTCAGCACCATAGAGCATGATCGGAACAAGTTTAGCCTGAAAGACTTTACGAAGAGGTAAAATGGAGGTTGGTTGGATTCGTTTACTTAATTTAGATACAAGGCTTGCTCCTGCTCTAACCTTTTGAGAAAGGTATTGATGGTGCGGAATCCAACCTCCTGCACTGGAAAAAACAATTCCAAGATAAGTATATTTGGTAACTTGTTCAATTTTTGTGTCGTTAATCTGCCAATTGTGCTTTTTATTCTTGTTGCCAAAGACTAAAACTTTTGATTTAGCTAAATTTATAGTCAAGTGGTTTGCAGTACAGTAACGTGTGAGCTTGTCAAGAAGTCTCCTCATTCCTATTTGGGTTCTAGAAAACAACACTAAGTCAAAACTGGCAAAAAACCATTTTGATCTGAGTGTATATGTTTATCTAAAATTGTTTTTAACCTCTCAGCTATAATTGACATGTATATTTTATAATCAGAATTTAACAAAGAGATTGGCCTGTAGTTCTGTATTGACTGCTGGTCTGCACCTTCCTTATGTATGAGCGTGATTAATGCTTCTGTCCATGTTTTGGGTATGTTCGTTTGCTCTAGTGCTTCATTGAATATTTCCAGCATTAATCCTCCGTTCTTGTATACGCCTATATAACTCAACTGGTATTCCATCTGGTCCTGGCATTTTGTTATTTTTTTGCCTTTTTATTGCAATTCCAAATTCTGTTTCAGATATTGGTCAATTTAATATTTCTTTCTGTTCCTCCGTAAGTTTACATATATTTGTTTCCTCTAGGTAATTTTTAATTTCTGCTTCTATTGTTTCTTCCTGTGCGTATAATTTAGAAAAGAAAGTATGTATAATTTGTTTCTTATCTTCTCTTTTGTATTGGATTTTCCCTTCTTCATCTTTCAAATGCTGTATCATACTTTTGTCTCTTTCCTTTTTTGGTTTATAAGCTAATCATCTGCTCACCTTGTTTGCATGCTTAAAATAATTTTGTTTTGCCATCTTTATTTTCAGTGCCACTTCCTCTTGGGTTATTAAATTTGGTTTATGTTTAATTATTCTTCCTTCCTCTTTTACTTTTTTTGGGGGGAGATCTTTTTGTAGGTTTTCTTCTAATGTTTAAAGTTCTTCCTGAAGTTTTTCTCACTGGAACCTTTTCTCTCTTCTTTTCTTTGCCATATATACAATCGTCACTCCTCTGATATATGCTTTTAATGTATCCCAAAGGTTTTGAATCGACGTGTCTTCTTTTTATTTACACTTAGGAAAATCTTTAGCTCTTTTTCCAACAATTGCTTATATTCTTCCATCTTTTGTATCTTTTTTGTCCTTTCCAATAAATAATTATCGGGTTATGATCAGCCCATTCATTTATTCCTATTTGTATTTTTTCTAATTCTGATTGTAATTGTGCTGTCATCCAGGCCATATCAATCCTGTACCATGATTGATGCGGGTGAGAATAATATGTATATTGCTTTTGTTCTTTATAAATTTCTCTCTATGTGTCTCTTAAACTTAATTCTGATATCATATTGAAGAATTCTTTAGGTAATATTTTCTTCTTTTTTTAAAATTTTTCTTGTTACTGTAGTAATCTTTTTTGCTATCAGCTATGGTATTGTAATCGCACTCTATGCCTACATTTTCAAGGCCTTGTTCTATTATTCTGTTGTGTAATTTTTTGAAATATTCCTGTTGGTTTTTGTTTGAGGCATATACCACTACTAATAAAATTTGTTTATGTTCTGTGTCTAATTTTAACATCAAAGTTCTACCCTCATCATCTGCATAGACTAATTTTGAATTTATTCTCTCTTTTACATACACTGCAATATGTATAATCTTCCTAATTTAGTGTTCTCCAATATTTTTTGAAATCTTTTTTTTTATATGTACCTCTTGCAGGCAGATCACATCTATCTCTAATTTTTTTAATTTTGTAAATATTTGTGTTCTCTTTTTCGCTGAATTTAGACCATTAATATTCACGAAGAATAAACATAATGTCTCTTCCATCCCCTATTGTATCTGTTTCTTGGTGTTTCTTGTCTCCCTTTTTACTCTTCTTCTTGCTCCTTCTCTTTTGTCTCGTTCTTTTTCTTGAGTTTTTCTTATCTCTCTCTCTCTTTCCAGCTCCTCTTGTTGATCATCCTCTTGACTTTTACTCTCTGGTTTATCTTTACTTTCTTGTTCTTCTTCAAGGTAGTTTTTGTAGAATTCTTGAGCTTTTTCTATCGAATCCACCTTAAGTTTCCTATCCTGCCATGTAATGAGAATGCCTTCAGGGCAGGGGTGAAATGCTCCCAGTTCAGACCGGATCACCCGATCTGGTAGTGATGGAGGTGGGTGGTTCGGAGAACTGGTAGCAAAAATCCCTGCCCCCCCCCACATGCCCAGCTGAGCCACGCAATCATCAGAGGTTTTTTTTTTTTTAGTTTTTAAAAGCATTTTTTCTACAACCTCTTCGGCGGAAAAAATGCTTTTAAAAGTTAAAAAGAAAAGCCACTGATGATTGGGCCGCTCAGCTTCAGAAGTTATAGAAAAAATGCTTTTAAGAGCTTCTGACGATCCAAGCTGAGTTGCCTGATTGGCAGAGGCTTTTTTTCTTTTAAATGCCTCTGACGATCCAAGCTGAGTTGCCTGATCAGCAGAGGCTTTTTTTCTTTTAAATGCCTCTGACGATCCAAGCTGAGTTGCCTGATCAGCAGAGGCTTTTTTTCTTTTAAATGCCTCTGACGATCCAAGCTGAGTTGCCTGATCAGCAGAGGCTTTTTTTCTTTTAAATGCCTCTGATGATCCCAGCTGAGTTGCCTGATTGGCAGAGGCTTTTAAAAGAAAAAAAACCTCTGCCGATCAGGCAACTCAGCTGGGATCGTCAGAGCCTTTTGAAAGCATTTTTTTACAACCTCTTTGCCAAGAGGTTGTAGAAAAAATGGTTTTAAAAGTAAAAAACAAAATTGGCCATGCCCACCCAGTCATATTACCCCCCCCCACTAAGCCACGCCCACAGAACCGGTAGTAACAAATTTTAGATTTCACCACTGCTTCGGGGATAATCTATCTGAACATTACTTTGTATTTTATAAGATGTAATGTTAGGAATTGTTACTGTTGCCTTTGTGCTCGGATTCTACATGGGACTTCTTTTAGAATTATAATCTTTTTCCCTTTATATGTTTTGGTCTCTTCTCTTGATTTTTTGTAGATTTCATCTCTTATTGTTTTTCTTTTGTAAATCTTGTGCACTTCTCTTGCTAAACTATGTCTTCTTATATAATTGTTGTGCACTTGATAAATTTCATCTATAGTGTCTTTTATCTCCGTCTTATTTCTCTGTTAACTTTGCTATTATTTCGACCATTTTCCCCCCAGATCTTCCTCTTTCTCCTCCGATATTCTGAAAATATAGAAATTATGAGGCTTTCTCCATTTTCAGGAATATCATTGAGTCCGACAATTCCTTGTTTGATTTTAATACTTTCTACTCCGCCTTTCTAACTTAAGGTCTAATTGGTCTACCTTGGTTTCTATTTTTTTAACTTTTTGCTCATTTTCCACGATTGTTTGTTGTATATTTTCCATCTTTTCCTTCATATTTTTTTAAATCTTCCTTTACTTCTCCTATCTCATTTTTGATTTCTTAATGGTGTTTTCAGGCCTCTTCTTGATTATCCGCCATTCTTTCTTGTGACTTCATCAATGTCTCTTGGATCATTTGGAGCATATTTTGCATACTATTCATTGTCGACTCTGTTTTATCTTTTTCCTTCCCTAACATATTTTCTATTGATCGTTGGGTTGTGGGAGAAGCCATGGATGTTGGGTTAGAGATAGGATTTTTTCTGGTTTTGGCTACTGTTACTGTGGTTGACATTGTTAAATTTCTAGTAAAGTCCTTCCACAGTATTATAAAAGTAAAATATTCTATTTAATTTAAAACGTTCTTCTATACTTACTACTTTCTGATTTAATTGTTTAATTTCTTGCAAACTTAATTTAACTGATATCACTCTTATTTACTTTTGATTACTAGTTCTATTCAATATATATATATATATATATATATATATATATATATATATATATATAAATTGTATTTATATTGTTTCTCTGTGTATCTCTCTCTCTATATATATATATGTATATGTAAATTTCTATTTGTCTATATTCCCCTCCCTTTTTTTTTTGTTTTCCCTTCTTTTTTCTCAATTTATAACCACAATTTTCTTAGTCAATATATTAGTCAATATATATTCTATATTTACCTTTTACCACCAGTTCTTATATATTAATCCCTTTAATTTATTCACTACTACTCAAATCAAATTTTACCATTTACCATTTAATTATTCTTTAACAATCATTCCCCCTTTCCCCCAAAATCAGATTAATTAATTAATTAAGTATTTATTCTTTTTCAAATATTTTCACTATAATTATTGTAAAATACCAAGTTTTCAGATGTTATCTAAAAACTTAAAACAGCTAATGTTCTCCTATGGCTTATGTATTGATAAAAACACTATGAGAAGTGAAAATGATTAGCGAACTTGGTTTCATAATCTTTTTATGTAAAAAAGAAATTTTACCTCTGTCACATTCAGGTAAAAAATCAGAATAAAGATTTATCTAGATATAAATACTCTAATACATTTTTCTTTAATTTCTATAGTTGACATATGGCTCTGCTTCTGAGATGAATAGGAAAACTCAGGCTATTTCCTATCACCAGATGTTTCCAGATGTACAGAGACAATATAAAGGGATTCTCCAGTTACTGTTGCATTTCCAGTGGACATGGATTGGGGTACTCTATGACAATGATGACAATGGAGAGAGATTTATCCAGGATGCTCTTCCTATATTTTCTCAAAGAGGAATCTGTTTTGATTATATTGAAAGATTCCCAGTAATTACATCAATTACTGACATTGATAAGATGGTGACAGAGGGGTTAAACATGTATGAAGTCATAATTGAAAGTATTACTAACGTATGCATTATTTATGGTGAAATTGAGACCATGATATTTGTCAGACTGTTTCCCATGATATCAAAACATGAGGATGTAGCAATAAAGGAAAGAGGAAGGGTTTACATTATGACGGCGCAGATGGAATTCACATCATTCTCCTTTCAAAAGAATGAAGACATAGATTTGCTTCATGGTGCCCTGTCCTTAGCAGTTCATTCAAAAGAGGTCCCAAGATTCACTGAATTTCTTCAATTGACAAATGCTACCTATGAAATAGAAGATAGCTTCATTCAGGTTTTCTGGGAAGAGGCTTTTGGATGCTTCTTTTCTGGATCTACGGTAGACAGGCAAGAAAGGATTCCCTGCACAGGTGAGGAGAAACTGGAGAATCTTCCAGCATCATTATTTGAAATGAACATGACCTCCCATAGCTACAGCATCTACAATGCAGTCTACGCCATGGCATATGCTTTGCATAACATGCTTTCATTTCGATCAAAAAAGAAAAAGAGTGTCCGTGAAGCAACCCAAAGCCTACTGGCTCAACACCTGTGGAAGGTAATGTCCTGAACAAACAGATTTCAACTAGGTTAATGTGGTTCCTGGAAGAGATTCTAGACCAGGGGTGTCAAACATGATTTCATTGAGGGCTGCATCAGGGTTGTGTTTGATCTTGGGGGGCCAGGGGGGCCATGGCCAGAATGAGTTTGGTCAGCTCAATGTCATTCGTGTCGGGGGCACCTGTGTTAGCCTGAGAACTCTGCCAGTGAAAATCCATTTCACAGCTCCATTTTCAGCTGTGATGGCCTCCCGCAACCCTTTGCCAGTGAAAACAGAGCTCAGAACTGCTAGAGGCACCGTGGTCCAGTCTTTTGCTGTTTTGAGGGCAGCTTCCCAGGCCTGATCTAAGCAACCCCTAGGTCGGATCCGGTCCGGGGTCCTTGAGTTTGACACCCCAGATCTAGACTAACTAGAAAAGTCTTATACTGCCATATATCTTAAGACCATTTTGTAAAATACCTCACACGGTTTGATGTTTCAAAAATAGAAGGGCTGAGTTGGAATGGGAAGCTGGTTCACAAATGTGGCTGACATCTTCAGAAGCAAGGTGGCCTGCCTCATAACAGTTGACATTAAAACAATCTGTTTTCTATATCATGGCACTAATTTTATTATTTATTGATATTATTTAATTTATATGTCCCATGTCGCTACCTCAGGGTGTCAGTGGCCGGAAATAGTATAAAAGCATAAATATATAAACATTAATCACATTAACATTAAGATGAACAACAAATAAAAGGTGAAAATCAAGAGCACAGATGGTACGGAAATGGACTTTTGTCTCTCATTCAATCAATCTCCTTCAGCATAGCACACCCCCATAGGGTTCTCAAGCCAACTGCCAGAGCCAGTTTTTAAGCTCTTCTGGAAGGCCAGAAGGGTGGAGGCAGATCTAACCTTGGGAGGCATGATGTTCCAAAGGACAGGGCCATGTTAGAGAAGACTCTTTTCTTTGACCCCACTAGCTAAAGTTCCTTAACTGACAGGATCCAGAGAAAAAGTCTTCTGCTGGCATGAATGGAATGGGCAATCCCATTGGAGCAAGATGGTACCTCATGCAATCTGGTCTCATATCATGAAGGGCTTTAAAGATGATAAATCAACACCTTGAATTGGACCTGGAAGCCAACCAACAACCAATGCAGCTTACCTAACAGCATGTTGCTACCCTAGAGGCTCCAGCTTCTGAATACTCTTCACAGATAGTCCCATTGTAGTAATCCAATTGGAAGATTACTAGAACATGATTTATGAACACAGGGCCTCACAGTACAAGAAATGATGCAACTGGTACACAACATGAAGTTCTAGCCATAACCACCACCTACTCTTTTGAGCAGGAGTTATGTATCTAAGAGAATCCCCAGGTTACACAAAAGATCTGTCTGTGGTAATGTGACTCCCTAACCCTATCCCCAAAGCCTCTAGGCACTGTGAAAGGGCAACCACAACAATACTTAGATAACCCAGAATGTAGATGGAAAGTTGAGTATCATCAGCATACTGATAGTACCTCATTCTTGGTGTCATATAATCTCATTCAATGGCTTTATGTAAATGTTAAAAAGCAGTGGAAGGTCAGGGTTAGGTTCTGCAGCAGAAATGTGGAGTGGCCACATGTGGACTTCTTGCTCCCTATCAACACCAATTGGGGCCAGCCTTGGAGGAAGGAGTTTATCCAGCACAAAACTTCTTCCTAGAACCCAATTTCCTCAGCCATCTGAAAAGGATACCATAGTTAGTGGTATTAAAAGCCATCAAGGAGTCAAGGAGGACAATGATAGATACATTACACTCAACCTGGTCTTGCCACAAATCATCTATAAACATGACAAATGCTGTTTCTGTTCCATAATGACCTGGAACCTGACTTAAATGGTTTTAGATATTCAATTTCTAAAAAGGGAAGATAAGAGATTGAATGAAAATTGTCCAGATGGTGTGCATGGGTGATATATTATTTATTTATATCATTTATAGGCTGTCCATCTTACCTCAAAGTAACTATCATCTTAAGGAGGGAGTAGCTCAAAGCCTCCTTAATTAATGCCAGGAACACTCCTTACTGTAATGAAGTTATTATTAGGACCCACCTGTAAGTTACCAATTCTGGAACTTTTCATTGGGCAACAAGGACATGAATCTAATAAAGCAGTACTTGTGCTAATAGTTTCGAGGTCCCAGGCTACTCCTTCAGGGGCAACAAGTGCCCAGATAACCAAGTAAGTACAAACTCCAGGGAACTCTAATGGACCTGCTCCACACTTCATTTCCAATTGTGAATAGATCCAAGCAATTTTATCCTTCAGTTATGCTACAAATTCCTCCACACCAGCTTTAAGATGTCATTTGAGCCATTTTTCCTTAAATATCAGTAGGTGATACTAAACAGGGTCACAGAGTGATCATATAGATGCAATAAGCACATAAAAATAATGGTATTTCACTGCTTTTACTGCCATAAGGTAGGGTTTTAATAGTGGCTCTAACCTGTGAGTGGTTGGATTCATCCCTTGTTTTCCTTCAATGGAACTCCAGTCATCTCTTGGTCCTTTTCAACATCCGCAATTCCTCCAGAGCCTCCAGAGAACCTACTGACAGATCTCCCATCATATCATGTTGCCACAGCTCCAACAACAAGATCATATCCAGAATGTGACCACTGTCCTGAGTCTCGCTATGAAGCTGAGATAGGTTCATTGCTGCCATGGTGACCATAAACTCCCAAGTATCTTCCAATGTCATCCCAAGGCCATAAGGCTGGGGAACCCCACCACCCACTGCCTTCCAGCAGCTATGGCAGAGAGGTTGCTAGCTATGCAGCAGTGAGGCTGGTACAATAACAACCGTCCCAACTGATCCTATGAGCCCAGCTTGAGGAACAGGTTCTCACATCTGGAAACTCTGAAAGCAGAAGATATTTCCAGATGTGACAACTGCTACACCCCCTCCTGCCCTGGGTACTTTGCCAGTGCCAAACCATAAACCATGAAGCCCAACATCGCCCAACAGATACCAGCCATGAAAGCTAACATTGCTTCAAAGACTGTTGTGTGAACCCTATTCTCACAGTGTGTAACATGCTTTTCCTAATTAGGATGCATTTCTACTTAACTCGTCCACAGTAGTTCTATACAAATTGAAATTGTGATTCCAAGCAGCTCCAGTTTTTCATGGAAAAATCTGCCCGATCAGCCATAGAAAAACATTCAGGCAGCTTCAACATTGATGCAGCATTGTATCCAATATTGAACCCCTGATAGGCTATTTGCCTGAGAGTTCATATGAATTGACACTTAACCATACAAGCACAATTCACAACCAATTATTGATATGCATGAGTTTGCATACCATCATGTATCAAGCAATCAAAAACTTGAGGCCTCCTCAAAAGATGCATTTATTCATTCCAATTTCTCCTTTTTCTCCAGGACATTATTCTAATCCCTGTTTTCTGCCTATTTGTTCCACATGAAACAAATTTAAATGGAAAAGAGCAATGTCATTAAATATATCCTGATATTTCATCTTCTCTCTTCAGCTCAACCGTTTTGTGGAAATCATTTCATTTAACAACAGTGTTGGGGAAATAGTTTTCTTCAATCAAAATGGAGAAATGGAAACTGGATTTGATATTATCAACTGGGTAACCTTCCCAAACCTTTCCTTCCTAAGAATCAAAGTTGGAGACGTACAACCCTTGTCTCTCACAGAGAAAACATTTACTATTTCAAAGGAATCCATAATCTGGCCAAAGTGGTTTAAACAGGTAGGTTCTGTAACTCTTTGAGTTCTTCTTGAGAATTTTTTCTTTTTTGTAATCAAATTTTATTAGAAATTTTCTTTCATCATACATATTTTATGAACAGAGTGTTGACCGGGTCACATCATACATCTTATACATAATAATCTTTATAATCTATTCTAAACTTACCATTTTTCCATATTATCTCTTTTATATAATACTTTATCACAAATTAATCATTTTTCACCATATCTTATTATTTCAACATCTGCCATGTTGTTCTCTTTTCAAATCCATTTTACATCATATCTCTGTTTCCAGTTTCAGCCGTAATATTCTCTTTCCATATTTCTTTATCTTATCTTATTTTCTTCTTTGTACATATAATGTACAACAATATGTACAACCCTTAATTCTTAATTCCTAATCTCTTACAATAACATCAATTAATTATCTTATTTCTCCATTGCTAAATATATTTCTCAAATTCCCCATCCCACTTTTTTAACATTTCAACTTCGTCTCTTAATTTAAATTGTCTTCAAAATTAAACCAAATTGCCATTTCACATTTCATCTGCTATTCTGTTTTACTATGAGCAATATACATCATCATATTCAAATCTTACATAAAAACCCTTTAACTTGGTTGACCATCCACAATTAATAATATTAATACAGTTCCCTTAAATCTACTAATATATACCTCATTTTCCTTCCTCTTTTCCACTAATCTTCCCCTCTTTAACCATTTTCCCTTGGTCTCTCCAAAATTCCAATTCTTGGTAATTTCCTCCTTTTATCCCATTCCCTTAATTTCTTTTTCTTTTCTTTTTTCTTTTTATATGTATTGTATCTTTTCTTCTGAATCCTTTTTCTCACTTTTAAATATATTATTCAAGTAGTTCTTCCCAAGCTTTCTCCTATTCTCTTCCCACTATTTTCCTCTTTACCCTTTGATTGATTCTTTTTGGGGGACATTCCTCCCTGTCCACTCTTTTTGCACCATTGTAAATCCCAATGAAATTATCTAACTGCTTTTTGTTTTCAATTCCTTTTCCTTCAGTATTATTTTCTTGCTTTTCATTTATGCTCTTTTCTACCACCTTCTCTCCTATTTTCTGCTCTGTGTATTCTAGCAAAATTTCTGACTTTTAAAGATTCACACATATTTTAAAACATCTCAATTAATTCTTCATACATCCAAGACTCCATATTGCCAATTTAACAAATTGTTAAAACTTTTAAATTATATCACATTTAATTAGAACTTAAAATCAATATACAGGTAGTCTCTTTTTATTTTCAAATTCTAATGTCCAATTCAAATATTTGTCCAGTCCAGTCCAAGTTGAAAATTTATTATCTTCCACAGCCGTAGAAAATCAAAACCAAGCAATGTAGAAAGACAAACTCTCCTTAAAATTTCAAACAGTTTCCAAATTATCTTTTCTAGTAGTCAAGGTCACAGCTGTACTTTCTCTTCTATCTTCCACCAAGTATTGCAGTACTCTCTTTCCACCAGCAAATGTCTCTCTTAAATTCACAATACTCTTAAGCCAATTAATTATCAAAACTGTCAAAAATACTTTAAATCCACATAAAAAATACTTTTTCTCAGGTTCTTTTCTTTTATTATTTTTAGTTTCTCCAAATCCAATTGTAAATACAAGAACTTTCTTGGGCTTTGATGTTTTAGCCTCCACTTTGTCCTTCTCCCTCCATGGAATTTCCGAAATGCCAATTAGCCACTCATTTCAGCTCTGGGACACCTTTTAATGTCCAAATTCAAAATTTTCTTTTAACTGTGAGTTGGCCAATCACTCACCTGGTTCCAGCACTCCATTCAAACACCGCTCCTGTACAAAAGCTTAGTCCAGTTGCCCCAGCTTCAGAGCGGTAATTTTGCAATGGCTGCCACCATTGCCGCTGGTCCAAAGAACTGTCTCTGACCTATTGAGGAACTTGCCTGTTCCTTTTGGTCATCCAAGATGCCTCTCCTTCTTCGCCGTCCCTACAGGACAGTTTCGGTCCGAAGATCCCCTGACAGCGGTTTGTCCAGCTGGATTTTCACGGAGCTCATCAGAGTCCGGTCTCACCATGACACCTCTGGTCTCTTCAGTTTTTTTTTAGAATTATACAGGTTGGGGGAAAAAAGAGTTTTTTGAAGTAACTCTTCTTTAAATATCTCAGAAAGTTGTCTGAAAATACAGAGAAAATGTAGAAAGAAACGTCAAATCAAGAGACATAGGAGAAAGTATTCAACAAAATATGAAATATTCAAGTATTTCCTTTTACACAGAGTATTGATATGCAGGAATCATATATTTCAGGATCAGCATGTCACCTCTCCTGGCTTAATATGTCCATGCAGGAATGTCACATTTATTAGATTGCATTCATTTATACCACAGTTTCTATCCAAAATCATGATTTAGATATAGTTGGAAGCTATATTCATTATCTACAATTGAAGAATTTCTAACTGCAAATTTGTGAGAGGAAGATCAATAATAAACAAGGTATCACCAAGGAATGCTAAGAAATTCAAAGTATGACATTTAAATGGCATTCAAATAGTGCTGACATATGCCAGATTACTTTTTTTTTCTCTATCACTCTCTATATGAACTTTTGGATGCACTGAAACAATTGATAAATGGTTTTCCCTAAAAGATTCTGCATTATAAATGATCATATATGAATTCCTTCTGAATGATTCATCTATGAAAGCACTTACCGCTATGATTATTTGTATATATGCACATTTGCAATATGGAAAGTATTCTTCTCTTTCTTTTATATTTAGATACAGCCTTTTTCTCTCTGCAATGATCATTGTCATCCAGGTTACAGGAAGGCCAAAAAGGAAGGGAAACCATTTTGCTGCTATGACTGCCTTCCTTGTCCAGGAGGGAAGATTTCTAATCAGAAAGGTAAGTGATAATTTCTAGCGGAATATTTGTTCACTTTTTGTCTGTGATAATAACTGACCATCTGCTGAGGTACTCAGATTGATTGATTGATTGATTGATTGATTGATTGATTCAATTTCTATAGTTACCCAACTCAACCAAGTGAGTCTAGGAGGCTTACAATTCTAAACTTTAAACAATTTAGAAAACATTAAAATAATAAAAGCACCCACAAAATAAATAGTACAAATGGCACCAATGATGATTAATCAACTAATAGTAAACCTAAGTAACAGGGCCCTTAACAAATTCCATATACAGTATAGTCAAGTGTTTAAAACTTTTAAGAAGCCAACAGAGTAACATTCTAATCTGAATATTCCATAAGGCAGGGGATGCAGGAGAAAATCTATTATCTGCCAGCTGACACTCTTTGGCTGGTGGGATATGTAGCATGCTCAATCTGTTGGATCAAATTGAACAGGTAGAAACCCTTGAAAAATGACAGTTCCTTGGGTAAACCTATCCCAAGCCATGTAGGACTTTAAAGATGACAACCAGAACCTTAAATTGCACTGGCAATCAGTGCAACTCATCAAGCAGTGGTCTCACATGTGCCATGCAGCTGGTGTCATTAATTACAAATATAGCTGTATTTTGTACCAGTTGAACTTTACAAATGCTCTTCAAGGACAACCCCATGTAGAGCACATTACAGCAATCTAAGCAGGAGGTTACAAGGGTGTGGGTGATGGCAAGCAAGGCCTCTTGGTCAATGGTGAAAATTGGGTTGAGAAACATGATAGTCAGTGCAACTCATTGAATAGTGATCTCATGTGCTATCAGGCTCGTGCCATTAATTACACATGTGGCCAAATTTTGTATAAGTTGAAGTTTCTGAATTGTCTTGAAGGGCAGCCCCATGTAGAGGGCATTACAGCAATCTAAGCAGGAGGTTACAAGGGTGTGGGTAATGGCAAGCAAGACCAGGAATGGATGCAACTGATGCATCACTCGTAAATGTGCAAAGACTCTACTAGGCACAGCTACGATCTGCTGGTTGTCCATCATGCAGTTGTGTACATGTTTAAATAGTTAATTAGATTGGATTATTTCTTTTTTCACAGACATGGACAACTGCTTTCAGTGTCCACAAGATCATTACCCCAATGAGGAACAAAATTTATGCATTCTAAAATATGTAACATTTTTGTCCTATGAAGAAACTTTGGGGATCACCTTCACCAGTTTGATTATTATTTTTTCTGTCATTACTATTTTGCTGCTCTGGCTCTTCATTAAACACAATGACACCCCTATTGTGAAAGCCAACAATGAGAACCTCACCTACATTCTTCTCATCACCCTCCTGCTCTCGTTTCTCTGTGCTTTGCTATTTATTGGTCAGCCTCATCAATGGACATGCCTTCTTCGGCAAGTTACTTTTGGCATCATCTTCTCCGTGGCAGTTTCTAGCATTTTGGCCAAGACTATCATTGTAATTCTTGCTTTCATGGCTACCAAGCCAGGGTCCAGAATTAGAAAATGGATGGGGAAGAGACTGGGTCTTTCCATTGTCCTTTCGTGCTCTTTTATTCAAACCATTATTTGTATTGTATGGCTATCAACCTCTCCCCCATTTGTAGATGTTGACATGTATTCCATGCCAAAGGAAATTGTCTTGATGTGTAATGAAGGGTCAACTGTCATGTTCTACTGTGTCCTTGGTTTTATGGGTTTCCTGGCAACAATTAGTTTCATAGTGGCTTTCCTGGTCCGGAAGTTACCTGATGCCTTTAATGAAGCCAAATTTATTACCTTTAGCATGTTGATATTTTGCAGCATCTGGCTATCATTTGTTCCAACATACTTGAGTACAAAGGGGAAATATATGGTGGCTGTTGAAATCTTCTCCATTTTGTGCTCCAGCGGGGGGTTACTGGCTTTTATCATTTCCCCAAAATGTTACATTATTCTGTTGAGGCCTGATTTAAATAACAAGGAACAGCTAAGAAGAGGAAGAATTTAAGAATTTAACATTAGGTGCAATTAAATAGATTTCCTTAAAGCTATTCCATTTTCAAGTAAACATCTTGTATTTTATATAGCTTGGTTTCTGTGTTCTCATTATATAATCATCTATTCTGCAACTGAAATTGAATAAAATTTGTTAATTACAAGAAAGACAATGTATGGTTTGATTCTTTTCAACCAGGTATCTGTAAAAAATTGATAGCTCTTATGTCATCAGTTGAGAAGCAGCAACACATAATTTTCAGCTTGCACCTATAATTGTCCACCTATAACTGTCCATATTGTATGGAAAATTTGAATAGTGTCCAAGTGGTGTAGGATTTCCTGCCTAAGCAGGGGATTGGACAAGAAGACCTCCAAGATGCCTTCCAACTCTTCTCTTCTCTTCTCTTCACTTCACTTCACTTCACTTCACTTCACTTCACTTCACTTCACTTCACTTCACTTCACTTCACTTCACTTCTCTTCTCTTCTCTTCTCTTCTCTTCTCTTCTCTTCTCTTCTCTTCTCTTCTCTTCTCTTCTCTTCTCTTCTCTTCTCTTCCCTTCCCTTCCCTTCCCTTCCCTTCCCTTCCCTTCCCTTCTCTTCTCTAAAAATTGAATTGCAGTAATCCACTCAGAAAATGAATTAAGGCATGAATGACTATGAGCAGAGCCTCCCAGTCCAGGAATAGACAAAACACAAAGCATAAGTGCCACCTGCTCATCAAACAGGAGCCACAAATCCAGGTGGATCCCCAGATTGTGCACAGGATGTGTCTGGAGCCATTCAGAACAAGAGATGGAAGGTTCTGGAAGAGCCAGGGGACCAGAAACCCAAAGCCACTTGGTCTTATTAGAACTTTTGCTGAAGTCTGTTGTTTCCTCATCTAGAGCCTCACAAATTTCAAGACAGAAACTGGATGGTCCAGGGTAGGGATATATATATATTTGGGAACAAACAAAGGCAATGAATGATGATACATCATCCCAGACTGATCAACCTCCTGAGCAATTTCTTGTAGATGTTAAATAGGAGAACAGAGAACACTGAGCCTGTAGCACCTGTGAGCTGGGCCATTCCTCCCCTATAATATCAACAGGGACCAGCATATGTCCCTATCATTGTTGAAGCATGTTTTGGAAAGAAAATGTAACCATTACTTATTTACATTCAAAATTATTATACTTCTCATTTTGGTGAGCCTTAATATTACAACATTGAAATAGCATTAAACAATTTGTTTACAAAATAATATTAAAATTTAATATTAACACTCTGACAATCTCCAGATTTTCTGTAAACTTAAAATATGCACACCAACATATCCGATGCAATTTTTAATCATATGCTTCCCACAATACACAGAGAACCCTACTTTGTAACTCAGAAAAATGGATACCGAAGAAATGCTACAGTGTTACATTTCTTTCTTAACTTCTTGCTCCTTTCTTGTTTTCTAGAATTTTTTGGGTTATTTTGGGTAATATTTCCACTGCAATTACTAATTTAATTAGTTTTATTTCAGTGTTATCTCTTAATTCCAAGAGAATTGTTGTACCCAATTAGATAGGAATAACTATCACCTTGTTCTTTGAAAAATAAAAATAAAAGGTGTCCAATGGACTTTGGGGAAATATCCAATGGACTTTTATATTCATGATTTTGTTTTATCTGTAGAGTCTCAGTTAGGGATTCCTTTCCTACAATTATCCATTTAAACACGACAACTTCTGAATTACCCAGAGATCTCAGACAAGGTGCAAGAACCGCAAACCCAGAAAAGCAATACAACCAAATAAAAAGTTATGAGGAAACACAAGGTGATATTGTAAACTGGGATTAGAATTCTGAATTTTGACATTTGAGTTTACATAGGGACCTATATTAGACTGAATTGATGAAATACAGTTCTGAGTGGGATGAATTGGCTTAAAGAAAGAACTGCTTCATTCAGGATTGTAGTATTTGAAGCATTAATTATAGTGCTTTTACCCCAAGTGATGTGCATGATTCCTAATACTAAATGCAGCATGAGTGAGCCTCTGCCTTTTCTTCACCAGCACTATGAACCTGGAGACTTCATTGCTGTTGGCATTTTGTCTAAGATCTATATATTCTATACAGTGATGGACTTCAGCGAAGCACCGTCTAGTAATCTCTTTGATGAAATCCTGTAATTTTATTTGAAACACAGAGACATTTGTTCATTTGTAATTTATTTCAGATAGTTTCCTCATAGGCAATAAATAATATTCTAAATAATGAGATATAAATATTATAATGTGTATTTATTGAGCTGTGATTTCCATCCCATTAACATTTTGTGGATCCAAGAAAAACTTTCAAAGGGGGGGGGGATAATATAGGTAATATATTATATTTTATGGAATGCCAACAAATGTTCAATACATTTGGGCTAATTTTCATAGGGTTTTTAAAAAGACTGGCACCTTTATCAAGTATGTTATTCACATGTTTCCATATTTTTATTGTAATAATGGTAAGGATAAAATTAAAAACTAAAGAGATGAAATTAAAAAGTTTGACTAAATTGTGTGTTCAGGGTAGCGAGCAGAAAAATGAAGATGCAAAATATTTTTAAAAATTGCAAAAACTCTTGAAGTTATGTCAGTGGTGGGTTTCTACCGGTTTGCCCTGGTTCAGGCAAACCGGTAGTGGTGGTGGCAGGAGACTCTGTCCACCCACCCGGACATCATCACGGATGTTCTATGCATGCACAGAAGGTTCTGCGCACGCACAGAAGCGCCATGCACGCTCACACTTCCAAACCAGTAGTGAAGGTTAGTGGAACCCACTACTGAGCTATGTGCTTCAGCATAATTGATTTCAACTATTTCAGACTCTGAAGTCATTTTTCCTTGAAAATTGTACTACAAAATAATATATTGGAGAGGGATAGAAATCATTCTTTTCACCAATATATTTATAATATATTTAGAGTAGTGGGCTTGTAAAAACTGGTGAGAAATATCCAACTGAAGTACATATTTTATGTACTTTAAAATGTGTTGTAATAAACTCTGTCATTGTTCAAGGCATAAATGTTATGCCTTGAACAGTGTGAAAGAATATATATTTTTCCTTTCAGAGTGATGACACCAATCTATCAGCAATTCCTCGCTTTGCAATTTGCAGTCAAGGAGATCAATGAAAATCCCCACATTTTGCCCAATCACACCCTGGGCTTCCATATTTATAACAGTTATTTCACTGCCACATGGACTTACCGTGCCTCGTTAGAACTGTTCTCTACCAAGGAGAGATTCATCCCTAACTACAGGTGTGATATGAAGAAACGACCAATAGCTGTCATCGGAGGACCAACATCTGCAGTTGGAGCCCACATGAGCACCATCCTGTCCCTATACAAGATGCCACAAGTACAATTGGCTACATGGAAAACAGGAGCTTTTGAAGTGTCTTATGTCTTTCTTCCAGTAGTGGGTGCTTCTCATGGGATGAAGGTAGGGTGAGAGGTTTAGGGAGTAAATGGAGCCATTGTATCTTGCAAAGTCTTTAGCTGTTTATTTTGCTTGACTTAATTAGTTACATATTATTTATTTGGTTTGTTGATATGCAACCATTTTTTTAGGGTTAGAGCTGCTTTGGCTTCTGATAGTCTGTCTTAATTGATATTCCTTTATTTTCACCTCTGCGTAAATTTCAGTGGTTGCTCTTTAAAAAAGGAAGGAAAGGGAAAGGAAAACTTCATATGCTTTGTAAATTGAATTGTAGGGAAAGAAACCAGATAAAATTCAGAGGGTATTCATTATGCCCACTGGACAGCCTATTGTCTTAGGCAGTGGTGGGATTCAACATTTTTTTACTACTGGTTCTGTGGGCATGGCAGGGGAAAGATATGTAAAATCTCCATTCCCACCCCATTCCAGGGAAAGGATACTGTAAAATCTCCATTCCCACCCCACTCCAGGGGAAGCATACTGCAAATTCCCCATTTCCTCCCGATCAGTTGGGACTCAGGAGGCAGAGAATAGATGGGGGTGGGGCCAGTCA
The DNA here is from genome assembly GCF_059756535.1 of Pantherophis guttatus. Taxonomy (NCBI): domain Eukaryota; kingdom Metazoa; phylum Chordata; class Lepidosauria; order Squamata; family Colubridae; genus Pantherophis; species Pantherophis guttatus. The sequence goes on from NC_142066.1 coordinate 18,816,987, forward strand.
GAAATAGTATTTACCAGTTCTCCGAACTACTCAAAATTTCTGCTACTGGTTCTCCAGAACTGGTCAGAATGTGCTGAATACCACCTCTGGTCTTAGACCATAAACATGTTAGTGAATATACTAGACCAGAACAAGCTATGAACAGTTTGTTATTTCTGAAGGTAATTTTATTTTTCAGCATATATCACATTTGATACTATAGGGTGCACTGTAAGTTCTGCTTTATTAATAAAATACAGATATAGCTGTTCTATGAAATGCAAGGAAAGATTAGCATTTGATAAGAGCCTTGGTGGCACAATGGTTAGGGTGCAGTATTGCAAGCTACTTCTGCTGACTGACGGCTGCCTGCAATTCAGCAGTTCAAATCCCACAAGGCTCAAGGATGACTCAGCTTTCCATCCTTCCAAGGTGGGTCAAATGAGGATCCAGATTGTTGAATATGGTGATTCTGTAAAGCGCTTGGAGTGGGCTGTGGAGCACTGTGAAGTGGTATATTGTGCTAGGTGCTATTGCTATTGATCAAGTGTACCAAAGCAACCCTACATATGAAGGAACTGATCAATTATTTCAACAAATAATGACATTCTAGATACCTTCTGCTCATTTCTTCCCACTGAAAAATAGATAATTCATTGCATCTCAGCTACTTTCTTTAATATTTTCTAAATTCACATGTAAACTATGGCTAGAAAGGAAGTAATCCTTCATTTTTAATTTCTGGGCTTTTGTTTTCTCTAACGTTTTCTTCATAAAATTGAAAACTGTTATTTTTCCCCCCAATCCCATTTTTCCATCTATCTCCTCAGTTCATCTATGGCTCAACTCCAGAGATAAATGAAAAAACACAAGTGGTTTCATACCAACAGATGTTCCCAAATGTGCACCATCAATACAATGGAATTCTTCAATTGATGCTACACTTCCAGTGGACTTGGATAGGGATGGTCTATACAAATTGTGAGAATGGTGAAAAGTTTGTACAAAATGTGGTTCCCATGTTTTCCCTGAGTGGCATTTGTTTCGCTTTTATTGAAACTTTGCCAGCTATTACTTACTCAAATAATATTTTGACTTCCGTGGAAGCTGGGATTGAGACATTCAAAGCTGTTATAAGAAGTTCTGTCAATGTAGTGTTAATCCATGGCGAAGCTGAAGATATGATTATTTTGAGGATCATTCCCACCATATCCCAAGTGGAAGATATAGCATTGCTGGCCAATGTTAAAGTGTGGGTGCTGACAGCTCAGATGCATTTCACATCACTTCCCTTCCAAAGGAATGATGACCTAGACTTCCTCCACGGTGCTCTCTCCTTTGCAATTCACTCAAAGGAGGTGTTGGGATTCCGGAAGTTTCTTCAGATGAAAAAGCCTAACATGAAAAAAGAAGATGCCATTATCAAGCTCTTCTGGAGAAATGCATTTGAATGTTCGTTCTCCAACTCCATGACAGAGGAGAAAGATGCAGTCATCTGCACTGGTGAAGAAAAACTGGGAAATCTTCCTTCATCTGTATTTGAAATGGACATGACTAGCCACAGCTACAGTGTCTACAATGCAGTTGGTGCAGTGGCCCATGCTTTGCAAGGCATTCAGACATCCATATTCAGACACTGAGCAGGAGCTCGTGAAGCCAAACTAAACCTTCTGAAACAACATCTATGGAAGGTAAAGTTCGAACCAAGTAAATTGTAAATGACAGAGGGCTGGCCATATTTGCAGGTAAACTAATAGAGCCTAGATTGTGGAGGGTCACTATTCTCCTAAATTTTTAAATTAAAATAATTAAAATTAAATTAGATAAGCACACCACACTGCCATCATGTGAGATGTGCTGTACTTCCCATGACTAATATGCCACAGTTCCTAGGAATTACTAAGTTCCAAATTCTTTGAAATGAAATCCTTTAAAAAAGAGAGAGTGAAGAAAATGAGTGCCACTTAATGCTAGAATGAAATTGAAATATGTATTTATCCTTAAAGGTAAAGGTAAAGGTTTCCCTCGCACATATGTGCTAGTTGTTCCTGACTCTAGGGGGCAGTACTCATCTCCATTTCAAAATCAAAGAGCCAGCGCTGTCTGAAGACGTGTCTGTGGTCATGTGGCCAGCATGACTAAACGCCAAAGGCACACAGAATGCTGTTACCTTCCCATCAAAGGTTCCTATTTTTTCTACTTGCATTTTTTACATGCTTTCCAACTGCTAGGTTGGCAGAAGCTGGGACAAGTAACGGAAACTCACCCTGTTACATGGCACTAGGGATTTGAACCACTGAACTGCCAACCTCTCGATCAACAAGCTCAGTGTCTTAGCCACTGAGCCACCATGTCCCTCTATTTATATTTATATATATTTATCCTTAGCTGAACTCAAAAAGGGATTGGACAGGAATTCCTAGGAAAAGCCAGTTTGGTCTAGTGATTAAAGCACAAGGCTACAAAACAGGAGACTGAATTCTAGTCTTCCTTAGAAATGAAAACCAGCTGGGTGACTTTGGGTGAGTCACACTCTCTTAGTCCAATTCAGCTCACAGGGTAGTTGTCAGTAAAAGAGGAGGAGGAAGGAGTATGTTCTTCTGCCTTGACTTACCACATTTTTCAGAGTATAAGATGCACTCCCCCCCCCAAAAGAGACTAAAAATTTGGGTGCATCTTATACTCCGAATGTAGCTTTTTCGAAGCTTTTTTTCAACCCTAACAAGGAGCTAGCGAGTGAAGCAATCTTCCATGCTTTGCCTGCTTTTCTCATTGCTGCTCCCTCTGACAATCAGCTGTGCTTTAGAAGCTTTTTTCAGCCCTAACGAGGCGCTAGTGAGTGAAGCGATTTTCTGTGCTTTGCCTGGTTTTCTCATTGCTTCTCTCTCTGACAATTAGCTGTGCTTTAGAAGCTGTTTTTTATCCCCAACCAGAGGATAAAAAGCACACACGTGCACTCAAAACTAATGTGCTGAATCTGACCAGACTATGGACAATAACCAGATAAATACCTGGTAGATGATTTTTTCCCCTATTTTCCTCCCCAAAAACTAAGGTGTGTATTATACTCTGGTGTGTCTTATACTCCAAAAAAATATGGTATTTATAAAAATAATGAAGGTGGGATAAAAATAAGAAAACAAAAATAGGTGTTGTATACTGATTGGGAACCTGAAAAATAGCTTCTATATTAATAGGAATAGCATTTGGGCTTATACAGTATACTGCCACATAGCACTTGACAACACTCTTGGATTGGTTTACAATGTAGAAACATTATTTTCATATTGCCCGCAATGATCTGGGTCCTCATTTTACTGACTTTGGAAGGATGGAAGGCTGAGTCAACCTTATTTATTTATTTATTTATATTTAAATTTATATACCGCCCTTCTCCCGAAGGACTCAGGGCAGTGAACAGCCAAAGGTAAAAAACATAAAAATACAAAAATTTAAAAGCAATTTAAAATATATTAAACAATTTGGCCCAACAATTTAAATACCCCATTTAAAATTAAAATTAAAATTAAACAATTAGAAAAGTTAGGCCATCCAGCTTGTTGAAATAAAAAAGTCTTGAGGGCCTGACTCTGCTCCCACAGAGAAAGCTCTCCCCTTGGGGGCTGCCAGTTGACATTGTTTGACCGAGGGCACCCCGAGGAGCCCCTCTCTGTGGGAGCGTACTGGCCGGTGGGAGGTTCTCGGTGGCAGAAGGTGGTCTCATAGATATCCAGGTCCTAAGCCATGGAGCACTCTAAAGGTGATAACCAACACCTTGAATCACACCCGGAGGACCACCAGAAACCAGTGCAGCTCACGCAGGAGAGGTGTTACATGGGAGCGCCATGACGTTCCCATAATCACCTGCGCAACCGCATTCTGACCAGTTGGAGCCTCCAGGTGCTCTTCAAAGGGAGCCCCATGTAGAGAGCATTACAGTAGTCCAGGCGGGAAGTGACGAGGGCATGAGTGACTGTGCATAAGGAGTCCCGATCCAGAAAGGGATGCAACTGGCGTATCAGGCGAACCTGATAGGAAGCCCCACTGGCCACGGCCATCACATGTTCTTCTAAGGACAGCCGTGGATCCAGGAGGACACCCAAGTTGCGAGCCCTCTCCATGGGGGCCAACGACTTACCCCCAATAGTCAGAGATGGCACCAACTGACTATATCGGGACGCCAGGAACCACAGCCACTCGGTCTTGGATGGGTTGAACTTGAGCCTGTTTCTCCCCATCCAGATCCGCACGGCCTCCAGACACCGTGACATAACATCAAGGGCATCATTGGGGTGGAGATGTACAGCTGAGTGTCATCAGCGTACTGATGGAACTTCACCCTGAAACCACGGATGATCTCACCCAGCGGTTTCACATAAATGTTGAACAGAAGGGGTGAGAGGACTCACCCTTGTGGTACCCCACATACAAGGCACCTCGAGGTCGACCTCTGGCCCCCCTGTCAACACAAACAGTCAGAGAAGAAGGAGGAGAACCACCATAGCATGGTGCCCCCCACCCTTTACCCCTCCAACCGACGCAGCATGATTCCATGGTCGATGGTATCAAAAGCAGCTGAGAGGTCTAATAGGATCAGGACAGAGGAAGAACCCCTGTCCCGAGCCCTCCAGAGATCATCAACCAATGCGACCAATGCCGTTTCCGTGCTGTACTTAGGTCTGAAACCCAACTGGAATGGATCAAGATAAACTACTTCATCCAGGTACTGGGGGAATTGTCGCGCCACCACACTCTCAACAACCTTCGCCATGAAGCGGAACCTTGAGCTCTGTAAGGATTGAACTCCAGACTATGGGCAAAGTTTGCCTGCAATACTGCACTCTAACTTCCAGGGCTCTTGTAATTTATTTATTTGATTGATCATGTGCTGTTATTGCATTTATTGTTACTGTAACTCAGTCCATAAACCTTGCTGTTGGTCTTCTTCTCTTTCTTTCCACTTTACCTAACATTAGAACCTTATCTATGGAGCTATGCCTTCAAATAATGTGTAATAATTTGTAAATTATCCTCCACAAAAAGAAACAGTGATATTTTCATCAGTTCATAAGGAGTTGAACTTATCTTCAAGGAAATGTTGACTTTATTTTTATTTTAAATCTATAGAATGTTGAGATAAAGGTAAAGATTCCCCTCACATATATGTGTTAGTTGTTTCCAACTCTAGGGTGCAGTGCTCATCTCTGTTTCAAAGCCGTTTCAAAGCTGGATTCAAGCGGTTGTCAACACTTCTTTGAGGGAAGGGGTCTTCCCTGCCACACTCAAAGAGGCGGTGGTTTGTCCCCTCCTCAAGAAGCCCACCCTGGATCCAGACTCTCTTAATAAGTATCGTCCAGTCTCCAACCTTCGCTTTATAGTGAAGGTTGTTGAGTCTGTGGTGGTACAGCAGCTCCTGCAGTTCCTGGAGGAAACTGACTACCTAGACCTGTACCAATCGGATTTCAGGCGCGATTACATCACAGAAACGGCATTGGTCGCTCTAGTAAATGATCTCTGGGGGGCCAGGGATGGGGGTTGTTCCTCCATCCTGGTCCTTCTTGACCTCTCAGCGGCTTTCGATACCATCGACCATGGTATCTTACTGCAGCAACTCGGGGGGTTGGGGGTGGGAGGCACCCTTTTATGGTGGTTCTCCTCCTACCTCTCGGGTCGCTCACAGTTTGTGTGGACAGTGGGAGAGAGATCCACTCCGAGGCCCCTCACTTGTGTGGGGTTCCTCAGGGGTCGGTTCTCTCCCCTCTGCTCTTTAACATCCACATGAAGCGTCTGGGTGAGATCATTCGTGGTTTCAGGGTGAGGTACCATCAATATGCTGATGACACTCAGCTTTACATGTCCACCCCGGATCACCCTGGGGATGCTCTTTTGGTGATGTCCCGCTGCCTGGAAGCGGTGCGGGCCTGGATGGGAAGAAACAGACTCAGACTCAACCCATCAAAGACCGAGTGGCTGTGGATACCGGCATCTCTTGATCTAGTGGTCCCTTCACTAGTGATGGGAGGGGAGATCCTTATTCCCTCAGAAAGGGTCCACAATTTGGGGGTCCTCCTGGATTCACGGCTATCCCTAGAAGATCATTTGACGGCTGTGACTGGGGGGGGGCTTTGCACAGGTACACCTTGTGCACCAGTTGCGCCCTTTCCTAGATTGGGATGCCCTTGCCACAGTCACTCATGCCCTTGTTACATCTCGGTTGAGACGCCCTCTACATGGGGCTGCCCTTGGAATGCACCCGGAGACTACAATTAGTCCAGAATGCAGCTGCACGGGTTGTTACGGGGGCTTCTCGGTACTCCTGTGTGACACCTCTCCTGCGCGAGCTGCACTGGCTGCCGGTGGCTCTCCGGGTTCGTTTCAAGGTGCTGGTGCTCACCTATAAAGCCCTACATGGCTTAGGCCTGGGGTATCTGCAGGATCATCTCCTGCCTTCCTCCCACCATCCGGCGCGCTCACACAGAGCGGGCCTCCTCAGAGTGCCGTCAGCCAGACAATGTTGGGTGGCAGCCCCCAGGGGGAGAACGTTCTCTGTGGGAGCGCTGACCCTCTGGAATGGGTTGCCCACTGGCCTCAGGACAGCCCCGGACCTCCTCTCCTTCCGCCGCGAATTGAAGACGTAGCTTTTTCATCAAATGGTCTGAATCCATAGGGGTGATTTCAAATAATTTTAATAATTTTTAATTGATTTTAATTTAACTTTAAACTGATTTTAAATTGTTTATGTAATTCTTTGTTCCATTTTGTAAGCCACCCTGAGTCATATGGGAGAAGGGCTGCATATAAATTACATAAATAAATAAATAAATAAATAAATAAATAAATAAATAAATCTGATGAGCCAGCGATGTCCAAAGGTGTCTCTGTGGTCATGTGGCCAGCATGACTAAATGCCAAAGGCACACGGAACGCTGTTACCTTCCCACCAAAGGTGGTCCCTATATTTGTACTTGCAATTTTTTTTACGTGCTTTCAAATTGCTAGGTTGGCAGAAGCTGGGACAAGTAACGAAAACTCACCCTGTTACATGGCACTAGGGATTTGAACCACTGAACTTTCGATCGACAAGCTCGGGTCTTAGCCACTGAGCCACTACTTCCCAATCCCCAATAACATTGAAATATTCAATGTTAAATGTAATTGCAATTTTTTTCTCCTTACCAAACTATGATTGAAAGTAATCATTTTAATGTTTTCCTGAAATAAAATCGGGAGGTTTTTTTAATTCAGTTTTCAGTCAATCGTTCTTCACGGATGTAGATCTTTTATTAATTTGTGCTGCTTGTTATATGTTTTATTCTGTTTGAAAGTGATAATTGTCCTAAAGAAGACAAAGAGAAGGGAACATTATTTTTAATGTACTGAAATGTTTACGGTACTCTTTTTGCTTTTTCTTCTTTTAAAAAATGTAGTGCAATCAGTTTGTAAGGAGGGTGTCTTTCAATAACAGTGCAGGGGAAAAAGTTTCCTTCAACCAGTATGGAGAGTTGGAGGTTGGATTTGACATTATGAACTGGATCATATTTCCAAATCAGTCTTTTCTGAGAGTCAGAATTGGAGGGATCAATGGCATGGATTCTCAAAAAATAATGTTTTCTTCTCCTGAAGAATCTATTGTGTGGCCTAGGAGATTTAACCAGGTATGGTCCAATTACAGTTTAGATTATTTTTCATCATTATTCCATTGTTAAAAATATTTATAGATCCAACATCCCACCCTCCTATTATATTCAGAAATAAAATCCTCCATGGCTTTTTCCTACTCCCGTACATTTTCCACGAGTCATTGTGTGTATGGAGAGACCATGAAAAAGCATGGTGGCCAGGGGTGAAATCCAGCAGATTCTGACAGGTTCTGGAAAACTGATAGCGGAAATTTTGAGTAGTTCAGAGAACTGGCAAATACCACCTCTGGCTGGCCCCAGAGTGGGGTGGAAATGGAGATTTTGCAATATCCTTCCCCCAGGAGTGGGGAGGGAATGGGGATTTTGCAGTATTCTTCCCCTGGAGTGGGGTGGGAATGGAGATTTTGCAGTATCTTTCCCAAGCCACGCCCACCAAGCCACACCACACCCACCAAGCCATGCCCACAGAACCGGTAGTAAAAAAAATTGAATTTCACCACTGATGGTGGCATATGTGAATTTGATAAAAAGGTAGTTTGGGATCCCATAAGTCACATGCATAATTTGTATGTGTTATCCAAAGACCAAAGAATAAAGATAATTAAAAGGTTTAGAATAACTTTTTATTCTAAATGTTAAATAGTTTAACTGATAAAATAATTTCACAAATATTACACAAAGCCTTAAGAGATAATGAACAGCTCCTTAGGAGTTCAACAATATCTGCTTTTTTTCTCCTTTTATATATAGCAACTCTGATTTATTGAAATAACTTACTGAACTGGAATATCATAGTCAACCATCTAAAGATGATTTTGCCACTTTTACAAAAAGTTGTGTTGTGTTCCAAAAAAGGGAAACAATGGGATAAAAAGACACACAAAAATATCTTCTCAATCTGTTATGAGATGTCAGGGGAACATAAAGAGAATGTTTTCCATAGTGGTTCCCAGTGTGTAGAATATCTTGTCCCAGGATGTTTTTGGACATTTGAAATGAAATCTTTCACAGTGATTTATACTATGTCTTCTTTCTGTCTACCATGTTTTCCCAAAAATATGACTTACCCTGAAAGTAAGTCCTAGCTTGATTTTTTGCACATGCGCCCAATATATGCCCTACCCCAAAATAAGACCTAATTAAGACCCTGCCCATTCCGGGGTGTAGGGGGTGAGGCGATGTGCACAGGTAAAAATTAAGCCAGGGTGGGGATGGGGTGTGTGGAGCTGCCCTACTTACCAGGCTTCACAGACTCCGACACCTGCCTCGACTTGCAGTGCCAGTTCTGCAGTCCCATCAGAAGCCTTCAGGAAGAGAGTGCTGGCCATGGCCCACACAAGCTCTGTTTTTGGCAGTGATGGCCTCCTCCAACCCTCTGCCAGTGAAAATGGAACTAGGGAGGGCCGCACGCAGCCCTCCCAACCTCTGTTTTTGCTGGCAGAGGCACTGTGGGCCGGTCCTTCATTATTTCCAGGGTGGCCTCATGGGCCAGATCTAAGCATTCCATTGGCTGGATCTGGCCCTTCAGGCCTTGTGTTTGACACCCCTGCTCTAGAACCAATCAGCAAACTTCATCTCCAATGGAGTGATAATGTTACTTAGTCTGGTAATGAAATGTCTGCAGGAACAGAAGAAAGTTCAGAGAACCACAACAACCCAACCACATAAACAGCTGGAATAGTAAACTGGACATATACAGAGTTAAAAGCCCTAGATAGGAAAACCAAAAAAATAGTAGCAATGAATCTTGCCCTTCACCCATGAGGTGATATTAACCGACTCTACTTACAGTATTTTTCAGAGTATAAGACGCACCTTTCCCCCCCAAAAAAGAGGGTGAAAATCTGGGTGTTTCTTATACTCTGAATGTAGCCCCTCCCAGCTTCTCAAACAGAGGTTTCAGAGGCTGAAAAAAAGCATCAGAAACAAAGCTTCAGAAAAGAAGCCCCCAGAGTTTCAGAAAAAAAGCCTCCAAACAGAGCTTCAGAGGCTTTTTTTCTGTTTCAGAGGCTTTCAGAGGCAGAAAAAAAAAGCAAAAAAAAAAAAAAAAACAAACAAACCAAGGCACAGAGCTCACAACCAAGGAACCTGTTGTTAAAATTCACCTCTGGAAACAGCTGATTGGGGGTATTCCGGGTGACCAATCCACCTGCCAATCAGCTTTTTTCTTATTTTCCTCCCCAAAAACTAAGGTGCGTCTTATACTCTGAAAAATATGGTACCAGGAAAATAGGTGACTATGTAATCTATGTATGTACCAATAATAATAGATGCCTTGGGTTCACCACTTAAACACCATTGACAAAATCACCATTGATCAATTGCAAAAGGCAAGTTTACTCAGAACAGCTTATATCCTGTGACAATACATCTAACACCATCAAACATCAACATCTGTCTATTCCAAGTCCATAGGAAATGCCAATAGATGGACAAAAATATGTGGCTATTTGATTGTTATTAATGACATTATTTGTGATTATTTTATTTGTGGTATAACTGGATATAGCAAGTTTGTCTTCTCAACTGTTTTAGAAATAGACATATAAAATTGATTATGCAAATTAAAATAAAAGCAGAGATCACATTGGACTTCTTGATCTCTTTCCGAACTCCTAAATGGTAAAATCATTCTTAATGTTGTGATTATTACTTTATGAGTTAAGACCAATTAATTGAGATAACATTTGGAGTTCATTTACTGTCAAACTTACCTGCATCTGGTAGCATCATCAGAAAGGGTTTGTATGCAAATAGTCTCAAGGTGTCATAACAATTTTTAATCTGCCTTTGAAAATTAAAACAAACAGTGCTGTAAAATAGTGCATATTCAACTGCAGGAGTAATAATTTTAGACTGTGTCTCCATGATCCCCAGCTGTCAATTAGTAATTTTTTATGTGTGATTTTCAAGAGTAACAGTGAGACTTCAAGATAGAAAGCCATGTAAAAACAAGCATTTTTACAGATTACAAAATAAAATTCCAGTTACAAATTTCAATTGCAAATGCCACAAGTTCACAAACCACGGATATATCACGTCTGCTTTTTAATATACAAGAAGCAAACAGAATAATTTTGTTTGTTTTGTTTGTTTGTTTGTTTGTTTGTTTGTTTATTAGATTTGTATACCGCCCTACTCCCGAAGGACTCAGGGCGGTGAACAGCCATGAAATAAAACATATCAATACAAAATTTAAAATAGAAATAAAACAAGTTAGATAAATTTGGCTGAACCATATTTAAAACCCCAATAATTTAAAACCAAATTTAAAATTCCCATTTAAAAGAGGAGAAGTTTAGGTCAGGCCGGCTTGCTGGAATAGGAACGTCTTCAGCGTGCGACGGAAGGTACGCAGATCCGGAATCCTCCGTATCTCGGGGGGGAGCTCGTTCCAGATAGTAGGTGCCCCCACAGAGAAGGCTCTCCCCCTGGGGGCCGCCAGTCGACATTGTTTGGCCGACGGCACCCGGAGGAGCCCCTCTCTATGGGAGCGTACTGGTCGGTGGGAGGCTATTGGTGGTAGCAGGCGGTCCCGTAGATAACCAGGTCCTGAGCCATGGAGCGCTCTAAAGGTGATGACCAAAACCTTGAAGCGCACTTGGAAGACCACCGGGAGCCAGTGCAGCTCGCGCAGGAGAGGCGTTACATGGGAGCGCCACGTCGCTCCCATCACCACCCGCACGGCCGCACTCTACGCCAGTTGGAGCCTCCGAGTGCTCCTCAAGGGGAGCCCCATGTAGAGAGCGTTACAATAGTCCAGACAGGAGGTGACGAGGGCATGAGTGACCGTGCGTAACGAGTCCCGATCCAGAAAGGGACGCAACTGGCGAATCAGGCGAACCTGATGAAAAATCCTCCCGGTCACGGCCGTCAAGTGCTCTTCTAAAGACAGCCGTGAATCCAGGAGGACACCCAAGTTGCGAGCCCTCTCCGTGGGGGCCAATACTTCGCCCCCAATAGTCAGCGATGGCACCAGCTGACTATATCGGGATGTCGGAAACCACAGCCACTCGGTCTTGGATGGGTTGAGTCTGAGCCTGTTTCTCCCCATCCAGATCCGTACGGCCTCCAGGCACCGGGACATCACTTCAAGGGCATCGTTGGGGTGGTCCGGGGTGGAGATGTACAGCTGGGTGTCGTCAGCGTACTGATGGTACTCCACCCCGAAACCACGGATGATCTCGCCCAACGGCTTCACATAAATGTTGAACAAAAGGGGCGAGAGGACCGATCCTTGTGGCACCCCACATATAAGGGGCCTCGGGGTCGACCTCTGCCCCCCTGTCAACACAGACTGCGACCGGTCGGAGAGAAAGGAGGAGAACCACCGTAGTACGGTGCCTCCCACCCCCAACCCCCCCAACCGGTGCAGCATGATACCATGGTCGATGGTATCAAAAGCCGCTGAGAGATCTAATAGGACCAGGATAGAGGAACAACCTCTGTCCCGAGCCCTCCAGAGATCATCCACCAACGCGACCAATGCCGTTTCCGTGCTGTACCCAGGCCTGAAGCCCGACTGGAACGGATCTAGATACGTCGTTTCATCCAGGTACCGGGGAAACTGTCGTGCCACCATACTCTCAACAACCTTCGCAACAAAGCGAAGGTTGGAGACTGGACGATAATTAGCCAATATTGCCGGGTCCAGGGAAGGCTTCTTGAGGAGAGGTCTCACCACCGCCTCTTTCAAGGCGGCGGGAAAGACACCCTCACTCAATGAAGCATTTATAATCCCCTGGAGCCAGCCTCGCGTCACCTCCCGGGAAGCCAGCACTAACCAGGAGGGGCACGGGTCCAACAAACATGTGGTCGCATTCAGTCTACCCAGAATCCTGTCCACGTCCTCAGGGGTCACAGAGTCAAACTCATCCCAGATAACATTCTCAGGACCTGCCTCCGTCATCCCCACTGGATCTACCCAGTCAGAGTCCAGATCTTCCCGAATCTGAGTGATTTTGTCATACAGATACTGAACAAAATCCTCGGCTCTCCCCTCCAAGGGGTCCTCCCTCGCTTCCTGGTGGAGCAGGGAGCGGGTCACCCTAAACAGGGCGGCCGGGCGGTTATCTGATGACGCGATAAGAGCAGCAAGATGAGTACATTTCGCTGCTTTTATCGCCACTAGGTAATTCTTAATATGAGATCTTACCAGTGTCCGGTCAGATTCAGTGCGACTGGCCCTCCAACTACTCTCTAGGCGTCTTTTCCGGCACTTCATCTCCCTCAGCTCCTCAGTAAACCAAGGAGCCAGGTGAGATCGGCGCCGGGTCAGAGGCCGCAAAGGCACGACTCGATCCAGAGCTCCAGCGGCCGCCCTATCCCAGGCGGCCACTAAGTCTCCAGTCGAGGCGTGAGCCAAGACCTCAGGCATTGGCCCAAGCTCCGTCTGGAACCTATCAGGTTCCATCAGGCGCCTGGGGCGGTACCATCTTATCGGTTCCGCCTCCCTGCGGCGGGGAGCAGCGGTTCGAAGATCAAGGCGAAGGAGAGAGTGATCCGACCATGACAAGGGCTCGATAACTATGTCCCCTATCTCGAGATCACTCAGCCACTGTCCAGAGACAAAAATCAGGTCCAGTGTGTTTCCCCCCATGTGCGTTTTGTTTTTGTTCTGAAGAAAAATTTGAGAGTTACCTAGTAATTGTATTTATTTGAAATGCAACACATGTCCCGACTTGTTAGTCATTTCTGGTGATAGACCTTTATGCAAATGGTAGAAAGTTTTTTCGTTCTCAAATTCTAACTAATTATTATTTGATGATGCTCATGTTCACATTTGATTAGTGAAAAGAATTTCAGAACCACCCTGTATTTAAACTAATCATTTCTTTTCTAGATATGGATGTCTGTTTTCATTGTTCAGAAGATCAGTACCCAAACAATAGCCAAGATCTGTGTCTCCCAAAAGCATTAACTTTCTTGATGTATGAAGAACTTTTGGGGACCATTTTAGCCAGCTCTGCTATTTTCTGTTCTTTCATTACAGCTGTAGTCTTCTGGATTTTTATTAAACATCAGGATACTCCTCTAGTCAAAGCCAATAATCGGAACTTGACCTACGTTCTCCTGGTCGCCCTCGTGTTATCTTTTCTTTGTGCTTTGCTATTTATTGGCCAACCATCCAAGATGACATGTGTCCTTCGTCAAACTGCTTTTGGAGTTGTCTTCTCAGTGGCCATATCTTGTGTTTTAACCAAAACTATCATTGTGGTTCTGGCTTTTATGGCCACCAAGCCTGGGACCAAGATCACCAAATGGGTGGGGAAAAAACTTGCCATGTCTGTAGTATTTGGCTGCTCCTTTGTTCAAGGGATTATTTGCATGGTGTGGCTGATAACATCTCCTCCATTCCCTGATGCTAATATGAGTTCCATGGCAGAAGAAATAGTCCTGGAATGCAATGAAGGATCCACCTACATGTTCTACTGTGTCTTGGGCTACATGGGTTTCCTTGCCTTTATTAGCTTCACACTGGCTTTCCTAGCAAGGAAATTACCTGATGCTTTCAATGAAGCAAAATTTATCACTTTCAGCATGTTGGTCTTCTGCAGTGTCTGGTTGTCCTTTGTTCCAACATACCTGAGCACAAAAGGAAAATATATGGTTGCTGTGGAGATCTTCTCTATCATAGCCTCCAGTGTTGGAATATTGATTTGCATCTTTTCCCCCAAATGTTTTGTCATTGTATGGAGACCTGATCTAAATAAGAAAGAAAAGCTAAACACCAAAAATCATTAGTAGAATATAAACCTGGATGACCCTTAATTCTTTCGAATTAGTCAATGGTGTTTTAGCTATGCATTTGATATGTTTGTGTGTGTCAGTGTGTCTAATCTGTTTTGAAAGCATAGGAGTCATAAAGCCCTTTGTGCTCCTACGACTACTGGGACCATTTTGCCTTTTACTTTTCACATGCTCTTTCATGCTCTGATACTTCTCCAGCTTCTCGTATTCCTCCTCCCTGGTGTTGTGTCTTTGTGCCATTACATCTATCACTTCCTCTGTCTTCTCCTCCTTATCTTTTCCCATGATCTCTAGTTGATTAATTGATTAAACCTGCCTTTCTATCTGGATCTGGAAGTCCAACAGGATCTTAGCCCTATTATTCTCCACAACCTTCTCTAGAACCTCATTTATGAGGTTATGAGGTCCTTGGGAGGGACTAATCCATACATTGTACAGATCTTCCTATACACAGCATCAATTACTTGGTTGTGCCATTCAGGTTATGCTGCTCCTGCCTACATTTTACATCTGCCACTATGTTTTGGACTGTCTCTGAAGTCTCTGCACAGTCTGTACCTTGGGTCCTGTCTAATGCAATAGATCCTGCTTCTATTGAGCTGGTGCTTAGTGCCAGTTCTTATGCTGTTATGATGAATGCCTCATTGTTGTCTTTTAGTCCACATCTTTCCAGCCACTGGTAGGATTTCCTAGTGTCAGCCACCTCACCCATCTGTCAATGACACATCACATGCAGGGTTTTGTCTTGCCATTTCATTTTCTCTGCTTGATCTCATTCCCATGCCTGCTGCTGCCTCTGGCACTTTCTCAGTAGCTGATCTTTGGGTGCCATCTTTACTGCTGAATCTCTGGGTTTGCCCAGGACAGTGGTTTGTGTGTCTGTGTCTGTGTGTATACATATATATAATAACTTGACAAAAGAACCTCCAGTGCCCAAAATACATTGGTTCAACTCAGCTACAAAAACAACAGTTCCCATCCACTCCTTGACTCATAGGCCTGGGAAATAGCAAGGCCTTTAAAGTTCAAGATATTGTGCCATCTATCCTCAACTCAATACAACTGTGAAATCCATCCCCAATGTTAGAATCTACCATAAAGCAGGGATCCCCAATCTTTGGGACCTCGGGGACTTCTAAATTCATAATTTTAAATCCCACAGACCACTAATATGATCTGCCTAATGACCTGCTGGGTGGGCGTGGGTAGGTGGTCATGTGACTGAGTAGGCATGGCTAACTTGATGTCACTCACATCAAGGGGTGCCTCGCCGGCCTCTACTCACCCCTCCCCTCCCAGCCACTCCTCCCCTCCCCGCTGGGCTCCTTAGCCCCCTACAGGAAGCAGTTGTTGGAGCTAAGCAGCCACCATGAGAAAGAGTTGGCAAAACAGCTGGCCCTCCATTTTTTTGCCACCAACGGTGCTTCCCTCCAGCCTTCACCTAAAACCCTGCACCAGGAGGCTGAAACAGATCCAAGTCAGAATTTCTTCCCCCCTCCAACCTACACAAAAAGACCCCAAAGGGGGAGGCTCTCTGCAGCAACACAAGCATTCATTGCACATATCTGTCCCAGGGGTTGTAGTTTGAGGACCCCTGATTTAGTGCAATATAAAAAATGCAAATAATTTTTCTGCGGACCCCCAAAATTTTCTCACAGACCACCAGTGGTCCACGGACCACCAGTTGGTGACCACTGCCCTTAAGCATATCATTATCAAGATGAAATGTCAGAGTGCACACAGCTTTACTACGTGAGACAACCCAGGAGCAATAACAGCAAACAGAGGTTTGTAATAAATAGTGGTTTTTACCTACAAAAGAATATATACTATACATATACGTACTATAGGCAGAAGTCAAATAATCAGTAAATTATGGCAGGGAAGAATGCATGGCGAGAGAGAGATGCCCTAATAGGGCCTCTTCTTATTATATAGGCTCTTAAAGGGATAATAGCCAAAAAACCTTGCTGACTCATTCCCAACATTACATCATTGCATCATTGCAGCTGGTCAGATCTTAAATAATTACCCTGACATGAGAGGTGATAAAGAGCCAGGATAAATATACTATCCCCATTCCATTCCCAACAGAGGTCATCCAAAAGTGTGTCCAATGATGTTTGCATTTCATTTTTGGGCTTGTGGGATGATACAGCAGAGCCTCAGTAAAATAAAATAATTAGATATAAAAATATAATTGACTATCAAGGCAAATTAAAGACAAAACAACAATTGGAGACAGATTTACACAGAGAAATAGACTGGTGGACTTACACTCAAATACAATCCAAATACAGAGAACATATAAAAACATATGAAATTCATAACCAAAAACAAGAAATAGATAAAATTATATTAGATTCAGAAAATAAATTAATTAGTAGAATCTACAAATTTCTTCTACGCTATAAATTGGAAGAAGAGACAGTCAAAGAAACGATGATTAAGTGGGCTCAAAACATCAAACACACAATACCTTTGGAAAAATGGGAAAAGTTCTGGCAGGTAAATCTAAAATTAACGAAAGCAATGGCGTACAAGGAAAACCAACTGAAAATGTTTTATAGGTGGCACATGTCTCCAACCAGACTGGTAAAAATACAGCCTAAAAATAGCCCGATCTGTTGGAAGTGTAAAAAGACACAAATTTTGGTCTAACATTAAAAAATGGTTAGAACAAATAACAGAAACACAGATAGAAAAAGAACCAGAAACATTTTTATTAGGAATCTTTAACAAATCATACCCTAAAGATATTAAATATCTCACAATTCACATATTAACTGCTGCAAGAATAACTTACACAAAAAATTGGAAGCAAGTAAGAACACCAAATGAAATAGAAGTAATAGAAAAAATCTTAGAATGTGCTGAAATGGATAGGTTAACCAAAGAAATACAAGAAAGAGAAGAATCAGAATATTATAAAATATGGAATAATTGGTATAATTGGTTAAAAATGAGAAATAAACAAAAAAACATAGGGGGAAATATTACCGATTTAAATATATAAAAAAAATGTTATTAGATTAAGGAGAGGTGAAGGAATATATTATAAGTATAAAAATTATTTTTAAAAAAACAAAAACAAAAGTGTGTCCAATGATGTTTGCATTTCATTTTTGGGCTTGTGGGATGATACAGCAGAGCCTCAGTAACAATCCCCAGCTCCCTTTGGAACACTACAGCATTCACCTGTTGCTAGGGAGGACTGATTGAATAGGACCTGCCTCTTTGGAGAAAGATATAACATAGGAGAATCTTATATCAGGGCATGATGTTGACCATGACAAAGGAGGCAAAGAAAACACCCCCTTCAAATCATATTGTCACTGCTCTGACAAGCAGACCATGTGACTACAGTTTTAAATCAGGACATGAATAACCTGGATAGGCCCATAACCAACATGGGGCCATGAATTCCTGAGCTGCATATGAGGCCCCCCAGGGGTAGCAAAATAAAGTCCCACACACAATAAGCCTGGAGAACACCACAGGTAATCCCATCAGAGAGAGATGTTGTTACCCAGCAGGGAGCCTGGGTACCTCATCAGGTAAGACATTTTCTAGTTTTCTACACACACAAACAGACATAGATAGATAGAGTAGGATTAATTTTTCTCCAATATGCAGACAACTTTATTGTGAGTTGTGAAATTCAGGAGTAGAGATTCCTTGCCTTGCCTTGCCTTGCCTTGCCTTGCCTTGCCTCGCCTCTCCTCTCCTCTCCTCCCCTCCCCTCCCCTCCCCTCCCCTTCCCTTTCACCTGCTTTGTTTGAAATACATGCTATTTTTTTCCCTAACATTCTTACTGGAATGACAACTATGATATTGCCCTTAATAAGACTTTTCATTATTATAATGGTGGAGAATATCAGGTCAGGAGAGATGTGACTAGTACGTTGCCTCCTACCTATTATTGAATTCTAAATTGGACATTTCTCATTTGTAATTACGGAGATATTTTTCAACTGCATGTTCTAATCCCAAATGAGTTCTTCTATCAACTATGGTATCTGCCATTTCTTGTTATTTCACCAGAAGAGCATTAGCAATATTTGTACTGAAATATAACCATGGCATTTTCTCATTTATAGTGCATTTCATCTGTACTTTGGAATTTGTTATTGCCTTCTTTGAAATTATCAAATATCTATGCAAGAATCACTGTTTCAGAATGGCAATGCAACAAATCAAAGAATCTGAGGATGTGCATAGCAACATCCCCTTGCCTATTTCAACTTGGGGATACTTATACGGTAGTTAGGTAACTGAAGTTGAATAATTGTTACTGACAACTAGTAACCTATTGGCCAAGGCTGGGAGACTGAACTTCAAAGAGGAACTGATTCATTCAGGATGATGGTACTGGAAATCATATTTTCAATGATTTTGGCCCAGGTGGTATGTAAGAGTCCCATTTCTAAATGCAGTGTCAGTGATCCTCTACCTTTTCTACACAAGGAATACAGACCAGGAGACCTCAACATTGTAGGCATTCTGTCTAAGATCTATATATTTTACAACATGATAGACTTCAGGGAACCACCCTCTAATAATGTTTTTGATGACATTGCGTAAGTTTATTCTACCATTCATGATATAAGATAAATGCAGTTGATTGTTCATCAGTATGTATTTATTTCCCTGGGTTTGAATATTCATTCAAATATAATCTTGCATTTGAATTGATTCTGGTTTATGTGTCAAGCACTCATAAAGGTTAACTCTTTATGGTCTTTGTGACCATAGAGACAGAGACAGAGTGCTCCAGGATGATCTATTGTTAATCTGTCCATTCAAAACTTCCAACAATACACCTATCACTATTGTAATGGAACGTTCCAGTTTGCTGCTGCCGGACATCTTCTTTTTCTCTTTCTTTCCATCTTTATACACTTCTTAAGAGTGGTAAGTTTAGTGTGAGCCTGATCATTACATCACCACGATTTAAAAAAAGATGTTGAGACTCTAGAAAGAGTGCAGAGAAGAGCAATAAAAATGATTAGGGGACTGGAGGCTAAAATGTATGAAGAACTGTTTCTGGAATTGGGCATATCTGGTTTAATGAAAAGAAGGACTAGGGGAGGTATGATAGCAGTGTTCCAATATCTCAGGGGCTGCCACAAAGAAGAGGGAGTCAAGCTATTCTCCAGAGCACCTGAGGGCAGCACAAGAAGCAATGGGTGAGAACTAATCAAGGAGAGAAGCAACTTAGAACTAAGGAGAAATTAGTTAGAATAATTAGGTCAGTGCCTGGAATGCACTACCTGACTGTGGTTTCATCCCAAAACGCCCAAAATTTTAACCTAAGACAGTCTACTGTTGATCTCACCCCATTCCTAAGAGGTCTGTAAGGAGCATGCATAAGAGCACCAGCGTGCCTACCGTCCCTGTCCTAATATTCCCTTTATTTGTATTCTTTTTATGTATTCAATTCATGCTTATACTTATATATATTATATAATACGTACTTGACAAACAAATAAAAAAATAAATTAGTCAGTAGAACAACTTGTCCCCAGAAGTTATGAATGCTCCAACACTGGAAGTTTTTAAGAAGAGATTGGATAACCATTTGTCTGAAGTGGTGTAGGGTTTCCTGCCTAAGCAGGGGGTTGGACTAGAAGACCTCCAAGCTCCCTTCCAACTCTGTTATTCTATTCTATTCTATTCTATTCTATTCTATTCTATTCTATTCTATTCTATTCTATTCTATTCTATTCTATTCTATTCTATTCTATTCTATTCTATTCTATTCTATTCTATTCTGGCTTTGAGTGAGCATTTTGGATTGAAATATTTTATTACCCTTTTGTTTCTTTTCTCAGCTGTCCATGAGATTCTCAGGAGTCTACTAAAACATCAAATTTCAAACACTTTCTTCTTGCTTCTTCAAATTCCAACTCTAGCAGGGATATTTTCAATATTAGAAGGAAAACCATTCTTTGTAGGTATAGATGCATCAGTACATCTGGACATCTTTTTTTTGCTTTAATTTATATGCCGCCCTTCTCCGGAGACTCAGGGCGGCTTACAATGCATTAAGCAATAGCCTTCATACTTTTGTATATTTATACAAAGTCAGCTTATTGCCCCCACAATCTTACCCATTGTTCTTGTTATTACACCAAGCTTCTTTTCTGACACACATTCCTTGATCTATAGTTCTTTTAGACAGAAACGATCTACTACTTTAGCATCTACACTGTCAATTTGAAGATTGGTTGTTGGAAATGTTTGCTTGCATTGTGCTCTCTGTTTTATATATTACATTTTAATCCGATTTTTATTCTGCTCTTTGACTTTCATTACTAGAGATTACAAATCATTTTTCTTTTAAACTATTCAAATACTGATGTCAGCATAGTGCATGTTGCTGTCTAATTTTAAACGTAAATTTTCTTCCAATTTGTCTTCCCCAGATAATAATCAGCATAGAGTTTGAAAAATAATGGGACAATAGAATGCTTGACATGATTTCCTTGCTCACCTCTTCTTTCAGTATATCCTATCCAGACTATGACAGTATATCCTATCCTAACTTGTCTATAGCTTTGTCAGGAGATGAACTCTTCTGGAATTCTCATTGACCAGCAAAGGTCAATGAGATTCTCATTTTGACTTGCAAAGCATCTCTGGGCTGCTCTCAAGTTGCCATAGGCCAGGGGAATGGGAAACAGGCAAAACTGCACAGCAGCCAAAGACAGATGTACATTCCATACTTGTCTCTCTCAAGGCTGTATCCCAGATAAACATGCAGCAGCCAGAGGGGAGTGACCTCTACAACCCACAAAATTGTGCTGTTGGTGAATGTGATTGATGACACACCCTGGGGGGAGGGGGGAAACAGGGTCATAATTGGAGCCATGTCATAATTGAAACCAAATGCTTTTGGTTTCTCAATTACCTAGGATCTATCAGCAATTATTCTTTCCTAGGCTCTTCTGGCACTAGCTTGAATATCTGACTTCTCCCTTTATATGTTGAATGTTAATCAGCATTGGATAATCCTAGTCATTATTTTGCTAGCAAGTGAAATTAAGTATATTGTTTATACACTCCATTACACTCCTTTTTTCATGTTGATATGTAGCTAGGCTTCTTCCAATCAGTTTCTCATTCTTCAGATTTCCTGACAAAACAGTTACAGCTTTTATTAATTCTTCTTCTGCTATTTGTTTGTTTAATTAATTGATTAAATGTATATGCCAAAGCTTGTTATACAAAGCTTGCCCTATGTCTCTATGAGTTCTTCCCTAAATTAGTAATAACCCAGAGTAGTGATCTAACATCTTCTTCAATTACTAAAGAGTTGGTAAGTGAGAATTTCTTCTAAGGCCATGATGGTGAACCTATGGCACACGTGCCAGAGGTGGCACGCAGCACCCTCTCTATGGGCACAGGAGTTGTTGCCCCAGCTCAGCTCTGCTGTGCATGCATGCGTGCATCCTGCCAGCCATCTGGTCTTCGGGTCTCTGCTGCACATGCATGCAGGGCACATGTGCGGGGGCCACACACACATGCAAGGGGGGCAGGGCGCATGCAAGGGAAAGCAGGCCACATCCCCAGGGGCCACACATGCATGCACAGGGGCAGCGCACACATTGCATTTTGGGTGTTCCGGCACTTTGGGCACTTGGTCTGGAAAAGGTTAACCATCACTGTTCTAAAAGATCTTGGAGGCAGTGCATAATTTCAATGTATCTATTTTTTTTAAAAAAAAAATCCCCTTGATTCCATTTACTATCTGTAAATTTGTATCATTTAGTGGAGCAGTTCAAAGTTAGGACCTCCTTTTGCATTTTGAGATCTTTGCAAACACTTTTCATTCCTCTTTTTATTTTTAATGCCATCACAGATTTAATTGTAGTATTGCTTCTTGTCTTTACTGATAGCTTACTGAAAGCTTTTGTACAATTTCTTCCAGAGATCCTTAATTTTCTTGGTTTAGGCTTTTTTCCCCTTCTTAGCTATTTCTACGACATCCCTTTTGCTCTCCTGTTTCTTGATCTTTAGCAGTCTTTTTTCACATTCATCCGTAACAACTGATTTTCCTGAGGAAACTTGAGATACTGAGAGAAATACAATATTCTAAATTGAAAAAAAAAAAATCTGATAAGAAAAGTTTATTGAATTTGAATATAATTGTTGAGTTTCACCTATATCAATAAAAATGCTTTGCATTTTGCTAAAATGAAATATTCTAAGTATGGAATTATGAAACAAGTGCTAAAATATTTACTTTTAGGATCATGACACCTCTATACCAGCAGTTTCTGGCTTTGCAATTTGCAGTCAAGGAGATCAACGAAGATTTGCATATTTTACAGAATCACACCTTGGGCTTCCATATCTATAATAGCTATTTTACTACAACTTGGACCTATCGTGCCTCGCTGGAGGTATTTTCTTCTAAAGACAAATTCATTCCTAACTACAGCTGTGACCAGCAGAACAGACCAATAGCTGTTATTGGAGGACCAACCTCTGCAATTCAGGCTGATATGACCACCATCTTGTCTCTCTACAAAATACCCCAGGTACAATTCTTGCTTGGAATCTTGCGGGGGGAGGGAAATACATGGGCTTTTTTTTCCCAAGCATTTTTTTATGGTACAGAATAATATGGTACAGAGCAGAGGTAATTTGATCTAGTGGTTAAGGCACTAGGCTAGAAACCAGGAGATTGTAAATTCTAAATAAAGGTAAAGGTTCCCCTTGCACATATGTGCTAGTCGTTCCCAACTCAAGGGGGTGGTGCTCATCTCTGTTTCAAAGATGAAGAGGCAGTGCTGTCTGAAGACATCTCTGTGGTCATGTGGCCAGCATGACTAAATGCCAAAGGCGCACAGAATGCTGTTACCTTCCCACCAAAGGTGGTTCCTATTTTTCTACTTGCATTTTTTTATGTGCTTTCAAACTGCTGGATCAGTCACTCTTACTCAGCCCATGACATCAGTCTCAGAACACAAGCTGGTCAATCAATTCCTGTCACAACGAAAGGATCAATACCATTAATCTGAAGAGAAAAAAAAGCAGACCCTCCACTTTTGGGGAAAATGCTGGGAAGAAGATTTATGTTACAGAAATAAACAAATTCTGTGACCAGAAAAAAAAACATATGAATGTTTTGTAATCAGAGACATTGAGAGTGGTTAAAATGTAGTACGAGTGGAGAAACTGAAATGACTGTTCCTCCCAGGTAGATGAGTTTGGGGCATCCTCCTCTGTCACTTTTAAAGTGCGAAGTTGAAAAACATCTACTTAGTAACCTTCTCTTCAGGAGCATCTGAATTGTAATCTCAGGTAGAAAACCAGGCCATGGAATAATGAATGAATTAATCAGTAGATAGGAAGAGAATACCAGATTTGAAAGATGAAGGTTCAGAGCTTCAAAACACATACAGTATAATCTGTTGTCCCAGAAGTTAGCACATTTTCGAAGGATAGTTCAGTCAATCTATTTCCCCAGATAGTTTTACCCAAAATATAATTGATTCCTATAGTGGTGGGATTCAACCGGTGTAACAATCGGTTCACTGAGACAGCACTTCGTCCATGCATGCTCGCTTTGCTCACATACGTGCCAAACGCGCACTCCACGCATGCACGGTTCTTTTGAAAACAGCTCTAAAAATTACATTGTATTGCAGCCCCAATCCGCTCTGCCACCCCTATCAGCTAGCCTTCAAACAAAGGAATTATAGGTCAGTATAGTGCAGGGGTGAGCAGGAAGGCCCACCTGATTGTTGGAGGTAGGGGTTCACCCGAACTGGTTCAAAGCAGCAGAATTTCACCCATGAATTCCTATCCCTCTTCTTTCTGTGGATTACAAGTGATTCATAAATCTGGGACCCATACTGAGATTACTATTAGGATTTTCCAAATTATTTAATGAAGTGTGGATTTAAATTTCTAATAGCCTTTGATGCTGAAATTCTAGTTTTAGACTCTTCAGCTTGTAATAAATATCACTACATGCACTCTTTTTTTTTCATCTGCTCCACATTTCCATGTGATTTCTTCAGCTCATTTATGGCTCAACTCCACAAATGGATGCAAAAGCACAGAATGCTGCCCATCAGCTGATGTTTCCACACATGGACCATCAGTACAAGGGCATTTTGCACTTATTGCTACACTTCAGATGGACTTGGATTGGGATGATATATACAAATAATGACTATGGTGAAAAGTTTATACACGACATGGTTCCCATGTTCTCTCAGAATGGCATCTGCCTCGCTTTCAGTAAAGAATTGCCAGCAATCTCTTACTCAGATGACATTTTGTCTTCTGTGGAAGCTGGATTTGAAATGTTTGATGTCATTATGGGAAGCACTGTTAATATAGTGATGGTTTTTTGTCAAATTGAAGACATGATTCTACTGAGATTATTTCCCACCCTGTCCAAACAAGAAGGAAAACCACTATGGAAAAGAGTCAAGGTGTGGGTTATGACAACTCAGATGGATTTCACCTCACTTCCCTTCCAAAGAAATGAGGACACAGATTTCCTCCATGGTGCTCTGTCCTTTTCAATTCACTCAAAGGAAGTAGTGAGATTCCGGAGGTTTCTTCAGACGAGAAACCCTACCTTGGAAGAAGAAGATAGCTTTATGAGACTTTTTTGGGAAAATGCATTTGAATGTTCATTCTCCAAATCCTTAATGGATGAAGAAGATAAGGCCATCTGCACTGGAAAAGAAAAGCTTGACAGTCTTCCTACATCTGTGCTTGAAATCGACATGACCAGCCACAGCTACAGTGTCTACAATGCCGTCTATGTAGTGGCACATACATTACATAACTTCCAGTCATCTCTTCCCAAATGCAAAAGAGGAGAGCAGGAAGCCAAAGAGAAACTTCTAAAACAACCACTCTGGAAGGTAATGTGTTGATCAAACAAAGAGCAGAGGGCCCATCATACCTGCATGCATTGTAACAGAATCTAGATTGTGGAATACATTTCTCCAACATTACCTTTTAGAAGCTGAATCTCAATTTGTTCAATGGTATGCAAGCACTTCACTTCCCTTTCAAAGAAATGAGGACACAGATTTCCTTCATTGAAGATATAACAACCAGTTTTGTCAGGAGGTTAAGGCACCAGTCTAGAAACTGGGAGACTGTGAATTTTAGATCCATTTTAGGCATGAAACCCAGGTGGGTGAATTTGGTTCTGTCTCAACCCAACTCTTCTCAAACAGTTGTTTTTGTAGTCTTTGACTTACAAGAGTTCATTTAATGACCATTTGAAATTACAACAGCACTGAAAAAAGTGACTTATGGATCCAAGTGGTAGGATTCAATTTTTTTTACTACCGGTTCTGTGGGTGTGGCTTCTTCAGCATGGCATGGCAGGGGAAGGATACTGTAAAATCTCCATTAACTCCCCACTCCATGGGAAGGTTACTGCAAAATCCCCATTTCATCCCGATTAGCTGGGACTTGGGAGGCAGAGAATAGATGGGGGCAGGGCCAGTCAGAAGTGGTATTTACCGGTTCTCTGAACTACTCAAAATTTCCACTACTGGTTCTCCAGAACTTGTCAGAACCTGCTGAAATCCACCCAACTGGGCTCAATTGTGGTTGCAAGTTGAGGAGTACTTGTATTAGATATATTTGCTGCCTTGAGTTCTTTATAAAAATAATACAGGTATAATTTTTATTTTTGTATAATATAGGTATTATACAATTTTAAAATCTATGTATTTGCAGTCAGCATTATTGACTAGAATTAGTGTGCTTACTGGCCTTCTTAAAAGTTCATTGGTTATGTATATTTATGATGGTTTTAATCTTTGTACACCATTCAGATGGGTAGTTCTATAAATAATTTAAGCAAATAAACTATATCTTTCAGAACAGTAAAAAAGCATTACGTTTTTGTATATGAATGAATGAATTCTATACTCCTTTTCTTTGTTTTGCAATTAAGCTCAACTATGTTATGAGAAGAATCTCATTCAACAATAGTGTTGGAGAAAAAATTTCCTTCAACCAGTATGGAGAGTTAGAAGTTGGATTTGATATTATTAATTGGATCACTTTTCCAAACCAGTCTTTCTTGAGAGTCAGAGTTGGAAGGATAGACCTGGTAGAGTCCCAAGAAGAGATGCTTACCATGGTTAAGGATGAAATTGTATGGCCACGGAGGTTTAACCAGGTATGATCTAACTATCTTCTAACTATACCCTATTAGGAGTCAATTACTAAAAGAATTCAAAAAGCAAATGTTTCATTCAATAAGAACATTTGGAAAGAGAAATCCTGGTGCAATATCTATCACTCTTCTCTTTCTAGCAGGGGTGGGATTCAGCCAGTTTGGACCAGTTCGGGCGAACTGGATGTTAATTTTAATCTGGTTTGCCGGACCAGTTGTTCCAAGGACTGGCTGACTTCTGATCCCAGGAGTCTCCACGCAGCCGATTTTGGATTTCAGGTAAGTGCAGGGCATGGGTGGAGGCTCTAGGAGGGCAAAAGTCTGGAAATGGGCCTGTTGCCAGCTTCCAGAGGGCCCCTGGAGCCTGGGTGAGGCTGTTTTCACTCTTGAGAAAAGCCTCCAGCACCCGGGGAGGGTGAAAATCAGGCCTACCGGCAGTACTGTCACTCTTAAAACAGGCCCATTTCCGGCCTCCAGAGAGTCTCCGGTGCCCGGGGGACACCATTTTCGCCCTCCTGGAGGCTCGAGGAAAGCCTTCAGAGCCTGGGGAGGGCAAAATCACCCCCCCCCCGCCGCAATGGTACAGGAGGCCGAGTAGGCCACACCACATGGCCATGTTCACTGGGCAGTGAACCGGTTGTTGAAATTTTTAATCCCACCCCTGCTTTCTAGGTAAGTGTATCTGTCTCCCAGTGTCTCTTAGATATTGTCCAATAACTGTGGCTAGCATTAGGAGATGTTTCCTCTTGCTTATTTGCTGGGATTATCTTACTGTAATTTTCTATGAATTCAGGGATAAGAATATGTGAGAAGAGCAACGGATGGTTTGTGGTTTTTTTAGAAATACTTTGAAGGAAAAGGAGTATGAGTTTCTACAAGTGGTACCATTGCCAGATTTTGCCAATATCCAAAGATTTTGCAACATGTTTTGGTTAACAATTATATTTTGATGCCCCAAGAATGCAGTATATATACTATCATAATAGATGCAACATTATTATCCCATGAATTCATCAATCAATAAAGGAAACATAACCTTATATGATAATTAAATTACGGGGCCAAATTTATATATATTCTTTTAATACTATTTTAATGTTTGTAATTTATGTTTTTATTCGGCTGTACACTGCCCTGAGTCCTCAGGGAGAAGGGCGGTATATAAATTGGATATAAAATAAAAATAAAAAAATATATAGTTAAACACAGGGGTGCTATTCTGCAGGTTCTGACAGTTCTGGAGAACAAGTAGCGGAAATTTTGAGTAGTTTGGAGAACCGGCAAATGCCACCTCTGGCTAGCCCCAGAGTGGGGTGGGAATGGAGATTTTGCAATATCCTTTCCCCAGGAGTGGGGTGGGAATGGAGATTTTGGGATATCCTTCCCCTGGAGTGTGATGGGAATGGAGATTTTGCAGTGTCCTTCCCCTGGAGTGGGGTGGGAATGGAGATTTTTGCAGTATCCTTCCCCTGCCATGCCCACCAAGCCACACCACACACACTAAGCCATGCCCACAGAACCGGTAGTAAAAAAAAAAATGAATTCAACCACTGGTTAAACATGCATATTGGAAGGTACGGCATGCTTGATATTTATGTTCAAATTGTTTAGAGAAATACAGTCTCTCTTTTCATTACATACAGACCCAGCCACTTTCTCAGTGTAATAACAAGTGCTCTCCTGGCTATAGTAAGAGCAAGATAGAAGGGAAGCCATTTTGCTGCTATGATTGTCTCCGATGTCCAGATGGAAAAATGGCTATCCAGGAGGGTAAGAGACCTCATTTGTATAGCTTTTAGGCATAGTAAAAATAAAATACATTGACATTCCTGCTATCATGCCTTAATCTTCTGTGGATGTAAATAAAGACATTTCTTGTCTAAGATCCTAAAACCGATGTCATCCATAATAATGAAGAGATACACATTTTGATCTTCAGGAGGTTTTTTTTTTTTTTTTAATGGATAATTTCCCATGTCTTTTACTCCTGTTGTTCTTTTATTGACTATATTTAAATTTAAATGATCTTTTGCCCAGGGAAATCTTTTATATCTAGCTTTATTTTATATAAATAAAAACACCAAGTACCTTATTTATGGAGGACATACTGTATTTTTTGGAGTATAAGACGCACCGGAGTATAAGACGCATCTTAGTTTTTGGGGAGGAAAATAAGAAAAAAGCTGATTGGCAGGTGGATCAGCCTCCCGGAATACCCCCAATCAGCTGTTTCCAGAGGTGAATTTTAGCAACAGGTTCCTTGGTTGTGAGCTCTGTGCCTTGCTTTTTTTTTTTTTTTTCCTGCCTCTGAAAGCCTCTGAAACAGAAAAAAGCCTCTGAAGCTCTGTTTGGGGGCATTTTTTTCTGAAGCTCTGTTTGGGGGCATTTTTTTTCTGAAGCTTCGTTTCTGATGCTTTTTTCAGCCTCCCGATATAGCCAGCTGGTGCCATTGCTGGTTATCGGGGGCAAATCATTGGCCCCCATGGAGAGGGCTCGCAACTTGGGCGTCCTCCTGGATGCACGGCTGTCCTTAGAAGAGCATATGATGGCTGTGGCCAGGGGGGCTTTTTATCAGGTTCGCCTGATACGCCAGTTGCATCCCTTTCTGGATCGGGACTCCCTACGCACGGTCACTCAGGCACTCGTCACTTCCCGCCTGGACTACTGCAATGCTCTCTACATGGGGCTCCCCTTGGGGTGCACCCAGAGGCTCCAGCTGGTCCAGAATGAAGCCGCGCAGGGGATTATAGGAACGACGGGGCGCTCCCATGTGACACCTCTCCTGTGCGAGCTGCACTGGCTCCCGATGGTCTTCCGGGTGCACTTCAAGCCCTTTAAAGCGCTCCATGGCTTAGGGTCGGGGTATCTACGAGACCGCCTTCTGCCACCAATAGCCTCCCACCGGCCAGTACGCTCACACAAAGAGGGCCTCCTCAGGGTGCCATTGGCCAGACAATGTCAGCTGGCAACTCCCGGGGGAGAGCCTTCTCTGTGGTGGCACCTGCCCTCTGGAACGACCTACCCCCAGAGATACGCACGATACCAGACCTTTAGACTTTTCGTCAGGCCCTGAAAACTCATTTATTTCATCTAGCTGGGCTGGCTTGATCCCATCCTTTCGGTTTTAATTTGAAATTGGTTTTAAGTGGATTGCTTTAAATTGTGGGCCGAAATTATTTAAAATCTTTTAAACTGTTTTTAAATTTTATATGCTATGTTTTATCTCGGCTGTTCACCGCATTGAGTCCTGCTGGAGAAGCGGGGGGTATAGAAATTAAATTAAATAAATAAATCTGAAACCTCTGTTTGAGAAGCTGGGTGGGGCTACATTCGGACTATAAGATGCACCCAGATTTTCACCCTCTTTTTTTTGGGAAAAAGATATGCCTTATACTCCAAAAAATATGGTACATACTTGAATCTTCTTAGACAATTGATCATTTTTATGTTTATTTTTTCCAATATAAACATAAAAAAGAAAAATTTTTCAAGAACGAAGTCTTCGTCCGGTCACAAATGGGTATACTAATTTAACAAATGAGAACAAACAATTTTAACATAAATTCCAACATCTTAATAAATCTTTCTATTATCTCATCATACATCTTAATCTCCTACTAAAACAGAGCTCATTTTTATATTCAATTATAAATTCAATTATAAATCAAAATTCAATACCGCTCTATCTAAATTTTTTCCCTTGCTCCTTTTAACATCAACATTAAACACAAAAACAATCTATTCTATTAACCTATATATTTACCTTACAATTTTATCACCACAAATCTTAATTTCCAAATGTATACAACTCAATTTTTATTTCAATTTATTAATCAAAATTTCTTTCTATTTTTCTCGTTTTCTAAACACAATTCATCCTATCATGTTCTTAAACTTTTACACAGACATCTCAAAATTTACCATTTCATTTTAATTATCACCCAATGTTTTCTTTTTCACCCCTTATTAATAATTATTCTTCAGTATATTCTCCTCATTCTCCTCCATAACTCCCCCTGTTATTTGGCTGATTACCAGCATTTCAATCGTTTTGGCTGATTTCCAGCATGCTTTATTTTGGCTGATTAACAGCATTCTCCTCCTTAACTCCACCTATTATTTGGCTGATTTCCAGCATTTCATTATTTGGCTGATTTCTCAGCATATCCTCCTCCATTAACTCCAACTTCTACCCTGCTAACTTATTAAAAATTCCTTTTTCCATATGTTGTCTATTAATCCACTGTTTCCAACTCTACTCTTCCAGGGTGTGTCCCCATTTATTTCTTAATATTAATCATTTCCAACATGTGTTAAATGCAATCACAGTTATAACTTCCATCTGTGTACCTTAGTGTATCATCTAAAATCATTAACAATTAATCATACTTATCATCCACCACTTTGTTATCAAATTAAAACTAAAACATGTTGCAACAAATTATGCTTTTATGAACATATCACTTTTAGTCACCTTAACTTCCCACTTCTATTTTTATTATATTTCTATCTTTATTTACCATGAGCACTTCTTGTTTTTATTTAAATCTCGTTTAAATTTTGAAACATTTAAACAATTAAACATTCAAACATCAAACATCTAATTTATCTATTTTGCTTCTTCGTTTCCTTATCTGTCCATATGCATTTCAATTCAAAGTCAATACTTCCACACTTAAAACTCTGCATATCCTTTTTAATTCTATTATAAAATCTGTTTCCAGTAAAACATCAGCTTCTCCACTTCTGTTCCTGCACCAAGCCTTTTGTTGCTGCACCAGTTAGTTAAAAGTTTATTAGTCATTATATTTCTTCTTTCTTTGTAAAGCCATTAAACGACAGAATAGGAATGTCCAAAGTTCAAAAAACCATAGTTTTTTTCAAAGTAATCCACAATATGTAACAAAACAAATAGGTTCTTTTCAGGAAAAAAACAAGTTTCCGCAATCAACACTTTCACTTAGTCACAGCTTCAATCACCATTTTGAAACATTTATGTAGCAATCTGTTTGATCTCTTTGTCTGGCTTTTAGAGGTGGCAAATCCTTAATCACTTTTCTCTTTTCAACATTTCGGTTTTAGCAAGAAAGTTCAAATATCCAGGTCTATTTAGTTAATAAGCAGTTCACACCAATCAATCAGTAGTGAAATAAAGTTCTTAAAGGGTTTTAAACTTTTTTTCTTATTTTACAAAATCTTCAAGACCCTCAGATCTTCAGCCACTAGGTAAGGCTGGGGGTCTTATTTGTAAATATCCTCATTAACACGTTGCTTCTTGCCTGGGCTGGTGTCACTCACCTGGCTCCGAAGCACATCGTCCTTTCTTCCTTCCTCCTGCACTTTGCTTGTCCCAATTTGTCACAGTCTTGAGGCAGCCGCCATGGCTGCTGTCCCTCACTGCTGATTTAGAGGATTGCCTCCAGCCTCCGAGGAACTTGCTCATTCCTCTTGGCTGCCCAAGGGGTCCCTCTTTTTTCCCCTATCCCTTCAGGACAGGGTAGGTCCGCAGACCTGTCAGCAGCGGTTAGCCAGTCAGGGTTTTGGCGGGGCTCCCCGACTGCATCGCCGTGTCGCCAAACCGGAAGTCAATCATTTTTGTTCATGGAGTGTTGGAGACAAATGTTCAACTGAATCTAATGAGTTAGTTTGCAATTGCCACATTATTATTTTTATTTTTTAAATCAGGGATTTCTATTTCTGAACATCTTTAATAGTTTTTATTTTTTATAATGTTTAAATGTTAATTAGGAATACATTTTGATTTTTAAAAAGAGGGATGAGGTGAATTTAGATTAAATGGAAGGGAATACCAATAGCAATAGCACTTAGATTTATATACTGCTTCATAGTCTATATACCCTCTCTAAGCAGTTTAGAGAGTCAGCATATTGCCCCCAACAATCTGGATCTTCATTTTACTGACCTCAGAAGGATGGAGGGCTGAGTCAACTTTGAGCTGTTCAGGATCGAACTCCTGGCAGTGGGGAGAGTTAACCTACAATAGCAATAGCAATAGCACTTAGACTTATATACCGCTTCATAGTGCTTTAAAGCCCTCTCTAAGCGGTTTACAGAGTCAGCATATTGCCCCAACAATCTGGGTCCTCATTTTACCCACCAGCGATCAGCAGAAGTAGCCTGCAGTACTGCACTCTAACCACTGTGCCGCCATGGCTTATTACAATACTACATTCTAAGCAATATTTTTTATTGTACATTTGCTGATTAATAAGATTTACAGATGAGTTGAGAGAAAATGGGGTAAAGTTACAGTTGGTTGCATTTGGTTGATAAGTTGTTAATGTTGAATACACTTGGGGAGGAAGGAGATAAAGTTTGTTTCGCTTATTATTTCTTTTTTCTTCTTTGGGGGAGGGGTTCTATACAATATACTATTCAATATCTTTTTTAATGTATTTTTGAATTAGTGATTCTATTAATTTTAACTGTTTCATATATAGTTTGATAAATTTTATTTTAAAAATGGAATATTGCAGAGAGAACTTCAGACAAAATATAAAAGACAAATACTTTTTTACTGATATTAATGCAAATTCAATGGTACAATATCCTGACTTTGTATTTTCTTTTCTAGACATGGATACTTGTATTGAATGTCCACAAGATAAGTACCCAAACAAGAATCAGGATTCCTGTATCCACAAAGTTATTACTTTTCTCATGTATGAAGAAAAACTGGGAACTATTTTAGCTGCTTCCACTCTATTCTGTTCTTTCATCACAGTAATAATTCTTTGGATCTTTATTATGAATAGGAACACTCCTCTAGTTAAAGCCAACAACCAAGGTCTTACCTATGTTCTCCTCATTGCTCTCCTATTATGTTTCCTTTGTGCTTTGTTATTCATTGACAAACCCTCCAAGGTGACATGTGCCCTTCGTCAAACTGCCTTTGGCATCATCTTTTCGGTAGCCATCTCTTGTGTTTTAGCCAAAACCGTCATTGTGGTTGTAGCTTTCATGGCCACCAAGCCAGGTTCCAAGATGACCAGATGGGTGGGGAAAAGACTAGGTGGGTCCATAGTATCTTGCTGCTCTTTTATTCAGGTTATGATTTGTATAACTTGGCTGGCAATCTCTCCCCCATTTCCAGATACTGACATGAATTCAACAACAGATGAAATCATTTTGAAATGCAATGAAGGATCAGTCTTCATGTTCTACTGTGTTTTGGGCTTTATGGGTTTCCTTGCCATTGTTAGTTTCATGGTGGCTTTCCTCGCAAGAAAATTGCCCAACACTTTCAATGAAGCCAAGCATATTACATTCAGTATGTTGATCTTTTGTAGTGTGTGGTTGTCTTTTGTTCCAACCTATCAGAGTACAAAAGGGAAATACATGGTGGCTGTGGAGATCTTCTCCATTATAGCCTCCAGTGCTGCATTGCTGATTTGCATCTTTTCCCCTAAATGCTTTATCATTATTTTTAGACCTGACTTGAACAATAAAAAACAGCTAACAAGTAGAAAACAATAAAAGAGTATGCATGGCCCTTTAATCCTTTTATTCATTCATAAGATCCACGGTGGCACAGTGGTTAGTGCAGTACTGAAGTCTACTTCTGCTGACTACTGGCTACAATTTGGTAGTTCATATCTCACCAGGCTCAAGGTTGACTCAGCCTTCCATCCTTCCGAGGTGGGTAAAATGAGGACCCAAATTGTTGGGGTAATATGCTGACTCTGTAAACCACTTAGAGAGGGCTGTAAAGCACTGTAAAGCGGTATATAAGTCTAAGTGCTATTGCTATAATCTTATACCCATGCACCTGACGAAAGTTCTACTAAACTCTGGACTAAACTCTGGACTCTCTGCTTCAATCAGTATCACATCCCTATTGAAAGTACTGGATTCTCCCACAGTAGTTCCCAAGTACAATCCAAAATAATATTAATCCATAAAGTTCTGGCTTTTATTTTTTGTAATCTGAGTGTTCCCTTGCAATCAAAGTTACATTTTCACTGACTTCTGGCCTTTCTGTCATAGATATTTTTGCATTGCCTCATTCTTTGGGAACAGCTTGTCTGTTTTCTGAAATAGGGCATACTAAAGGTCCTCTTATCCCAGTATAAGAAGAGCGATAGCAATAGCACTTAGATTTATATACCACTTCACAGTGCTTTACATCACTCTCTAAGCAGTTTACAACAATCTAGGTCTTCATTTTACCAACTTTGGAAGGATGGAAGGCTGAGTCAACCTTGAGCCAGTCAGGATCGAACTCCTGGCAAAGGATAGCAATAATGCATTCTAACCACTGTGCCACCATGCTCAGAAGAGGCAAGAAGTGGAGCCAGTGTTCCACAAATTGAAACCTCTCATTAAATCACTTTACACAATTTACCTTTCCATATAATGAGATTAAGAGCCAAGCAGTGGGGCTTGCATCCAGCCATGAATATGTGAAGATGATGAGGTGCACGAGAGGCATTCCATGTTTATGTACTTCATTATGATGTAACAATGCAAATTGTATATGTAACCTGTTGGGTTGTTCCATGCCTAGCACTTTTAATGAAACCATCCATATTACCGTAAGCGTATTTGTCTTTTTCAGTGGGTGTCTGTTTTCTTTGTTTCAACATATCCTAGCACAAAAGAAAAATATATGATTGTTGTGGAGATCTTCTCTATTATAGCCTCCAATGATGGGTTACTGATCTGCATAGTTTTCCACAAATGCTATATAATTTTGTTGAGACCTAATCTGAATAAAAGAGAGCAGCTAACAAGGAAAAAGCAATAAGAATGTATAGAATTGCATGATGTTTTGATATTTTTCATTAGTTTAGGATCCTGTCACTATGAACTTCCTGGCACTGGGCCATGTTATTAGATGGAGTACCTCCTCTGGATTACATGCCCATCCCTTCATACCATCAGAGGTATGTTGCTGTCCCATCTGCTGAGAAATTACATCCTTATACAGGGGACAAATAGTTTCCCCTGTGGTATATTATAAGGAGAGGTTGCATTCCATGCAATGTAGATATTAGATATCTGTCTTTGTCTTTGGCCATACCTTGGCT
The DNA here is from genome assembly GCF_059756535.1 of Pantherophis guttatus. Taxonomy (NCBI): domain Eukaryota; kingdom Metazoa; phylum Chordata; class Lepidosauria; order Squamata; family Colubridae; genus Pantherophis; species Pantherophis guttatus. The sequence goes on from NC_142066.1 coordinate 18,852,578, forward strand.
CATTTTGAACATTATAAAAACTTCACCTCTCACAAACTTTTCCACCCTCTTTGAAGAAGATGATGTTAATGATGAGCCTGACTCTTGGTGATTCTATGGGCCATTCAGTTGAGTCTGACTCTTGGTGATTCCATGGGCCCAGTCACTCCAGTTCTTTCAATCTTCCTTCCTTGAAATTAACATTCATTTTCAAATATTACAATTTGAGTTTTTCACTTGATAAACATACTAATAAACTAGTGATAGAAATTTATTAGTAAGTTTATTAGAGCCATATCTATAGATCTGATTTTTTTTAAAAAAAAGTTTCATAGATCAATGACATTACACCAGAGATTATTATCTGTACAATTTTCAGCTCAAGCACAATTATTTGTACAGCTCCCTAAAGAATACAATTAATTGATAGCAGCACACTGAACCAAGACTAATATCTGCTATCAATATTCATTCTGACCTAAGACAGAGGCAGACAATATTTTATGTGTTTGATTATATTTATTATTAAGACCAGACATACAATAAGTGTTATTTCAAGCCAATATATTTTATTCAACAAGAAGGAATGTGTGAACAGGAAATCTTGAAGAAAGGTCTTTATTCAAGATGGAAATGTTTCTGGCATCAATGCTGGTGATACTGGTATATGAAGAAGCCTCTAGCAGTCCACCTGTAAAATGCCCTATAAGCCTCTCTCTTTCTATTCTTTACAAGTATTACCATCCTGGTGACTTTATCATTGGAGCCATTCTCTCTCAGATCTATGTGTTTTCCATTTCCACAATCTTTATTTATTTATTTATTAAATTTGTATACCACCTCTCCTTTCGGACTCAGGGCGGTGAACAGCCAAAATAAAAACATTTGTACAAAAGTTAAAATAATTATTTAAAACTAATTAAATAGAATTTGGCCCATAATTTAAAACATATCAATTAAAATCAATATCAAATGTTAAAACCAACATGGAATCAGGCCAGCCCAGCTAGCTGAAAAAAGTAAGTTTTTAGGGCCCGACAAAAAGTCCGGAGGTCTGAGATCACTCATATCTCTGGAGGTAGATCGTTCCAGAGGGTAGGTGCCACCACAGAGAAGGCTCTCCCCCTGGGGGTCGCCAGCCGACATTGTCTGGCTGATGGCACCCTGAGAGGGCCCTCTCTGTGGGAGCAAACTGGCCGGTGGGAGGCAATTGGTGGCAGAAGGCGGTCCCGTAAGTACCCTGGCCCTAAGCCATGGAGCGCTTTAAAGGTGGTCACCAACACCTTGAAGCACACCTGGAAGTCCACTGGAAGCCAATGCAGCTCGCGCAGGAGAGGTGTCATGTGGGAGCGCCCCGTCGCTCCCATAATCCCCTGTGTGGCTGCATTTTGCACCAGTTGGAGCCTCTGGGTGCACCCCAAAGGGAGTGCACCCCATGTAAAGAGCATTACAATAGTCCAGACAAAAAGTGACGAGTGCTTGAGTGACCATGCGTAAGTCCCGATCTAGAAAGGGGCGCAACTGGCGTATCAGGCAAACCTGATAGAAAGCCCTCCTGGCCATGGCCATTGTATGTTCTTCCAAAGACAGCCGTGCATCCAGGAGGATGCCCAAGTTGTGGGCCCTTTCCGTGGGGGCTAATGATTCACCCCCAATAACCAGCGATGGCACCAGCTGGCTATACCAGGACGCCGGCAGCCACAGCCACTCGGTCTTGGAAGGGTTGAGTCGAAGCCTGTTTCTCCCCATACAGACCTGCACGGCCTCCAGGCACTGGGACATCACTTCCAAGGCATCGTTGGGATGGTCTGGGGTGGAGATGTACAGCTGAGTGTCATCAGCTTACTGATGGAACTCCACCCCAAAACCACAGATGATCTCACCCAGCAGCTTCACATAAATGTTGAACAGAAGGGGCGAGAGGACCGACCCTTGTGGCACCCCACAAACAAGGCACCTTGGGGTCGACCGCTGCCCCCCTGTCAACAGATTGCGACTGGTCGGAGAGATAGGAGGAGAACCACAGCAAAATGGTGCCCCCCACCCCTAATCCTTCCAACCGACGCAACATGATACCATTGTCGATGGTATCAAAAGCCACTAAGAGATCTAACAGGACCAGGATAGAGGAATAATCCCTACCCCGAGCCCTGCAGAGATCATCCACCAACGCGACCAATGCCGTTTCCGTGCTGTACCCAGGCCTGAAACCGGACTGGAGTGGGTCCAAATAGACAGCTTCATCCAGTTACTGGGGAAGCTGCCACACCACCATACTCTCAACAACCTTCGCAATAAAATGAAGGTTGGAGACTGGACAGCCAGATCCAGTGAGGGCTTCTTGAGGAGGGGCCTCACCACTGCCTCTTTCAAGGCAGCCGGCAGGACACCCTCACTCAAAGAAACATTAATAATTCTCTGGAGCCAGCCTCGTGTAACCTCCCTTTGAAATAAATCCTTCTTTTGATGTGTCTGATAATATTGTGTAAGGCCTTTATGTTTTCCCCTGATTTGTCTCCATGTTACATTTCCTGCAAGCTCTTTTCTAATGATCAAGTGATGTTAGTTTCTCTGAACTGGGGGTCACAGTTGCATCATTGTTTGAATTATTATAAAGATGATAACGAATCTAACTAAATTGTCCTGAAACTTCCTCTTGAAACTTTCTCTTGAGTTCAAAAGGGATCACACTAAAAAGATTCATTCAATTCCTTTTGAGATGCTTGTTAATCCTAACAGAAAACTGATTCACTGAAATAGAGCTTTGATTTTTTTTTTAATTTCCAGAGGTAAATATTTATGAATCTAATCGCTGAAATACAAATAGACTATATGTATTTTTTTAAAATAATACACTTAAAACTATTTTTAATCTTTATCCAAATTCACTACACTGCCATGTTATGGGAAAATTGATACTGACTTTTAAGATATTAATAACTTAAAAAGAGTATTTAGCAGGATTTAGGATTTAGTGAGAATTTATCTAATGCTGACAAACTGTTGGATTTTCGCAACCAGTTATCCCTATTTGAACCAGCCTGCTATTTTTTTTTTTCAAATTATCAAATTGCTTGTCTCTTTTGAGCTCAGAGTTTTTGTTTTGTTTTTTTTTTACAAAGGGATTCATATTTGAGACCTTGTTTAAAAGACTTTAAAGATGGGCAAAATTTAATCATTTGATAGTCTTCACTTTACCTGTATTGAGGAAATAAAATTAGTACCTTTTATATTTAAATATTTAGTTCATTGCAAGATATGTCAGTTTCTCTGAAGTGGTAACTAAGAAGGCAGAAACACTGGAACAATCAAGAATGATCATGATCAGAAGAATTATCCACAAAGAACTGCTCATTTTCTTACTAAGAACATACAGTCACAGCAGATTTTTCCAGACTCATTTTCTGAGGGTGGGAGAGGGGGAATGACTGAATTGCCTTGTTTTTTTTGCCATTGAGATAGATAGAAAGATGATAGATAGATAGATAGATAGATAGATAGATAGATAGATGATAGATAAATAGGTAGGTAGGTAGGTAGGTAGATAGATAGGTAGATACTGTAGGTAGATAGATAGATAGGTAGATAAGTAGACAGACAAAAGATAGATAGATAGATAGATAGATAGATAGATAGATAGATAGATAGATAGATGATAGATAAATAGGTAGGTAGGTAGGTAGATAGATAGGTAGATACTGTAGGTAGATAGATAGATAGGTAGATAAGTAGACAGACAAAAGATAGATAGATAGATAGATAGATAGATAGATAGATAGATAGATAGATAGATGATAGATAAATAGGTAGGTAGGTAGGTAGATAGATAGGTAGATACTGTAGGTAGATAGATAGATAGGTAGATAAGTAGACAGACAAAAGATAGATAGATAGATAGATAGATAGATAGATAGATAGATAGATAGATAGCTATATAGGTATTTTATTTATTTATTTTATTAAAATTTATATGCCGCCCTTCTCCCGAAGGACTCGGGGCGGCTCACAACAATAAAATCACAATAAAACAGCAATAATAAATAAGATTAAAAGATTCAATTAAAATCCCACAATTAATTAAAACTCCCAAAACAGAATCAGACAGATAGGTTGATAGATTGATAGATTGATAGATTGATAGGTAGATAGGTAGATAAGTAGATAGGTAGATAGGTAGATAGATAGGTAGATAGGTAGACAGACAGATGGTAGATAGATAGGTAGATAGGTAGGTAGGTAGATAGACTGATAGGTAGATAGATAGATAGATAGATAGATAGATAGATAGATAGGTAGGTAGGTAGGTAGGTGGGTAGGTGGGTAGGTGGGTAGGTGGGTAGGTGGGTAGGTAGATAGGTAGATAGGTAGACAGACAAATGATAGATAGATAGATAGATAGATAGATAGATAGATAGATAGACCAACAAACAGACCGACAAACCGACAGACAGACAGACAGTGTTCTGTCCCCGTCTCACAGACGCACACAAACAGACAGCCGGGGGTTAAATAAACTGGCAGACAACCAATTCTTCCAATAAGACGCTTGGCAGCAACCCAGTAGCTGCTTGCCAAGAACTTTTACTCAATAAACAAAATACACACAGTCAAGAATTGTCCATTTCGTAAAATAAATCCAAGGCCGATAATGTTGTTTCCAAAGATGCAATGTGACTCAATAGTAGTTAGTTTTGTCCGTCACAGAGTCTGAATGGCCACCTCACCCCCTTTTATACCCTGTGGGGTGTGGTCCAGTGACTCAGCCTAATCTCTGGCACGCCTTTTCTTCTGTTGTGTGTGCTTATCTCTGCGACGCTGCCGAGGATCCAGCCAAGACTCTTAACCTCATCACTGTCCACCTGTGGCTGCGTGGACATGCTTGGCCCCGGCCCTATCTCTTGCCCTTCAGTGGACACCGAAGGCATTGCCAGAGAGGAAGGTCCTGGAAAGGGAGGCCTTGCCAACTCCTCTCCTTCCTACTCTCGGAGTTCTCTCCTGCTGAAGACACAGGCTCAGGTAACAGAGCCACAACAGACAGATAGAGAGACCAACAGACCGACAGACCAACAGACCGACAAACTGACAGACCAACAGACAGACAGACAGACAGATAGAATTCTTTATTGGCCAAGTGTGATTGGACACAAAAGGAATACATTCATCAAGAATCATGAGATACAACACTTAAGGATAGTCGTAGGTTACAATGAATCTTGCCCTTCACCCATGAGGTGATATTAACCGACTCTACTTACCAGGAAAATAGGTGACTATGTAATCTATGTATGTACCAATAATAATAGGTGCCTTGGGTTCACCACTTAAACACCATTGACAAAATCACCGTTGGTCAATTGCAAAAGGCAAGTTTACTCAGAACAGCTTATATTCCTGTGACAATACCTCTAACACCATCAAACATCAACATCTGCCTACCGAAGTCCATAGGAAATGCCAATAGAGGGGCAAGAATCCCAACACCAATCAATATATGTGGCTATTTGATTGTTATTAATGACATTATTTGTGGTTATTTTATTTGTGGTATAACTGGATATAACAAGTTTGTCTTCTCAACTGCTTTAGAAATAGACATATAAAATTGGTTATGCAAATTAAATTAAAAGCAGAGATCACATTGGATTTCTTGATCTCTTTCCAAACTCCTAAATGGTAAAATCATTCTTAATGTTGTGATTATTACTTTATGAGTTAAGACCAATTAATTGAGTTAACATTTGGAGTTCATTTATTGTCAAACTTACCTGCATCAGGTAGCATCATCAGAAAGTGTCTGTATGCAAATGGTCTCAAGGTGTCATAACAATTTTTAATCTGCCTTTGAAAATTAAAACAACAGTGCTGTAAAATAGTGCATATTTAACTGCAGGAGTAATAAATTTAGACTCTGTCCCCATGATCCCCAACTGTCAATTAGTAATTTTTTTATGTGTGATTTTCAAGAGTAACAGTGAGACTTCAAGCTACAAAGCAGTGGTAGGTTGCTCTTGGTTTCTTTCTCGTTCTTGTGAACCAGTAGTAATGGTGGTGGGAGGCTCCGCCCACCCACCCCGACATCATCACCGATGATCTGGGCATGCGCGAGCGCTCCTGCTGCGAACCGGTAGTAAAGGTAAGTGGAACCCAACCCTGCTACAAAGCCATGTTGGAATATTGATTTGCATCTTTTCCCCCAAATGTTTTATCATTATCTGGAGATCCAATCTAAACAAGAAACAAAAGCTAAGCATAAAAAAAAAACCACACATAAGAATTTAAAGCTGGATGATCCCTAATCCTTCTGCATTAGTAAATAGAATTTTAGCCATTACATCTATCACTTCCTCTATTTTCTCCTCCTTGTCTTTTCCCATGATCTACTCGCTGCCTCCTGAGTCCCAACTGGGTCTTCTTTTGTTGCCCTGCACAGTAGAATGGAGCCGGAAAGCAGGTTAGTGGGGTAGGGTGGGAATGAAGATTTTGCAATATCCTTCCCTTGCCACGCCCACCAAGCCACACCACGCCCACAAACCCATGCCCACAGAACTGGTAGTAAAAAAAAAATGAATTTCACCACTGCCCTAACCCTACCCTCCACTTCATTTCCCTTCCCTCCCCTCGCCTTTCACTTGCTTCGTTTGAAATACATTCAAACATTGTCATTTTTTTCTAACATTCTTACTGGAGTGACAACTATGATATTGCTCTTAATAAGACCTTTCTTATATTATTATTATAACAGTGGAGAATATCAGGTTCAGGAGAGATGTGACTAATACGTTGCCTCCTATGTATTATTGAATTCTAAATTGGACATTTCTCATTTGTAATTACGGAGATATTTTTCAATTGCATGTTCTAATCCCAAATGAGTTCTTCTACCGACTATGGTACCTGCCATTTCTTGTTATTTCACCGGAAGAGCATAAACAATATTTGTACTGAAATATAACCATGGCATTTTCTTATTTATAATTCATTTCATCTGTACTTTTGAGTTTGTTATTGTCTTCTCTGGAATTATCAAATATCTATGCAAGAATCACTGTTTTAGAACTGCAATGCAACAAATCAAAGAATCTGAGATGTGCATAGCAACATTCCCTTGCCTATTTCAACTTGGCCATGCTTATACAGTAATTAGGTAACTGAAGTTGAATAATTGTCACTGACAACTAGTAACCCATTGGCCAAGGCTGGGAGACTGAACTTCAAAGAGGAACTGATTCATTCAGGATGATGGTACTGGAAATCATATTTTCAATGATTTTGGCCCAGGTGGTATGTAAGAGTCCCATTTCTAAATGCAGTGTCAGTGATCCTCTACCTTTTCTTCACAAGGAATACAGACCAGGAGACCTCAACATTGTAGGCATTCTGTCTAAGATCTATATATTTTACAACATGATAGACTTCAGGGAACCACCCTCTAATAATGTTTTTGATGACATTGCGTAAGTTTATTCTACTATTCATGATATAAGATAAATGCAGTTGATTGTTCATTAGTATACAGTATTTTATTACCCTTTTGTTTCTTTTCTCAGCTGAGATTCTCAGGAGTCTTCTAAAACACCAAATTTCAAACACATTAATTCTCTTTCCCTCTTGATTCTTCAAATTCCAACTTTAACTGGGGTATTTTCTTAGAAGGAAAACCATTCTTTGTAGGTATAGATACATAACTACTTCTGGATATCTTACCCATTGCTCTTCTTGTTATTTCACCAAGTTTATTTTCTGACACACATTCCTTGATCCATAGTTCTTTTAGACAGAAACTATCTACCACTTTAGCATCTCAACTGTCAATTTGAAGATTGGTTGTTGGAAATGTTTGTCTCTATTGTGCTCTCTATTTTATATTAAATTTTAATCCCATTTTTACTCTGCTCTTTGACTTTCATTACAGACCATTTCTCTTTTAAACTCTTAGAATACTGATGTCAGCAGTACTGTTGCTGACATGTTTCTGTCTAATCATAATCATAAGTTTATTTGTCAAGGATATATAACATAACAGGTAAAAGTATAAACATAATTTGAATACATGAAAAGACTAAGTAAAAAGGGACGGTAGGCATGCTGGTGCACTTATGTACGCCCCTTACAGACCTCTTAGAAATGGGGTGAGGCCAACAGTAGACAGTTTTAGGTTAAAGCTTTGGAGGCATTCCAGGCATTGACCACTCTGTTACTGAAGTCATATTTTCTGCAATCGAGTTTGGGGCGGTTTACCTTGAGTTTGTATCTATTATTTGCTCGTGTATTGTTGTGGTTGAAGCTGAAGTAGTCGTTGACAGGAAGGACATTATGGCAGATAATTTTATGTACTATGCTTGGGACAGACTGAAGTCGGTGTAGTTCTAAGTTGTCTAAATCCAAAATTTGGAGTCTGGTGGCATAAAGTATGTTATTGCGGTTAGAGGAATGGATGACTTCTTGTAAAATAACTCTGGACTCTCTCGATTGTATTTATGTCCGATATGCAGTGCAAGTTCCAGACAGATGAGCTATATTCAAGAATTGGTCTAGCAAATGTTTTGTATGCTCTAGTTAGTAGTACAACTAATTTTAAACCTCAGTTATTTTCTTCCAATTCGTCTTCTCCAAATTATAATCTGCATAGAGTTTGAAAAATAATGGGACAACATAACGCTTGACATTATTTCCTTGCTCACCTCTTCTTTCAGTATATCCAATTCAGACTATGGCATCCTAACTTGTGTATAGCTTTGTCATGAGGATGAACTCTTCTGGCATTCTCATTGGCCTGAACATATTCCATACAATCAACACAATTAAAGATCTTTATTTAATCAATAAAAAACAATCAATTTATTTTTTTGTGGGAGGAATATGCATTTGGTTTCTCAATTTCCTAGGATCCATCAGCAATTATTCTTTCTTAGGCTCTTCTAGTACCATCTTAAATATCTGACTTCTCCCTTTATATGTTGGATGTTAATCAGCATTGGATAATACTATTCATTATTTTGCTAGCAAGTGAAATTAAGTATATTGTTTTTATACTCCATTACACTCCTTTTTTTTAGTATTGATATGTAGCCTGACTTCTTCCAATCGGTTTCCCATTTGTCATTTTTCAGATTTCCTGGCAAAATAGTTATAACCTTTATGAATTCTTCTCCTGCTATTTGTTTGTTTAATTAATTGATTAAATGTATGTGCCAAAGCTTGCTATACAAAGCTTGCCCTATGTCACTAGATGTACTATCAGTTCTTCCCTAAATTAGTAATAACCCAGAGTAGTGATCTAACATTTTCTTCAATTACTAAAGAGTTCGTAAGTGAGAATTTCTTCTAAGGGATATTGGAGGCTGACATATCTACAACACATAATTTCAATGTATCTATTTTTTAAAAATAAATTCCCTTAATTCCATTTACTATCTGTAAATTTATATCATTTAGTGGAGCAGTTCAAAGTTAGGACCTCCTTTTGCATTTTGAGATTGCTTCTTGTCTTTTCTAACAGCTCACTGAAAGCTTTTGTACAATTCCTTCCAGAGATCCTTAACTTTCTTGGTTTTGCCTTCTTTTCCCTTCTTAGCCATTTCTTCTGTTTGTTCAGACATCCCTTTTGCTCTCCCATTTTTTGATTTTTAGCAGTCTCTTTTCACATTCATCCTTAACAACTGATTTTCCTGAGGAAACTTGAGATAAAAAGAGAAATACAATATTCTAAATTGTAAAAAAAAAAAAAAAAAAAAAAAAAATCTGGTAAGAAAAGTTGATTGAATTTGAATATAATTGTTGATGATCATGCATATCAATAAAAATACTTTGCATTTCGCTAAAATGAAATATTCTAAGTATGGAATTATGAGACAAGTGCTGTGAAAAATTACATTTACTTTTAGGATCATGACACCTCTATACCAACAGTTTCTGGCTTTGCAATTTGCAGTCAAGGAGATCAATGAAGATTTGCATATTTTACAGAATCACACCTTGGGCTTCCATATCTATAATAGCTATTTTACTACAACTTGGACCTATCGTGCCTCGCTGGAGGTATTTTCTTCTAAAGACAAATTCATTCCTAACTACAGCTGTGACCAGCAGAACAGACCAATAGCTGTTATTGGAGGACCAACCTCTTCAGTTCAGGCGCATATGAACACCATTTTGTCTCTCTACAAAATACCCCAGGTACAATTCTTGCTTGGGATCTTGGGAGGTGGGGGGGGAATGCGTGGGATTTTTTTCCCCAAGCATTTTCTTATGGTACAGACTAATATGGTACAGAGCAGAGGTAATTTGATCTAGTGGTTAAGGCAGGGGTGAAATGCTACCGGTTTGGTCCAGCTCGCCATGCTGAGATTACTATTAGGGTTTCCCAAATTCTTTAATGAAGTGTGGATTTAAATTTCTAACAGCCTTTGATGCTGAAATTCTAGTTTCAGACTTTTCAGCTTTAAATAAATATCACTACATGCAGTCTTTTTTTTTTCATCTACTCCATATTTCCATGTGTTTTCTTCAGCTCATTTATGGCTCAACTCCACAAATGGATGCAAAAACACAGGATGCTGCATATCAGCTGATGTTTCCACACATGGACCATCAGTACAAGGGCATTTTGCACTTATTGCTACACTTCAGATGGACTTGGATTGGAATGATATATACAAATAATGACTATGGTGAAAAGTTTATACACGACATGGTTCCCATGTTCTCTCAGAATGGCATCTGCCTCGCTTTCAGTAAAGAATTGCCAGCAATCTCTTACTCAGATGACATTTTGTCTTCTGTGGAAGCTGGATTTGAAATGTTTGATGTCATTATGGGAAGCACTGTTAATATAGTGATGGTTTTTTGTCAAATTGAAGAAATGATTCTACTGAGATTATTTCCCACCCTGTCCAAACAAGAAGGAAAACCACTATGGAAAAGAGTCAAAGTGTGGATTATGACAACTCAGATGGATTTCACCTCACTTCCCTTCCAAAGAAATGAGGATACAGATTTCCTCCATGGTGCTCTGTCCTTTTCAATTCGCTCAAAGGAAGTAGTGGGATTCCGGAGGTTTCTTCAGACGAGAAACCCTACCTTGGAAGAAGAAGATAGCATTATGAGACTTTTTTGGGAAAGTGCATTTGAATGTTCATTCTCCAAATCCTTAATGGATGAAGAAGATAAGGCCATCTGCACTGGAAAAGAAAAGCTTGACAATCTTCCTACATCTGTGCTTGAAATGGACATGACCGGCCACAGCTACAGTGTCTACAATGCCGTCTATGTAGTGGCACATACATTACATAACTTCCAGTCATCTCTTCCCAAATGCAAAAGAGGAGAGCAGGAAGCCAAAGAGAAACTTCTAAAACAACCACTCTGGAAGGTAATGTCTTGATCAAGCAAAGAGCAGAGGGCTCCTCATACCTGCATGCATTATAACAGAATCTAGATAGTGAAATACATTTCTCCAACAATACCTTTTAGAAGCTGAATCTTAATTTATTCAATTGTCTGCAAGCACCTCACTTCCCTTTCAAAGAAATGAGGACACAGATTTCCTTCATTGAAGATATAACAACCAGTTTTGTCAGGAGGTTAAGGCACCAGTCTAGAAACTGGGAGACTGTGAATTTTAGATCCATTTTAGGCATGAAATCCAGTTGGGTGAATTTGGTCCAGTCTCAACTCAATTCTTCTCAGGAGGAGGAAGGATTATAGGTAGTCTTTGATTTACAAGAGTTCGTTTAGTGACCATTTGAAATTACAATGGCGCTGAAAAATGTGACTTATGGCGGGATTCAAATTTTTTTACTACCGGTTCTGTGGGCGTGGCTTGGTGGACATGGCAGAGCAGGGGAAGGATACTGCAAAATCTCCATTTCATCCCGGTCAGCTGGGACTCGGGAGGCAGAGAATAGATGGGGGCGGGGCCAGTCGGAGGTCGTACTTACCGGTTCTCCGAACTACTCAAAGTTTCCACTACCAGTTCTCCAGAACTGGTCAGAACCTGATGAAACCCACCTCTGCTAATGACCATTTTCACCCTTATGAGCATTGCAGCATCCCCATAGTCACATGATCTACATTTGGATCTTGACAACTGACTAATATTTATGATGATTTTCAGTGTCTCTGACTCATATGATCACCTTTTGCAATCTTCTGACAAGCAAAGTCTATGAGGAAACTAAATTCACTTGACAAACATATTACTAATTTAACAACTGCAATGATTCACTTAGGAAATGTGACAAGAAAAGTCATAAAATGGGGCAAAACTCACTTAACAATTTTCTCACATAGATTTTGTACTCAATTGTGGTTGCAAGTTGAGGACTACTTGTATTAAATATATTTGCTGCCTTGAGTTCTTTATAAAAATAATAGAGGTAGGATATATAATTCTATAAATTGCAATTTTAAAATCTATGAATTTGCAGTCAGCATTATTGACTAGAGTTAGTGTGCTTACTGGCCTTCTTAAAAGATTTTATATGTATATATATATATATATTGGTTTTGATCCTTGTATGCCATTCAGAATCACTACTTTGAGATGGGTAGCTCTATAAATAATTTAAACAAATAAACTATATCCATCAGAACAGTAAAAAAGCTGTTGATTCATTGATATATGAATGAATGAATTCTGTACTCCTTTTCTTTGTTTTGCAATTAAGCTCAACTATGTTATGAGAAGAGTCTCATTCAACAATAGTGTTGGAGAAAAAATTTCCTTCAACCAGTATGGAGAGTTAGAAGTTGGATTTGATATTATTAATTGGATCACTTTTCCAAACCAGTCTTTCTTGAGAGTCAGAGTTGGAAGGATAGACCTGGTAGAGTCCCAAGAAGAGATGCTTACCATGGTTAAGGATGAAATTGTATGGCCACGGAGGTTTAACCAGGTATGATCTAACTATCTTCTAATTATATCCTATTAGGAGTCAATTACTAAAAGAATTCAAAAAGCAAATGTTTCATTCAATAAGAACATTTGAAAAGAGAAATCCTGGTGCAATATCTATCACTCTTCTCTTTCTAGCAGGGGTGAGATTCAGCCAGTTTGGACTAGTTCGGGTGAACCGGATTTTAATTTTAATTTGGTTTGCCGGACCAGTTGTTCCAAGGACTGGCTGACCCCGCCCACCACACCCCTACCAGGAGTTTCCACATGGCCCATTTTGGATGCCAGGCCAGGCCAGTGCAGGGCATGTGTGGAGGCTCTGGGAGTGTGAAAAATGGGCCCACTGGAAATGCCAGAAGTCCAGAAATGGGTCCGTTTCTGGCCTCCGGAGGGCCTCCGGAGCCTGGGGGAGGCCATTTTCACCCTCCCGGAGGCTTAATAGAAGCCTCTGGAGCCTGGGCAGGGTGAAAAACAGGCCTACCGGCAGCACTGGCAATCTGAAAACAGGCCCATTTCAGCCTCTGGAGGGCCTCCTATGCCCAGGGAACACTGTTTTCGCCTTCCTGGAGGCCCAAGGAAATCCTTCAGAGCCTGGGGAGGGCAAAATCAACCCCCCCCCGCCGTGGTGCAGGAGGCCAAGTAGGCCATGCCCCCATTCACCGGCAGTGAATTGGTTGCCAGATTTTCCCAATATTCAAAGATTTTACAACATGTTTTGGTTAACAATTATATTTTGATGCCCCAAGAATGCAGTATATACACTATCATAATAGATGCAACATTATTATCCCATGAATTCATCAATCAATAAAGAAATCATAATCTTATATGATATATAGTTAAACACAGAGGTGGTATTCAGCAGGTTCTGACAGGCTCTGGAGAACCAGTAGTGGAAATTTTGAATAGTTCGGAGAACCGGCAAATACTACCTCTGGCTGGCCCCAGAGTGGGGTGGGAATGGAGATTTTGCAATATCCTTCCCCCAGGAGTAGGAGGGAATGGAGATTCTGGGGTATCCTGCCCCTGGAGTGGGGTGGGAATGGAGATTTTTGCAGTATCCTTTCCCTGCCACGCCCACCAAGCCACACCCACAGAACCGGTAGTAAAAAAAATTGAATTTCACCACTGGTTAAACATGCATATTGGAAGGTACAGCATGCTTGATATTTATGTTCAAATTGTTTAGAGAAATACAGTCTCTCTTTTCATTACATACAGACCCAGCCACTTTCTCAGTGTAATAACAAGTGCTCTCCTGGCTATAGTAAGAGCAAGATAGAAGGGAAGCCATTTTGCTGCTATGATTGTCTCCGATGTCCAGATAGAAAAATGGCTATCCAGGAGGGTAAGAGACCTCATTTGTATATATTTTAGGCATAGTAAAAATAAAATACATTGACATTCCTGCTATCATGCTTTAATCTTCTGTGGATGTAAATAAAGACATTTCTTGTCTAAGATCCTAAAACCCATGTCATCCATAATAATGAAGATATACAGTATATATATATATTCATCTTCAGGTTTTTTTTTTCATGGATAATTTCCCATGTCTTTTACTCCTGTTGTTCTTTTATTGACTATATTTAAATTTCAATGATCTTTAGGCCAGGGAAATCTTTTATATGTAGCTTTATTTTATGTAAATGAAAACACCAAGTACCTTATTTATGGAGGACATACTGTATTTTTAGGAGTATAAGACGCACCGGAGTATAAGACGCATCTTAGTTTTTGGGAAGGAAAATAAGAAAAAAGCTGATTGGCAGGTGGATCAGCCTCCCGGAATACCCCCAATCAGCTGTTTCCAGAGGTGAATTTTAGCAACAGGTTCCTTGGTTGTGAGCTCTGTGCCTTGCTTTTTTTTTTTTTTTTCTGCCTCTGAAAGCCTCTGAAACAGAAAAAAGCCTCTGAAGCTCTGTTTGGGGGCATTTTTTTCTGAAGCTCTGTTTGGGGGCATTTTTTTTCTGAAGCTCTGTTTGGGGGCATTTTTTTCTGAAGCTTCGTTTCTGATGCTTTTTTCAGCCTCCCGATATAGCCAGCTGGTGCCATTGCTGGTTATCGGGGGCAAATCATTGGCCCCCATGGAGAGGGCTCGCAACTTGGGCGTCCTCCTGGATGCACAGCTGTCCTTAGAAGAGCATATGATGGCTGTGGCCAGGGGGGCTTTTTATCAGGTTCACCTGATACGCCAGTTGCATCCCTTTCTGGATCGGGACTCCCTACGCACGGTCACTCAGGCACTCGTCACTTCCCGCCTGGACTACTGCAATGCTCTCTACATGGGGCTCCCCTTGGGGTGCACCCAGAGGCTCCAGCTGGTCCAGAATGCAGCCGCGCAGGGGATTATGGGAGCGACGGGGCGCTCCCATGTGACACCTCTCCTGTGCGAGCTGCACTGGCTCCCGATGGTCTTCCGGGTGCACTTCAAGCCCTTTAAAGCGCTCCATGGCTTAGGGTCGGGGTATCTACGAGACCGCCTTCTGCTGCCAATAGCCTCCCACCGGCCAGTACGCTCGCACAAAGAGGGCCTCCTCAGGGTGCCGTCGGCCAGACAATGTCGGCTGGCGACTCCCAGGGGGAGAGCCTTCTCTGTGGTGGCACCTGCCCTCTGGAACGACCTACCCCCAGAGATACGCACAATACCAGACCTCTGGACTTTTCGTCGGGCCCTGAAAACTCATTTATTTCATCTAGCTGGGCTGGCTTGATCCCATCCTTTCGGTTTTAATTTGAAATTGGTTTTAACTGGATTGCTTTAAATTGTGGGCCAAAATTATTTAAAATCTTTTAAACTGTTTTTAAATTTTATATGCTATGTTTTATCTCGGCTGTTCACCGCCCTGAGTCCTGCTGGAGAAGGGGGGGGGTATAGAAATTAAATAAAATAAATAAATAAATAAATAAATAAATCTGAAACCTCTGTTTGAGAAGCTGGGTGGGGCTACATTCGGACTATAAGATGCACCCAGATTTTCACCCTCTTTTTTTGGGGAAAAAGATATGTCTTATACTCCAAAAAATATGGTACATACTTGAATCTTCTTAGACAATTGATCATTTTTATGTTTATTTTTTCCAACATAAACATAAAAAAGAAAAATTTTTCAAGAACGAAGTCTTGGTCCGGTCACAAATGGGTATACTAATTTAACAAATGAGAACAAACAATTTTAACATAAATTCCAACATCTTAATAAATCTTTCTATTATCTCATCATACATCTTAATCTCCTACTAAAGCAGAGCTCATTTTTATATTCAATTATAAATTCAATTATAAATCAAAATTCAATACCGCTCTATCTAAATTTTTTCCC
Organism: Pantherophis guttatus; assembly: GCF_059756535.1. Taxonomy (NCBI): domain Eukaryota; kingdom Metazoa; phylum Chordata; class Lepidosauria; order Squamata; family Colubridae; genus Pantherophis; species Pantherophis guttatus. The sequence goes on from NC_142066.1 coordinate 18,868,775, forward strand.
TTGCTCCTTTTAACATCAACATTAAACACAAAAACAATCTATTCTATTAACCTATATATTTACCTTACAATTTTATCACCACAAATCTTAATTTCCAAATGTATACAACTCAATTTTTATTTCAATTTATTAATCAAAATTTCTTTCTATTTTTCTCGTTTTCTAAACACAATTCATCCTATCATGTTCTTAAACTTTTACACAGACATCTCAAAATTTACCATTTCATTTTAATTATCACCCAATGTTTTCTTTTTCACCCCTTATTAATAATTATTCTTCAGTATATTCTCCTCATTCTCCTCCATAACTCCCCCTGTTATTTGGCTGATTACCAGCATTTTCAATTGTTTTGGCTGATTTCCAGCATGCTTTGTTTTGGCTGATTAACAGCATTCTCCTCCTTAACTCCACCTATTATTTGGCTGATTTCCAGCATTTCATTATTTGGCTGATTTCTCAGCATATTCTCCTCCATTAACTCCAACTTCTACTCTGCTAACTTATTAAAAATTCCGTTTTCCATATGTTGTCTATTAATCCACTGTTTCCAACTCTACTCTTCCAGGGTGTGTCCCCATTTATTTCTTAATATTAATCATTTCCAACATGTGTTAAATGCAATCACAGTTATAACTTCCATCTGTGTACCTTAGTGTATCATCTAAAATCATTAACAATTAATCATACTTATCATCCACCACTTTGTTATCAAATTAAAACTAAAACATGTTGCAACAAATTATGCTTTTATGAACATATCACTTTTAGTCACCTTAACTTCCCACTTCTATTTTTATTATATTTCTATCTTTATTTACCATGAGCACTTCTTGTTTTTATTTAAATCTCGTTTAAATTTTGAAACATTTAAACAATTAAACATTCAAACATCAAACATCTAATTTATCTATTTTGCTTCTTCGTTTCCTTATCTGTCCATATGCATTTCAATTCAAAGTCAATACTTCCACACTTAAAACTCTGCATATCCTTTTTAATTCTATTATAAAATCTGTTTCCAGTAAAACATCAGCTTCTCCACTTCTGTTCCTGCACCAAGCCTTTTGTTGCTGCACCAGTTAGTTAAAAGTTTATTAGTCATTATATTTCTTCTTTCTTTGTAAAGCCATTAAACGACAGAATAGGAATGTCCAAAGTTCAAAAAACCATAGTTTTTTTCAAAGTAATCCACAATATGTAACAAAACAAATAGGTTCTTTTCAGGAAAAAAACAAGTTTCCGCAATCAACACTTTCACTTAGTCACAGCTTCAATCACCATTTTGAAACATTTATGTAGCAATCTGTTTGATCTCTTTGTCTGGCTTTTAGAGGTGGCAAATCTTTAATCACTTTTCTCTTTTCAACATTTCGGTTTTAGCAAGAAAGTTCAAATATCCAGGTCTATTTAGTTAATAAGCAGTTCACTCCAATCAATCAGTAGTGAAATAAAGTTCTTAAAGGGTTTTAAACTTTTTTCCTTATTTTACAAAATCTTCAAGACCCTCAGATCTTCAGCCACTAGGTAAGGCTGGGGGTCTTATTTGTAAATATCCTCATTAACACGTTGCTTCTCGCCTGGGCTGGTGTCACTCACCTGGCTCCGAAGCACATCGTCCTTTCTTCCTTCCTCCTGCACTTTGCTTGTCCCAATTTGTCACAGTCTTGAGGCAGCCGCCATGGCTGCTGTCCCTCACCGCTGATTTAGAGGATTGCCTCCAGCCTCCGAGGAACTTGCTCATTCCTCTCGGCTGCCCAAGGGGTCCCTCTTTTTTCCCCTATCCCTTCAGGACAGGGTAGGTCCGCAGACCTGTCAGCAGCGGTTAGCCAGTCAGGGTTTTGGCGGGGCTCCCCGACTGCATTGCCGTGTCGCCAAACTCGAAGTCAATCATTTTTGTTCATGGAGTGTTGGAGACAAATGTTCAACTGAATCTAATGAGTTAGTTTGCAATTGCCACATTATTATTTTTATTTTTTAAATCAGGGATTTCTATTTCTGAACATCTTTAATAGTTTTTATTTTTTATAATGTTTAAATGTTAATTAGGAATACATTTTGATTTTTAAAAAGAGGGATGAGGTGAATTTAGATTAAATGGAAGGGAATACCAATAGCAATAGCACTTAGATTTATATACTGCTTCATAGTCTATATACCCTCTCTAAGCAGTTTAGAGAGTCAGCATATTGCCCCCAACAATCTGGATCTTCATTTTACTGACCTCAGAAGGATGGAGGGCTGAGTCAACTTTGAGCTGTTCAGGATCGAACTCCTGGCAGTGGGGAGAGTTAACCTACAATAGCAATAGCAATAGCACTTAGACTTATATACCGCTTCATAGTGCTTTAAAGCCCTCTCTAAGCGGTTTACAGAGTCAGCATATTGCCCCAACAATCTGGGTCCTCATTTTACCCACCAGCGATCAGCAGAAGTAGCCTGCAGTACTGCACTCTAACCACTGTGCCGCCATGGCTTATTACAATACTACATTCTAAGCAATATTTTTTATTGTACATTTGCTGATTAATAAGATTTACAGATGAGTTGAGAGAAAATGGGGTAAAGATACAGTTGGTTGCATTTGGTTGATAAGTTGTTAATGTTGAATACACTTGGGGAGGAAGGAGATAAAGTTTGTTTCGCTTATTATTTCTTTTTTCTTCTTTGGGGGAGGGGTTCTATACAATATACTATTCAATATCTTTTTTAATGTATTTTTGAATTAGTGATTCTATTAATTTTAACTGTTTCATATATAGTTTGATAAATTTTATTTTAAAAATGGAATATTGCAGAGAGAACTTCAGACAAAATATAAAAGACAAATACTTTTTTACTGATATTAATGCAAATTCAATGGTACAATATCCTGACTTTGTATTTTCTTTTCTAGACATGGATACTTGTATTGAATGTCCACAAGATAAGTACCCAAACAAGAATCAGGATTCCTGTATCCACAAAGTTATTACTTTTCTCATGTATGAAGAAAAACTGGGAACTATTTTAGCTGCTTCCACTCTATTCTGTTCTTTCATCACAGTAATAATTCTTTGGATCTTTATTATGAATAGGAACACTCCTCTAGTTAAAGCCAACAACCAAGGTCTTACCTATGTTCTCCTCATTGCTCTCCTATTATGTTTCCTTTGTGCTTTGTTATTCATTGACAAACCCTCCAAGGTGACATGTGCCCTTCGTCAAACTGCCTTTGGCATCATCTTTTCGGTAGCCATCTCTTGTGTTTTAGCCAAAACCGTCATTGTGGTTGTAGCTTTCATGGCCACCAAGCCAGGTTCCAAGATGACCAGATGGGTGGGGAAAAGACTAGGTGGGTCCATAGTATCTTGCTGCTCTTTTATTCAGGTTATGATTTGTATAACTTGGCTGGCAATCTCTCCCCCATTTCCAGATACTGACATGAATTCAACAACAGATGAAATCATTTTGAAATGCAATGAAGGATCAGTCTTCATGTTCTACTGTGTTTTGGGCTTTATGGGTTTCCTTGCCATTGTTAGTTTCATGGTGGCTTTCCTCGCAAGAAAATTGCCCAACACTTTCAATGAAGCCAAGCATATTACATTCAGTATGTTGATCTTTTGTAGTGTGTGGTTGTCTTTTGTTCCAACCTATCAGAGTACAAAAGGGAAATACATGGTGGCTGTGGAGATCTTCTCCATTATAGCCTCCAGTGCTGCATTGCTGATTTGCATCTTTTCCCCTAAATGCTTTATCATTATTTTTAGACCTGACTTGAACAATAAAAAACAGCTAACAAGTAGAAAACAATAAAATAGTATGCATGGCCCTTTAATCCTTTTATTCATTCATAAGATCCACGGTGGCACAGTGGTTAGTGCAGTACTGAAGTCTACTTCTGCTGACTACTGGCTACAATTTGGTAGTTCATATCTCACCAGGCTCAAGGTTGACTCAGCCTTCCATCCTTCCGAGGTGGGTAAAATGAGGACCCAAATTGTTGGGGTAATATGCTGACTCTGTAAACCACTTAGAGTGGGCTGTAAAGCACTGTAAAGCGGTATATAAGTCTAAGTGCTATTGCTATAATCTTATACCCATGCACCTGACGAAAGTTCTACTAAACTTTGGACTAAACTCTGGACTCTCTGCTTCAATCAGTATCACATCCCTATTGAAAGTACTGGATTCTCCCACAGTAGTTCCCAAGTACAATCCAAAATAATATTAATCCATAAAGTTCTGGCTTTTATTTTTTGTAATCTGAGTGTTCCCTTGCAATCAAAGTTACATTTTCACTGACTTCTGGCCTTTCTGTCATAGATATTTTTGCATTGCCTCATTCTTTGGGAACAGCTTGTCTGTTTTCTGAAATAGGGCATACTAAAGGTCCTCTTATCCCAGTATAAGAAGAGCAATAGCAATAGCACTTAGATTTATATACCACTTCACAGTGCTTTACATCACTCTCTAAGCAGTTTACAACAATCTAGGTCTTCATTTTACCAACTTTGGAAGGATGGAAGGCTGAGTCAACCTTGAGCCAGTCAGGATCGAACTCCTGGCAAAGGATAGCAATAATGCATTCTAACCACTGTGCCACCATGCTCAGAAGAGGCAAGAAGTGGAGCCAGTGTTCCACAAATTGAAACCTCTCATTAAATCACTTTACACAATTTACCTTTCCATATAATGAGATTAAGAGCCAAGCAGTGGGGCTTGCATCCAGCCATGAATATGTGAAGATGATGAGGTGCACGAGAGGCATTCCATGTTTATGTACTTCATTATGATGTAACAATGCAAATTGTATATGTAACCTGTTGGGTTGTTCCATGCCTAGCACTTTTAATGAAACCATCCATATTACCGTAAGCGTATTTGTCTTTTTCAGTGGGTGTCAGTTTTCTTTGTTTCAACATATCCTAGCACAAAAGAAAAATATATGATTGTTGTGGAGATCTTCTCTATTATAGCCTCCAATGATGGGTTACTGATCTGCATAGTTTTCCACAAATGCTATATAATTTTGTTGAGACCTAATCTGAATAAAAGAGAGCAGCTAACAAGGAAAAAGCAATAAGAATGTATAGAATTGCATGATGTTTTGATATTTTTCATTAGTTTAGGATCCTGTCACTATGAACTTCCTGGCATTGGGCCATGTTATTAGATGGAGTACCTCCTCTGGATTACATGCCCATCCCTTCATACCATCAGAGGTATGTTGCTCTCCCATCTGCTGAGAAATTACATCCTTATACAGGGGACAAATAGTTTCCCCTGTGGTATATTATAAGGAGAGGTTGCATTCCATGCAATGTAGATATTAGATATCTGTCTTTGTCTTTGGCCATACCTTGGCTCATTTTGAACATTATAAAAACTTCACCTCTCACAAACTTTTCCACCCTCTTTGTAGAAGATGATGTTAATGATGAGCCTGACTCTTGGTGATTCTATGGGCCATTCAGTTGAGTCTGACTCTTGGTGATTCCATGGGCCCAGTCACTCCAGTTCTTTCAATCTTCCTTCCTTGAAATTAACATTCATTTTCAAATATTACATTTTGAGTTTTTCACTTGATAAACATACTAATAAACAAGTGATAGAAAGCTATAAGAGTCATATCTATAGATCTGATTTTTTAAAAAAGTTTCATAGATCAATGACATTACACCAGAGATTATTGTATGTACAATTTTCAGCTCAATCACAATTATTTGTACAGCTCCCTAAAGAATACAATTAATTGATAGCACCACACTGAACCAAGACTAATATCTGCTATCAATATTCATTCTGACCTAAGACAGAGGCAGACAATATTTTATGTGTTTGATTATATTTATTATTAAGACCAGACATACAATAAGTGTTATTTCAAGCCAATATATTTTATTCAACAAGAAGGAATGTTTGAAAAAGAAATCTTGAAGAAAGTTCTTTATTCAAGATGGAGATGTTTTTGGCATCAATGCTGGTGATACTGGTATATGAAGAAGCCTGTAGCAGTCCATCTGTAAAATGCCCTATAAGCCTCCCTCTTTCTATTCTTTACAAGTATTACCATCCTGGTGACTTTATCATTGGAGCCATTCTCTCTCAGATCTATGTGTTTTCCATTTCCACAATCTTTATTTATTTATTTATTAAATTTGTATACCGCCCTTCTCCTTTTGGACTCAGGGCGGTGAACAGCCAAAATAAAAACATTTGTACAAAAGTTAAAATAATTATTTAAAACTAATTAAATAGAATTTGGCCCATAATTTAAAACATATCAATTAAAATCAATATCAAACGTTAAAACCAACATGGAATCAGGCCAGCCCAGCTAGCTGAAAAAAGTAAGTTTTTAGGGCCCGACGAAAAGTCTGGAGGTCTGAGATCACTCGTATCTCTGGAGGTAGATCGTTCCAGAGGGTAGGTGCCACCACAGAGAAGGGTCTCCCTCTGGGGGTCACCAGCCGACATTGTCAGGCTGACGGCACCCTGAGAAGGCCCTCTCTGTGGGAGCAAACTGGCCAGTGGGAGGCAATTGGTGGCAGAAGGCGGTCCCGTAAGTACCCTGGCCCTAAGCCATGGAGCGCTTTAAAGGTGGTCACCAACACCTTGAAGCGCACCCGGAAGTCCACTGGAAGCCAATGCAGCTCGCGCAGGAGAGGTGTCACGTGGGAGCGCCCCGTCGCTCCCATAATCCCCTGTGTGGCCGCATTTTGCACCAGTTGGAGCCTCCGGATGCACCCCAAAGGGAGTGCACCCCATGTAAAGAGCATTACAATAGTCCAGACGAAAAGTGACGAGTGCTTGAGTGACCATGCGTAAGTCCGATCTAGAAAGGGGCGCAACTGGCGTATCAGGCGAACCTGATAGAAAGCCCTCCTGGCCATGGCCGTTGTATGTTCTTCCAAAGACAGCCGTGCATCCAGGAGGACGCCCAAGTTGTGGGCCCTTTCCGTGGGGGCTAATGATTCACCCCCAATAACCAGCGATGGCACCAGCTGGCTATACCTGGACGCCGGCAGCCACAGCCACTTGGTCTTGGAAGGGTTGAGTCGAAGCCTGTTTCTCCCCATGCAGACCTGCACGGCCTCCAGGCACTGGGACATCACTTCCAAGGCATCGTTGGGATGGTCTGGGGTGGAGATGTACAGCTGAGTGTCATCAGCTTACTGATGGAACTCCACCCCAAAATCACAGATGATCTCACCCAACAGCTTCACATAAATGTTGAACAGAAGGGGCAAGAGGACCGACCCTTGTGGCACCCCAAAAACAAGGCGCCTCGGGGTCGACCGCTGCCCCCCTGTCAACAGATTGTGACCGGTCGGAGAGATAGGAGGAGAACCACAGCAAAACGATGCCCCCCACCCCTAATCCTTCCAACCGACGCAACATGATACCATTGTCGATGGTATCAAAAGCCGCTGAGAGATCTAACAGGACCAGGATAGACGAATAATCCCTACCCCGAGCCCTGCAGAGATCATCTACCAACACGACCAATGCCATTTCCGTGCTGTACCCAGGCCTGAAACCGGACTGGAGTGGGTCCAAATAGACAGCTTCATCCAGTTACTGGGGAAGCTGCCACACCACCACACTCTCAACAACCTTCGCAATAAAATGAAGGTTGGAGACTGGACGATAGTTAGCTAAAACAGCCAGATCCAGTGAGGGCTTCTTGAGGAGGGGCCTCACCACTGCCTCTTTCAAGGCGGCCGGCAGGACACCTTCACTCAAAGAAGCGTTAATAATTCTCTGGAGCCAGCCTCCTGTAACCTCCCTTTGAAATAAATCCTTCTTTTGATGTGTCTGATAATATTGTGTAAGGCCTTTATGTTTTCCCCTGATTTGTCTCCATGTTACATTTCCTGCAAGCTCTTTTCTAATGATCAAGTGATGTTAGTTTCTCTGAACTGGGGGTCACAGTTGCATCATTGTTTGAATTATTATAAAGATGATAACAAATCTAACTAAATTGTCCTGAAACTTCCTCTTGAAACTTCCTCTTGAGTTCAAAAGGGATCACACTAAAAAGATTCATTCAATTCCTTTTGAGATGCTTGTTAATCCTAACAGAAAACTGATTCACTGAAATAGAGCTTTGATTTTTTTTTTAATTTCCAGAGGTAAATATTTATGAATCTAATCACTGAAATACAAATAGACTATATGTATTTTTTTAAAATAATACACTTAAAACTATTTTTAATCTTTATCCAAATTCACTACACTGCCATGTTATGGGAAAATTGATACTGACTTTTAAGATATTAATAACTTAAAAAGAGTATTTAGCAGGATTTAGGATTTAGTGAGAATTTATCTAATGCTGACAAACTGTTGGATTTTTGCAACCAATTATCCCTATTTGAACCAGCCTGCTATTTTTTTTTTCAAATTATCAAATTGCTTGTCTCTTTTGAGCTCAGAGGGTTTTGTTGTTGTTGTTTTTTTTTTTACAAAGGGATTCATATTTAAGACCTTGTTTAAAAGACTTTAAAGATGGGCGAAATTTAATCATTTGATAGTCTTCACTTTACCTGTATTGAGGAAATAAAATTAGTACCTTTTATATTTAAATATTCAGTCCATTGCAAGATATGTCAGTTTCTCTGAAGTGGTAACTAAGAAGGCAGAAACACTGGAACAATCAAGAATGATCATGATCAGAAGAATTATCCACAAAGAACTACTCATTTTCTTACTAAGAACATACAGTCACAGCAGATTTTTCCAGACTCATTTTCTGAGGGTGGGAGAGGGGGAATGACTGAATTGCCTTGGTTTTTTTTTGCCATTGAGATAGATAGATAGATAGATAGATAGATAGATAGATAGATAGATAGATAGATAGGTAGGTAGGTAGGTAGGTAGATAGGTAGATAGCTATACAGGTATTTTATTTATTTATTTTATTAAAATTTATATGCTGCCCTTCTCCCGAAGGACTCGGGGCGGCTCACAACAATAAAATCACAATAAAACAGCAATAATAAATAAGATTAAAAGATTCAATTAAAATCCCACAATTAATTAAAACTCCCAGACAGATAGGTTGATAGATTGATAGATTGATAGATTGATAGATTGATAGGTAGATGGGTTGATAGGTAGATAGGTAGATAGGTAAATAGGTAGATAGGTAGATAGGACGATAGGTAAATAGGTAGATCGGTAGACAGACAGATGATAGATAGGTAGATAGGTAGATAGATAGATAGATAGATAGATAGATAGATAGATAGATAGATAGATAGATGGGTAGGTGGGTAGGTGAGTAGGTGGGTAGGTAGATAGGTAGACAGACAAATGATAGATCGATATATTGATTGATAGGTAGGTAGATAGGTAGACAGACAAATGATAGATAGATAGATAGACAGATAGATAGATAGATGATAGATAGATAGATAGATAGATAGATAGATAGATAGATAGATAGACCAACAAACAGACCGACCGACCGACCGACCGACAGACAGACAGACAGACAGTGTTCTGTCCCCGTCTCACACACACACACAAACAGACAGCCGGGGGTTAAATAAACTGGCAGACAACCAATTCTTCCAATAAGATGCTTGGCAGCAACCCAGTAGCTGCTTGCCAAGAACTTTTACTCAATAAACAAAATACACACAGTCAAGAATTGTCCATTTCGTAAAATAAATCCAAGGCCGATAATGTTGTTTCCAAAGATGCAATGTGACTCGATAGTAGTTAGTTTTGTCCATCACAGAGTCTGAATGGCCACCTCACCCCCTTTTATACCCTGTGGGGTGTGGTCCAGTGACTCAGCCTAATCTCTGGCATGCCTTTTCTTCTGTTGTGTGTGCTTATCTGTGCGATGCTGCCGAGGATCCAGCCAAGACTCTTAACCTCATCACTGTCCACCTGTGGCTGCGTGGACATGCTTGGCCCTAGCCCTATCTCTTGCCCTTCAGCGGACACCGAAGGAATTGCCAGAGAGGAGGGTCCTGGAGAGGGAGGCCTTGCCAATTCCTCTCCTTCCTACTCTCGGAGTCCTCTCCTGCCGAAGACACAGGCTCAGGTAATGGAGCCACAACAGACAGATAGAAAGACTAACAGACCGACAGACCAACAGACAGACAAACTGACAGACAGACAGACAGACAGATACAATTCTTTATTGGCCAAGTGTGATTGGACACAAAAGGAATACATTCATCAAGAATCATGAGGTACAACACTTAAGGATAGTCATAGGTTACAATGAATCTTGCCCTTGACCCATGAGGTGATATTAACCGACTCTACTTACCAGGAAAATAGGTGACTATGTAATCTATGTATGTACCAATAATAATAGGTGCCTTGGGTTCACCACTTAAACACCATTAACAAAATCACCGTTGGTCAATTGCAAAAGGCAAGTTTACTCAGAACAGCTTATATTCCTGTGACAATACCTCTAACACCATCAAACATCAACATCTGCCTACCGAAGTCCATAGGAAATGCCAATAGAGGGGCAAGAATCCCAACACCAATCAATATATGTGGCTATTTGATTGTTATTAATGACATTATTTGTGGTTATTTTATTTGTGGTATAACTGGATATAACAAGTTTGTCTTCTCAACTGCTTTAGAAATAGACATATAAAATTGGTTATGCAAATTAAATTAAAAGCAGAGATCACATTGGATTTCTTGATCTCTTTCCAAGCTCCTAAATGGTAAAATCATTCTTAATGTTGTAATTATTACTTTATGAGTTAAGACCAATTAATTGAGTTAACATTTGGAGTTCATTTACTGTCAAACTTACCTGCATCAGGTAGCATCATCAGAAAGTGTCTGTATGCAAATGGTCTCAAGGTGTCATAACAATTTTTAATCTGCCTTTGAAAATTAAAACAAACAGTGCTGTAAAATAGTGCATATTTAACTGCAGGAGTAATAAATTTAGACTCTGTCCCCATGATCCCCAACTGTCAATTAGTAATTTTTTTATGTGTGATTTTCAAGAGTAACAGTGAGACTTCAAGCTACAAAGCAGTGGTGGGTTGCTCTTGGTTTCTTTCTCGTTCTTGTGAACCAGTAGTAATGGTGGTGGGAGGCTCCGCCCACCCACCCTGACATCATCACCGATGATCTGGGCATGCGCGAGCGCTCCTGCTGCGAACCGGTAGTAAAGGTAAGTGGAACCCAACCCTGCTACAAAGCCATGTTGGAATATTGATTTGCATCTTTTCCCCCAAATGTTTTATCATTATCTGGAGATCCAATCTAAACAAGAAACAAAAGCTAAGCATAAAAAAAAACCACACATAAGAATTTAAAGCTGGATGATCCCTAATCCTTCTGCATTAGTAAATAGAATTTTAGCCATTACATCTATCACTTCCTCTATTTTCTCCTCCTTGTCTTTTCCCATGATCTACTCGCTGCCTCCTGAGTCCCAACTGGGTCTTCTTTTGTTGCCCTGCACAGTAGAATGGAGCCGGAAAGCAGGTTAGTGGGGTAGGGTGGGAATGAAGATTTTGCAATATCCTTCCCTTGCCACGCCCACCAAGCCACACCACGCCCACAAACCCATGCCCACAGAACTGGTAGTAAAAAAAAAATGAATTTCACCACTGCCCTAACCCTACCCTCCACTTCATTTCCCTTCCCTCCCCTCGCCTTTCACTTGCTTTGTTTGAAATACATTCAAACATTGTCATTTTTTCTAACATTCTTACTGGAGTGACAACTATGATATTGCTCTTAATAAGACCTTTCTTATATTATTATTATAACAGTGGAGAATATCAGGTTCAGGAGAGATGTGACTAATACTGTTGCAATATTTTCAGGATCAGACTCAATAAGATTAGCAAGAGTTAAAGGCTTAACTATATATTCTTTTATTTACAGTAGGCATTCTATATTCACTGAATATTCACAGATAGAAGTAAGGGAAAGGGTGTGGGTAGCTCCTTATATATACAATGGGTGGAGCTATATGTGGGAGTGGTGAATTATGAATACATTAAGAAGTGAAGAATAAGTTAACCCCTGATACCCTGTTTGTACACTATTTACACATTAGAGAATAAGGCATTTACATCTGACAAATCCCCCTCTAAATGCCGATTCGTTATACAGCACCAGTTACATTCAGATTCAGGACAATACAAAACATACAACTTGGAGGTTAAATATTTGTGCTGCTTAGAAGGTAAAGGCTTTGTCAATATATCAGCTAATTGTTCTGAAGTATCGCAATGCACTGCTTTAATAAATCCATCCTGAGATAGTTGTCTCACATGTTTAAATTTTATATCTATATGTCTGGACCTTTGTCCAATGGCATCAGATCTAGATATTTCAATGGCTGCTTTATTGTCTTCATGCATAACAAAAGGTAAAGCAGGTTTTTTCCAAACATCTGAAATTAAATCATTAAACCATACAAGGTTATTTGCGGCTTTGGATAAACAAACATATTCCGCTTCAGTTGTTGAAGTGGCCACTAGCTCTTGTTTACCAGTGTACCAGTAAGCTGGACAGTCATTTAAGAGAAATACATAACCAGATGTGCTTTTTCTGCATGAGATGTCTCCAGCCCAGTCTGCATCTGCATAACACGTAAGCTTTGGTTCTTTATTATCATTAGGTTCTAACATTAAACAAAAGTCTAGTGTACTTTTTAGATATCTTAAAATTCTTTTAACAGCTTCCCAGTGATACATTGTTGGTTTGCTGACATGCCTGGATAATAAATTGAGTGGTAAAGCGATATCTGGTCTAGTCCAATTAGATATATAAAGGAGTGAACCTATGATTGATCTATAAAATGTGTTGTCCTTGAATTCGGGAGAAGATTCATCAGTATTTCTTAGAAAGTCAGTTTGCATAGGAGTATCACAAGGTTTGGCATTGTTTAAATTACATTTATTTAAAAGTTCTATGATCTTATCTCTCTGGGTAAGTTTGAATCCCCTTTTTGTCTTATTAATTTGGACACCAAGGTATTTGTTTACCTTGCCTAAAGATTTCAACGAGAAATGCTCATTTAATTTAGTTACAAAAGTTTCTCTTCTCTCTTTATGTTTTCCTATGTATAAAATGTCATCCACATAAATCAATACAAATTCAATGTAATCATCACCCCTCTTGACAAAGAAACAATTATCAGCAGTGGTAGCGTTGAAGTCCATGGTCTTAAGTACTTTTACTAAACAATCATACCACCGTTTACCAGATTGTTTTAGCCCGTATAAACTCTTGTTTAACAACCAAGTCTCATTTCTGTTTGTATATTGACTGTGAGGTGCTCTTACGTATATTTCCTTATCTAGTTTTGCGTGTAGGTACGCAGTCTGTATGTCATATTGGAATACATCAAGATTGAGTGCTGATGCTACCACTAGAGCTGTTTTGACACTCTCTGTTCTTACGGTGGGGGAATACGTGTCAGTATAGTCCTCCGGATATTTCTGTGCATAACCCTGTGCAACTAATCTAGCTTTGTATAGAGTATTGCCTCCCTCTAAATTCTTAATTTTATATATCCACCTGGTACCAATAATTGTTTTATCTTTAGGTGCAATTGCAGGTGTAAATACATTTAGTCCTTGTAAACTTTCCATCTCTTTCTTCATTGCTAATTCCCATTTTTCTTTTTCTTCGCGAGGAAGTTTTAGCACTTCCTCATATGTATTAGGTGTTGTTGGTTCACCATCCATATGCATTACATAATCCTTGTATTTATTTGGCATTTGATTTCTGGTGCTTCTAATGATTTTTTCGGGTTTACTATCGTTATCATGCAAATATCTTGCTTCCTTTTTTGTCAGTGTGTCTGTCTTTATTTTGAGTTGGCTATTTGTCCAAGTCTTGGTTTTGTTCTTATATTTGTTGATATTTTGCTTTTCTATAGTCCCTTTCTCTTGAGATTTTGTATCTTTATATTTATTTGGGAATATTTCATTAAGATGTAATTTAGACCAGTTGGCTTGTTCATGGAACACAGCTGTTCTGGAGACTATAAATTTGTTATTACTATCAATGAATCTGTACCCTTTAGTGCCAGTCTCATATCCCATAAATCTGAGTCTTCTGGACACGTTCTCTCCCTTTCTTCTTAATTGTTTAGGTATGTGTACGTCTGCTGTGACTCCAAATATATGCATGTGTGCTAATTTTGGTTTTCTATTATACATCACTTCATATGGTGTCTTGTTTACAATGCTGGACCATGTTCTATTTTGTGTGTAATTTGAATAATGTAAGGCTTCTGACCAGAATTGTTTGCTTAAGCCAGCATCTTCCAATGTGCATCTAATCATGGTTTGTAATGTGGAATTTTTCCTCTCTGCAATCCCGTTTTGGAACGCAGAAAATGGACTAGATGTGTAATGTAACATTCCTTTGTCTTTTAACCATTGGGAGAATTCTTTAGACATGAATTCGCATCCTCTATCTGTCATAATTTGTTTTATTTTGATGTTGTGTTGCGTTTCTATGCGTTTGTAAAATTCTTTAAATTTTTGAAATGTTTCATCTTTGTGTTTTAATGTATAAACAAATCCATAGCGGCTATAATCGTCCACTATTGTCAGGAAGTAACGTTTTCTATAAGTGATTGATGGAGTTAATGGACCAACTAAGTCCATGTGTACTAAATCAAAAATTTTGTTAGTTGATCTGGTAGATTTTCTTGGCCTGGGACTAGTTTTTAGTTTTGTAGATTTACATACTGAGCATTCCAGATAATTTTCACAATTTTTTATTTTAACACCTTCTGCGTGTTCAGTCATTTTTTGTACTACAGGAAAACTGGCATGTCCTAACTTCCTATGTAAGATGTGAGCACACTCATCATGAATTGGTTTACCTATTTTTGGCCTTTTATCATTGTGTGCATCTGTGTGATCATGAGATATTTTACATTCATCATTGTCACTGTTGCTAACATTCTCATCATCTATTTCAATACAATCTTCCATATTTGAATCAATGTTATGTAACCATTTTTCTTTTGTTATCAGATAAGGTAGGCCTCCTTTAATTATCACAGTGCCTATATTTATTTTATTCTTTTCCAAAGTTGCCTTTCCTTTTGAAAAGACAATGTTAATGTCAGAATCTCTGCTTAGTTTTATGGCACTTAATATGTTATGAGGTATTTCAGGTATTAGTAATACCCCCTCTATTTTTCCTAGACCAGGCAAGGTTACATTTCCTCTACCTAATACTTGAACTTTTTCTTGGTTAGCTACCTTAATTACAAATTTATCTTCTGCAAATGAAGACAATATATTTTTGTTATTAGTGGTGTGATTAGTTGCTCCAGAATCAATAAGCCAATTATTGTTCTCACTTTGCTGTGTGTTAGTGTTGTCTTGTTTATTTAACCCATTCAGTGAACCAGATTTTCTATCCTTTGAATTGTCTCTGCCCCCTCTGTTCTCCCTGTGATTTGGTGGGCTCCTATATCTATGCCTTTCTATGGAAGGCTGTCTATAATCGTATTTGTTTCTGTATTCTGATCTATGTCTTTCTTTTAAAAATTTTGGGCAATCTCTTCTATTGTGTTCCCTGGATCCACAATTATGACATTTAAATGTTCCACTATATTTTTCTTGGAAAGCTACTTTCCTATATGGTTTGTGTTCTGTGTGGTTGTTAGAACGATTCCTTCTTGAATTATCTTCTGTTATCAATTTGTTGGACAGACTTTCTATGGATAAATATCCTAGATTGATTGTGTCTAAATGTGACATAAAATTGTCCCATGATGGATCAAGTGAGTTGATAATAACACTTTTCATTGTTTGGTCTGAAATCACCTCCCCCCTCAAATGCAGTTCAGCTCTTATTTTGTTCAAAGATATTAAATGCTCACTTATGGAAACCCCTGGTTTTACCCTAGACGAAAAGAAATCTTTAGATATTCTTGTGGTGGTAGCTACACTGTCACTGTGAAACAAATTAAACATGCATTGAATAATTTTTGAAACAGTCAAATTTGACTTAATGCTGTGATACATTGCAGGAGATACACTAGATATTATTAAGAAAAAAGCTCTATGGTGTAAACAATCTATTTTTAGAGTCCAAGGTCTTTTTGGGGGACTAGTGATAAAAAACAGTAAGTTTTCCTTCATAAAGACAACCTGGAGCTGTTGATACCATTCTTGTAAATTAATGCCATCAACCCTTAGTTTTGGAAAGTCACTGGGTAAATTTCCGACATTATTGGGTCCATTACTTACAACCTGAGGTAGTCCGTGGTCTCGTAAATGCAGAAAATTGCAAAACGGCGTGGGGATGCTCGCTACGAGTCTGCATGGTCTTCTCTCCAGTTCATGTCTTCCCGGACCGTCTGCGTAGTTTCGCGCATGCGCGTTGCCCATTTCTTCTTCGGCGTCGTCGTGGAAGGTTCTCTCCATTGCGGCTTGCTCGCTCTGCTCCTCTTCAGACGAGTCGGTCTCTGGTTCGACTTTGGGAGTCCTGACGAGTGTGGCTGCTCTTCCTCTTCTATTGAGGGCGTTGGTGCTTGCTTCGGTCTGCGGCGTAGGGCGGTATCGGCAGGGCTCTCTGGGTTCGGGCGTCAGCGTTCTCGTAGTCAGGATGGGAGCGGGCAGGTCTTGAGGCATTGGCTTGCTCGCTCGTTTCTTCGACATCTTTTTAGTAATTTTTAGTTTTGGCCCAAATGCAGCAAAGAGCGTTTTCATCGCTGATTTTATTTGGTGTTTCGTTGAATCGTCCTCACTTTCTGGTTCTGATTCTTCTGAGGTGTTTGAATCTTCCTTTTCGTTTTCGTTGTCTGATAACGTTTTTCGCGCCAGAAATTTTGAATTGAGCTTGCTGATTGGCTCTGCTTCACTCATCTTGGAGGCCTGTTGAAACCAAGATGGCTGCCGTTCAAATTTTCGCGCGGGATCACCGTTTTTCTTCTTTGTAATGATTTTCTCCGCAATCATTTCACTCACTATTTTTGGGTCTTTAGGCTTTTCATTAGTGATGTTTTTCTCTCTCGCTGCTCCGTTGTTCTTCAGCATATCTTGGAGGTTCGCGATGAGGCTTTCATCATTCTTCTGGCTTTTTAATAGTTTTAATATCTCTGACCTGAGTTCGTTATTCTCTATTTCGATTTCCTCCTGGTCATCAATTATTTGTTCGTCTTCAGTGGTGTATTCTTCGGACTCTCTCGAAATTGCGTTTGTGGATTCGTCGATTATTTCTTGTTCCGTTTCCATTTCTTTGCTGTAGGCCCTGGTGTTGGGCCTATCTTTCTTAGACATTTTTAAGTTTTTTATTGAGTCAATTAACCATCCTCTGCTACCAGCTTGTTGCAATATTTTCAGGATCAGACTCAATAAGATTAGCAAGAGTTAAAGGCTTAACTATATATTCTTTTATTTACAGTAGGCATTCTATATTCACTGAATATTCACAGATAGAAGCAAGGGAAAGGGTGTGGGTAGCTCCTTATATATACAATGGGTGGAGCTATATGTGGGAGTGGTGAATTATGAATACATTAAGAAGTGAAGAATAAGTTAACCCCTGATACCCTGTTTGTACACTATTTACACATTAGAGAATAAGGCATTTACATCTGACAAATACGTTGCCTCCTATGTATTATTGAATTCTAAATTGGACATTTCTCATTTGTAATTACGGAGATATTTTTCAATTGCATGTTCTAATCCCAAATGAGTTCTTCTACCGACTATGGTACCTGCCATTTCTTGTTATTTCACCGGAAGAGCATAAACAATATTTGTACTGAAATATAACCATGGCATTTTCTTATTTATAATTCATTTCATCTGTACTTTTGAGTTTGTTATTGTCTTCTCTGGAATTATCAAATATCTATGCAAGAATCACTGTTTTAGAACTGCAATGCAACAAATCAAAGAATCTGAGATGTGCATAGCAACATTCCCTTGCCTATTTCAACTTGGCCATGCTTATACAGTAATTAGGTAACTGAAGTTGAATAATTGTCACTGACAACTAGTAACCCATTGGCCAAGGCTGGGAGACTGAACTTCAAAGAGGAACTGATTCATTCAGGATGATGGTACTGGAAATCATATTTTCAATGATTTTGGCCCAGGTGGTATGTAAGAGTCCCATTTCTAAATGCAGTGTCAGTGATCCTCTACCTTTTCTTCACAAGGAATACAGACCAGGAGACCTCAACATTGTAGGCATTCTGTCTAAGATCTATATATTTTACAACATGATATACTTCAGGGAACCACCCTCTAATAATGTTTTTGATGACATTGCGTAAGTTTATTCTACTATTCATGATATAAGATAAATGCAGTTGATTGTTCATTAGTATACAGTATTTTATTACCCTTTTGTTTCTTTTCTCAGCTGAGATTCTCAGGAGTCTTCTAAAACACCAAATTTCAAACACATTAATTCTCTTTCCCTCTTGATTCTTCAAATTCCAACTTTAACTGGGGTATTTTCTTAGAAGGAAAACCATTCTTTGTAGGTATAGATACATAACTACTTCTGGATATCTTACCCATTGCTCTTCTTGTTATTTCACCAAGTTTATTTTCTGACACACATTCCTTGATCCATAGTTCTTTTAGACAGAAACTATCTACCACTTTAGCATCTCCACTGTCAATTTGAAGATTGGTTGTTGGAAATGTTTGTCTCTATTGTGCTCTCTATTTTATATTAAATTTTAATCCCATTTTTACTCTGCTCTTTGACTTTCATTACAGACCATTTCTCTTTTAAACTCTTAGAATACTGATGTCAGCAGTACTGTTGCTGACATGTTTCTGTCTAATCATAATCATAAGTTTATTTGTCAAGGATATATAACATAACAGGTAAAAGTATAAACATAATTTGAATACATGAAAAGACTAAGTAAAAAGGGACGGTAGGCATGCTGGTGCACTTATGCACGCCCCTTACAGACCTCTTAGAAATGGGGTGAGGCCAACAGTAGACAGTTTTAGGTTAAAGTTTTGGAGGCATTCCAGGCATTGACCACTCTGTTACTGAAGTCATATTTTCTGCAATCGAGTTTGGGGCGGTTTACCTTGAGTTTGTATCTATTATTTGCTCGTGTATTGTTGTGGTTGAAGCTGAAGTAGTCGTTGACAGGAAGGACATTATGGCAGATAATTGTATGTACTATGCTTGGGACAGACTGAAGTCGGTGTAGTTCTAAGTTGTCTAAATCCAAAATTTGGAGTCTGGTGGCATAAAGTATGTTATTGCGGTTAGAGGAATGGATGACTTCTTGTAAAATAACTCTGGACTCTCTCGATTGTATTTATGTCCGATATGCAGTGCAAGTTCCAGACAGATGAGCTATATTCAAGAATTGGTCTAGCAAATGTTTTGTATGCTCTAGTTAGTAGTACAACTAATTTTAAACCTCAGTTATTTTCTTCCAATTCGTCTTCTCCAAATTATAATCTGCATAGAGTTTGAAAAATAATGGGACAACATAACGCTTGACATTATTTCCTTGCTCACCTCTTCTTTCAGTATATCCAATTCAGACTATGGCATCCTAACTTGTGTATAGCTTTGTCATGAGGATGAACTCTTCTGGCATTCTCATTGGCCTGAACATATTCCATACAATCAACACAATTAAAGATCTTTATTTAATCAATAAAAAACAATCAATTTATTTTTTTGTGGGAGGAATATGCATTTGGTTTCTCAATTTCCTAAGATCCATCAGCAATTATTCTTTCTTAGGCTCTTCTAGTACCATCTTAAATATCTGACTTCTCCCTTTATATGTTGGATGTTAATCAGCATTGGATAATACTATTCATTATTTTGCTAGCAAGTGAAATTAAGTATATTGTTTTTATACTCCATTACACTCCTTTTTTTTAGTATTGATATGTAGCCTGACTTCTTCCAATCGGTTTCCCATTTGTCATTTTTCAGATTTCCTGGCAAAATAGTTATAACCTTTATGAATTCTTCTCCTGCTATTTGTTTGTTTAATTAATTGATTAAATGTATGTGCCAAAGCTTGCTATACAAAGCTTGCCCTATGTCACTAGATGTACTATCAGTTCTTCCCTAAATTAGTAATAACCCAGAGTAGTGATCTAACATTTTCTTCAATTACTAAAGAGTTCGTAAGTGAGAATTTCTTCTAAGGGATATTGGAGGCTGACATATCTACAACACATAATTTCAATGTATCTATTTTTTAAAAATAAATTCCCTTAATTCCATTTACTATCTGTAAATTTATATCATTTAGTGGAGCAGTTCAAAGTTAGGACCTCCTTTTGCATTTTGAGATTGCTTCTTGTCTTTTCTAACAGCTCACTGAAAGCTTTTGTACAATTCCTTCCAGAGATCCTTAACTTTCTTGGTTTTGCCTTCTTTTCCCTTCTTAGCCATTTCTTCTGTTTGTTCAGACATCCCTTTTGCTCTCCCATTTTTTGATTTTTAGCAGTCTCTTTTCACATTCATCCTTAACAACTGATTTTCCTGAGGAAACTTGAGATAAAAAGAGAAATACAATATTCTAAATTGTAAAAAAAAAAAAAAAAAAAAATCTGGTAAGAAAAGTTGATTGAATTTGAATATAATTGTTGATGATCATGCATATCAATAAAAATACTTTGCATTTTGCTAAAATGAAATATTCTAAGTATGGAATTATGAGACAAGTGCTGTGAAAAATTACATTTACTTTTAGGATCATGACACCTCTATACCAACAGTTTCTGGCTTTGCAATTTGCAGTCAAGGAGATCAATGAAGATTTGCATATTTTACAGAATCACACCTTGGGCTTCCATATCTATAATAACTATTTTACTACAACTTGGACCTATCGTGCCTCGCTGGAGGTATTTTCTTCTAAAGACAAATTCATTCCTAACTACAGCTGTGACCAGCAGAACAGACCAATAGCTGTTATTGGAGGACCAACCTCTTCAGTTCAGGCGCATATGAACACCATTTTGTCTCTCTACAAAATACCCCAGGTACAATTCTTGCTTGGGATCTTGGGAGGTGGGGGGGAATGCGTGGGATTTTTTCCCCCAAGCATTTTCTTATGGTACAGACTAATATGGTACAGAGCAGAGGTAATTTGATCTAGTGGTTAAGGCAGGGGTGAAATGCTACCGGTTTGGTCCAGCTCGCCATGCTGAGATTACTATTAGGGTTTCCCAAATTCTTTAATGAAGTGTGGATTTAAATTTCTAACAGCCTTTGATGCTGAAATTCTAGTTTCAGACTTTTCAGCTTTAAATAAATATCACTACATGCAGTCTTTTTTTTTTCATCTACTCCATATTTCCATGTGTTTTCTTCAGCTCATTTATGGCTCAACTCCACAAATGGATGCAAAAACACAGGATGCTGCATATCAGCT
Source organism: Pantherophis guttatus (assembly GCF_059756535.1). NCBI lineage: Eukaryota > Metazoa > Chordata > Lepidosauria > Squamata > Colubridae > Pantherophis > Pantherophis guttatus. The sequence continues at coordinate 18,890,142 of NC_142066.1, forward strand.
GATGTTTCCACACATGGACCATCAGTACAAGGGCATTTTGCACTTATTGCTACACTTCAGATGGACTTGGATTGGAATGATATATACAAATAATGACTATGGTTAAAAGTTTATACACGACATGGTTCCCATGTTCTCTCAGAATGGCATCTGCCTCGCTTTCAGTAAAGAATTGCCAGCAATCTCTTACTCAGATGACATTTTGTCTTCTGTGGAAGCTGGATTTGAAATGTTTGATGTCATTATGGGAAGCACTGTTAATATAGTGATGGTTTTTTGTCAAATTGAAGAAATGATTCTACTGAGATTATTTCCCACCCTGTCCAAACAAGAAGGAAAACCACTATGGAAAAGAGTCAAAGTGTGGATTATGACAACTCAGATGGATTTCACCTCACTTCCCTTCCAAAGAAATGAGGATACAGATTTCCTCCATGGTGCTCTGTCCTTTTCAATTCGCTCAAAGGAAGTAGTGGGATTCCGGAGATTTCTTCAGACGAGAAACCCTACCTTGGAAGAAGAAGATAGCATTATGAGACTTTTTTGGGAAAGTGCATTTGAATGTTCATTCTCCAAATCCTTAATGGATGAAGAAGATAAGGCCATCTGCACTGGAAAAGAAAAGCTTGACAATCTTCCTACATCTGTGCTTGAAATGGACATGACCGGCCACAGCTACAGTGTCTACAATGCCGTCTATGTAGTGGCACATACATTACATAACTTCCAGTCATCTCTTCCCAAATGCAAAAGAGGAGAGCAGGAAGCCAAAGAGAAACTTCTAAAACAACCACTCTGGAAGGTAATGTCTTGATCAAGCAAAGAGCAGAGGGCTCCTCATACCTGCATGCATTATAACAGAATCTAGATAGTGAAATACATTTCTCCAACAATACCTTTTAGAAGCTGAATCTTAATTTATTCAATTGTCTGCAAGCACCTCACTTCCCTTTCAAAGAAATGAGGACACAGATTTCCTTCATTGAAGATATAACAACCAGTTTTGTCAGGAGGTTAAGGCACCAGTCTAGAAACTGGGAGACTGTGAATTTTAGATCCATTTTAGGCATGAAATCCAGTTGGGTGAATTTGGTCCAGTCTCAACTCAATTCTTCTCAGGAGGAGGAAGGATTATAGGTAGTCTTTGATTTACAAGAGTTCGTTTAGTGACCATTTGAAATTACAATGGCGCTGAAAAATGTGACTTATGGCGGGATTCAAATTTTTTTACTACCGGTTCTGTGGGCGTGGCTTGGTGGACATGGCAGAGCAGGGGAAGGATACTGCAAAATCTCCATTTCATCCCGGTCAGCTGGGACTCAGGAGGCAGAGAATAGATGGGGGCGGGGCCAGTCGGAGGTCGTACTTACCGGTTCTCCGAACTACTCAAAGTTTCCACTACCAGTTCTCCAGAACTGGTCAGAACCTGATGAAACCCACCTCTGCTAATGACCATTTTCACCCTTATGAGCATTGCAGCATCCCCATAGTCACATGATCTACATTTGGATCTTGACAACTGACTAATATTTATGATGATTTTCAGTGTCCCTGACTCATATGATCACCTTTTGCAATCTTCTGACAAGCAAAGTCTATGAGGAAACTAAATTCACTTGACAAACATATTACTAATTTAACAACTGCAATGATTCACTTAGGAAATGTGACAAGAAAAGTCATAAAATGGGGCAAAACTCACTTAACAATTTTCTCACATAGATTTTGCACTCAATTGTGGTTGCAAGTTGAGGACTACTTGTATTAAATATATTTGCTGCCTTGAGTTCTTTATAAAAATAATAGAGGTAGGATATATAATTCTATAAATTGCAATTTTAAAATCTATGAATTTGCAGTCAGCATTATTGACTAGAGTTAGTGTGCTTACTGGCCTTCTTAAAAGATTTTATATGTATATATATATATATATTGGTTTTGATCCTTGTATGCCATTCAGAATCACTACTTTGAGATGGGTAGCTCTATAAATAATTTAAACAAATAAACTATATCCATCAGAACAGTAAAAAAGCTGTTGATTCATTGATATATGAATGAATGAATTCTGTACTCCTTTTCTTTGTTTTGCAATTAAGCTCAACTACGTTATGAGAAGAGTCTCATTCAACAATAGTGTTGGAGAAAAAATTTCCTTCAACCAGTATGGAGAGTTAGAAGTTGGATTTGATATTATTAATTGGATCACTTTTCCAAACCAGTCTTTCTTGAGAGTCAGAGTTGGAAGGATAGACCTGGTAGAGTCCCAAGAAGAGATGCTTACCATGGTTAAGGATGAAATTGTATGGCCACGGAGGTTTAACCAGGTATGATCTAACTATCTTCTAATTATATCCTATTAGGAGTCAATTACTAAAAGAATTCAAAAAGCAAATGTTTCATTCAATAAGAACATTTGGAAAGAGAAATCCTGGTGCAATATCTATCACTCTTCTCTTTCTAGCAGGGGTGAGATTCAGCCAGTTTGGACTAGTTCGGGTGAACCGGATTTTAATTTTAATTTGGTTTGCCGGACCAGTTGTTCCAAGGACTGGCTGACCCCGCCCACCACACCCCTACCAGGAGTTTCCACATGGCCCATTTTGGATGCCAGGCCAGGCCAGTGCAGGGCATGTGCGGAGGCTCTGGGAGTGTGAAAAATGGGCCCACTGGAAATGCCAGAAGTCCAGAAATGGGTCCGTTTCTGGCCTCCGGAGGGCCTCCGGAGCCTGGGGGAGGCCATTTTCACCCTCCCGGAGGCTTAATAGAAGCCTCTGGAGCCTGGGCAGGGTGAAAAACAGGCCTACCGGCAGCACTGGCAATCTGAAAACAGGCCCATTTCAGCCTCTGGAGGGCCTCCTATGCCCAGGGAACACTGTTTTCGCCTTCCTGGAGGCCCAAGGAAATCCTTCAGAGCCTGGGGAGGGCAACATCAACCCCCCCCCCCCCCCCGCCGTGGTGCAGGAGGCCAAGTAGGCCACACCCCCATTCACCGGCAGTGAATTGGTTGCCAGATTTTCCCAATATTCAAAGATTTTATAACATGTTTTGGTTAACAATTATATTTTGATGCCCCAAGAATGCAGTATATACACTATCATAATAGATGCAACATTATTATCCCATGAATTCATCAATCAATAAAGGAAACATAACCTTATATGATAATTAAATTACGGGGCCAAATTTATATATATTCTTTTAATACTATTTTAATGTTTGTAATTTATGTTTTTATTCGGCTGTACACTGCCCTGAGTCCTCAGGGAGAAGGGCAGTATATAAATTGGATATAAAATAAAAATAAAAAAATATATAGTTAAACACAGGGGTGCTATTGTGCAGGTTCTGACAGTTCTGGAGAACAAGTAGCGGAAATTTTGAGTAGTTTGGAGAACCGGCAAATGCCACCTCTGGCTAGCCCCAGAGTGGGGTGGGAATGGAGATTTTGCAATATCCTTCCCCCAGGAGTGGGGTGGGAATGGAGATTTTGGGATATCCTTCCCCTGGAGTGTGATGGGAATGGAGATTTTGCAGTGTCCTTCCCCTGGAGTGGGGTGGAAATGGAGATTTTTGCAGTATCCTTCCCCTGCCATGCCCACCAAGCCACACCACACACACTAAGCCATGCCCACAGAACCGGTAGTAAAAAAAAAAAATGAATTCAACCACTGGTTAAACATGCATATTGGAAGGTACAGCATGCTTGATATTTATGTTCAAATTGTTTAGAGAAATACAGTCTCTCTTTTCATTACATACAGACCCAGCCACTTTCTCAGTGTAATAACAAGTGCTCTCCTGGCTATAGTAAGAGCAAGATAGAAGGGAAGCCATTTTGCTGCTATGATTGTCTCCGATGTCCAGATGGAAAAATGGCTATCCAGGAGGGTAGGAGACTTCATTTGTATAGCTTTTAGGCATAGTAAAAATAAAATACATTGACATTCCTGCTATCATGCTTTAATCTTCTGTGGATGTAAATAAAGACATTTCTTGTCTAAGATCCTAAAACCCATATCATCCATAATAATGAAGAGATACACATTTTGATCTTCAGGAGGTTTTTTTTTTTTTTTTAATGGATAATTTCCCATGTCTTTTACTCCTGTTGTTCTTTTATTGACTATATTTAAATTTAAATGATCTTTTGCCCAGGGAAATCTTTTATATCTAGCTTTATTTTATATAAATAAAAACACCAAGTACCTTATTTATGGAGGACATACTGTATTTTTAGGAGTATAAGACGCACCGGAGTATAAGACGCATCTTAGTTTTTGGGGAGGAAAATAAGAAAAAAGCTGATTGGCAGGTGGATCAGCTTCCCAGAATACCCCCAATCTCCTGTTCCAAAAGGTGAATTTTAGCAACAGGTTCCTTGGTTGTGAGCTCTGTGCCTTGCTTTATTTTTTGCTCTTTTTTGCCTCTGAAAGCCTCCGAAACAGCTTCAGAAAAAAAGCCTCTGAAGCTCTGTTTGGGGGCTTCTTTTCTGAAGCTTCGTTTCTGATGCTTTTTTCAGCCTCTGAAACCTCCATTTGAGAAGCTGGGAGGGGCTACATTTGGACTATAAAACACATCCAGATTTTCACCCCCTTTTTTTGGGGAAAAAGGTATGTTTTATACTCCAACAAATATGGTACATACTTGAATCTTCTTAGACAATTAATCCTTTTTGTTCATGGAGTGTTGGAGACAAATGTTCAACTGAATCTAATGAGTTAGTTTGCAATTGCCACATTATTATTTTTATTTTTAAATCAGGGATTCCTATTTCTGAACATCTTTAATAGTTTTTATTTTTTGTAATGTTTAAATGTTAATTAGGAATAGATTTTGATTTTTAAAAAGAGGGATGAGGTGAATTTAGATTAAATGGAAGGGTATAGCAATAGCACTTAGATTTATATACTGCTTCATAGTCTATATAACCCTCTCTAAGCAGTTTAGAGAGTCAGCCTATTGCCCCCAACAATCTGGGTCTTCATTTTACTGATCTCAGAAGGATGGAAGGCTGAGTCAACTTTGAGTTGTTCAGGATCGAACTCCTGGCAGTGGGCAGAGTTAACCCAGAATACTACCTTCTAACTAATAATTTTTAACAATTTTAAATTAAAATTTTAACAATTATTTTGATGCCCCAAGAATGCAGTATATTATTAATTTGCTGATTAATAAGGAGGGCTGAAGATTTACAGATGAGCTTATAGAAAATGGGGTAAAGTATAGTATAAAGATACATTTGGTTGCATTTGGTTGATAAATTGTTAATGTTGAATACACTTGTTGAGGAAGGGAAGAAAAATTGTTTTTCTTATTTCTTATTTTCTTTTTGGGGAGGGGTTGTATACAATATACTAATATATACAATATCTTTTCTTTTTTAATGTATTTTTGAATTACTGATTCTATTAGTTTTAACTGTTTAATATGTTTTTTGATAAATTTTATTTTAAAAATGGAATATTGCAGAGAGAACTTCAGACAAAATATAAAAGACAAACACTTTTTTACTGATATTAATGCAAATTCAATGGTACAATATCCTGACTTTGTATTTTCTTTTCTAGACATGGATACTTGTATTGAATGTCCACAAGATAAGTACCCAAACAAGAATCAGGATGCCTGTATCCACAAAATTATTACTTTTCTCATGTATGAAGAAAAACTGGGAACTATTTTGGCTGCTTCCACTCTATTCTGTTCTTTCATCACAGTAGTATTTCTTTGGATCTTTATCATGAATAAGAACACTCCTCTAGTTAAAGCCAACAACCAAGGTCTTACTTATGTTCTCCTCATTGCTCTCCTATTATGTTTCCTTTGTGCTTTGTTATTCATTGGCAAACCCTCCAAGGTGGCATGTGCCCTTCGTCAAACTGCCTTTGGCATCATCTTTTCGGTGGCCATCTCTTGTGTTTTAGCCAAAACCATCATTGTGGTTGTAGCTTTCATGGCCACCAAGCCAGGTTCCAAGATGACTAGATGGGTGGGGAAAAGACTAGGTGGGTCCATAGTATCTTGCTGCTCTTTTATTCAGGTTATGATTTGTATAACTTGGCTGGCAATCTCTCCCCCATTTCCAGATTCTGACATGAATTCAACAACAGATGAAATCATTTTGAAATGCAATGAAGGATCAGTCCTCATGTTTTACTGTGTTTTGGGCTTTATGGGTTTCCTTGCCATTGTTAGTTTCGTGGTGGCTTTCCTCGCAAGAAAATTGCCCAACACTTTCAATGAAGCCAAGCATATTACATTCAGCATGTTGATCTTTTGTAGTGTGTGGTTGTCTTTTGTTCCAACCTATCAGAGTACAAAAGGGAAATACATGGTTGCTGTGGAGATCTTCTCCATTATAACTTCCAGTGCTGCATTGCTGATTTGCATCTTTTCCCCTAAATGCTTCATCATTATTTTTAGACCTGACTTGAACAATAAAAAACAGCTAACAAGGAAAAAACAATAAAAGAGTATGCATGGCCCTTTAATCCTTTTATTCATTCATAAGATGCATGGTGCTGCAGTGGTTATAGTGCAGCACTATTTCTGCTGACTGCTGGCTACCTGCAATTTGGAGTTCATATCTCACCAGGCTCAAGGTTAACTTAGCCTTCCATCCTTCTGAGGTAGGTAAAATGAGGACCCAAATTGTTGGGGTAATATGCTGACTCTGTAAACCACTTAGGCTGTAAAGCACTGTAAAGCGCAGGGTGAAATGTAAAATTTGTTACTATCGGTTCTGTGGGCATGGCTTGGTGGGAGGGTAATGTGACTGGGTGGGCATGGCCAACTTTTTTTTATTTTAACTTTTCAAAGCATTTTTTCTGCAAATGCAAAAAAATGCTTTGAAAAGCCTCTGCCGATCAGGAACACAGCTGGGATCGTCAGAGCCTTTTCAAAGCATTTTTTTAACCACCTCTTCCGCTGAAGGGGTTGCAGAAAAAAATGCTTTAAAAGTCTCTCTGATGATCCCAGCTGAGTTGCCTGATCATTTTAAAAAATGCTTTGAAAAGTCTCTCTGACGATCAGGCAACTCAGCTGGGATCGTCAGAGAGACTTTTAAAGCATTTTTTTCTGCAACCTCTTCCAGGGAAGAGGTGGTTAAAAAATGCTTTGAAAAGGCTCTGACGATCCCAGCTGTGTTGCCTGTTCGTCAGAGCCTTTTCAAAGCATTTTTTTAACCACCTCTTCCCCGGAAGAGGTTGCAGAAAAAAATGCTTTGAAATGCCTCTGAGATCCCACTGAGCCATGTGATCATCAGAGGCTTTCTTTTTTTTACTTTTAAAAGCATTTAAAAGCATTTTTTTTGGCGGAAGAAGTTGTAGATAAAATGCTTTTAAAAGTTAAAAAAAAAAAGAGCCTCTGATGATCACACGGCTCAGCTGGGCATGGGGGAGGCGCAGGGATTTTTGCTGCCGGTTCTCCGCACCACCCACCGCCATCACTACCAGATTGGGCAATCCAGTCCGAACCGGGAGCATTTCACCCCTGGTAAAGCAGTATATAAGTGCTATTGCTAAAATCTTATACCCATGCACCTGACGAAAGTCCTACTAAACTCTGGACTAAACTCTGGACTCTCTGCTTCAATCAGTATCGCATCCTTATTGAAAGTACTGCATTCTCCCACAGTAGTTCCCAAGTACAATACAAAATAATATTAACCCATCAAGTCCTGGCTTATATTTTTTGCAATCTGAGTGTTCACTTGCAATCAAAGTTACATTTTCACTGACTTCTGGTCTTTCTGTCATAGATATTTTTGCATTGCCTCATTCTTTGGGAACAGCTGGTCTGTTTTCTGAAATAGGGCATACTAAAGGTCCTCTTATCCCAGTATAAGAAGAGCAATAGCAATAGCACTTAGATTTATGTACCACTTCACAGTGCTTTACATCACTCTCTAAGCAATTTACAACAATCTAGGTCTTCATTTTACCAACTTTGGAAGGATGGAAGGCTGAGTCAACCAAGAATATGTGAAGATGAGGAATTCCATCTTTATGAACTTCATTATGATGTAACAATACAAATTGTATATGTAACCAGTTCCATGTTCCATGCCTAGTACTTTTAATGAAACCAAGCATATTACCTTATTGGTCTTTTTCAGTGGGTGTCTGTTTTCTTTGTTTCAACATATCCTAGCACAAAAGCTAAGCACTAAGCTCCATGGATTAGGACCTGGGTACCTACGAGACCGTCTTTTGCCACCAATAGCCTCCCACCGACCAGTTTGTTCTCACAGGGAGGGACTACTCAGAGTACCGTCAGTCAAATTATGTCGACTGGCGACTCCCAGGGGGAGGGCCTTCTCTGTGAGGGCTCCAACCCTTTGGAATGAACTGCCCCCGGAGATACGGAATATCCCTGATCTCCGTGCTTTCCGCCATGCCCTCAAGACCCTGATGTTCCAACAGGCGGGGCTAAACATATGAACATGTGAATGATTTTTTAAATGTGATCTAATTCTGGGTTTTATTTAATTGACCAAACTAAGTAATAATTTTAATTAGCAATTTTATGATGTTTGTGTGTCTATATTTTTCTTGACTGTACACCGCCTTGAGTCCTACGGGAGAAAGGCGGTATAGAAATATAATAAATAAATAAATAAAAGAAAAATATATGATTGTTGTGGAGATCTTCTCCATTACAGTCTCCAATGATGGGTTACTGATCTGCATAGTTTTCCACAAATGCTATATAATTTTGTTGAGACCTAATCTGAATAAAAGAGAGCAGCTAACAAGGAAAAAGCAATAACAATGTATAGAATTGCATGATGTTTTGATATTTTTCATTAGTTTAGGATCCTGTCACTATGAACTTCCTGGCATTGGGCCATGTTATTAGATGGAGTACCTCCTCTGGATTACATGCCCATCAGAGGTATGTTGCTGTCCCATCTGCTAAGAAATTACATCCTTATACAGGAGACAAATAGTTTCCACTGTGGTACCTGCCCTATGGCACATCACCAGGTGAGATAGGCTCAATCTTTGCCAATCTTCTAGAATTCCTTAAATCCTCTTATATCAACAGACCAGGGGATCACAAGATAAATTTCATCTCATGAACTGCCTCCACTGCTCATAATCTAATCTCATTTTAAATATTGTATTTTTAAATTGTTTTTCTAGATTTTTGCATGTTGTTCAGAGCCACATTATATGGCTGCCCATATAAATGTGATTTTAAAAAAGACCTTAAGAACGCCCTATTGAAATCTTATGGGCTTATTCCTCAGTATATAGTGAATATGTGTTAAGTATAAATGTTATAGAATTAATATTTTCCATTAGATTTAGACTGAATATATTGTAATGAATGTGTAATGGGTATATATTGAAAACTATACTAACACCTGAGAACAGGCATTCAAAATTTTACTTTAAGAGCTGTCAAGTAGTCATTAATGAAACAGTTTAATTTAATTTATCAAAGTCAAAGTGGGTAAATGATAACATTTACAATTTCAGGAGGTGTTTTGATAAGATAAAGAGATAACTTTTAGCAAAAGTTTTAAGGGGTCCCGGTGGGAGGGTCGGATTAGAACCAGGGTTGTGGGTGTGGGGGATAACCCACTGAGAAGAGGGTCAGGCCCAGCAGAGGGGCTCAGCATGGGGGATGTAGGACATGGGGTCAAGGAGGGGGTTAGAGCTTGTTCCGATGATGGACTTGTCATCAATACTGTGGGTGGGAGGGGCAGATATGGCGGGAGCAGGGGGCCATATTGTGTTGTGGGAGCGCACGCTCGCTGTTTTTGAGTGGTGGTGCACTCCAGCCCCCAATGCTCTGCTTGTTCCCCAGGTTGCACAGATCCTCAGGGCCTGGGCCTTCAGCTGATGTTGTACAATGCCAGGTCTGTGGTAAATAAGGCCCCCCTCATTTGTGATCTTGTTCAGGAGGGGGAAGCGGACCTGGCGGGTATTAAGGAGACCTGGTTGGGCCAGGAGGGGGGGTCCCCCTTGTTGAAATGTGCCCACCTGGTTTCCGCGCATTTCATCAGCCGAGGTCACAGAGGAGGGGCGTGGCGTGGCAGTTGTTATTAAAAAAGGTCTTGGGCCAAGGGAGGCCACTGTTCCTCAGACCGCTGGTTGTGAGTCTCTCCTTGTGAAGTGGGGTCATGGGGTACAGATGGGCTTGCTGATCACGTACCTGGCTCCCTGCCACATGGCGTCAGCCCTGCCCAAGCTACTCAACGTGATAGCCGCGGTGGCAGTTGACACCCCCAGGCTTATGGTCATGGGGGATTTTAACTTGCCATCCGTAGGTGTGACATCTGAGATGGCTCGTGAGTTCATGGCTTCCAGGAAACACGCTGGATCTAGTTTTTGTCTCTGGACAGTGGTTGAGTGATCTTGAGATAGGCGATATAGTGATCGAGCCCTTTTCATGGTCAGATCACTCCCTCCTTTGCCTTGACTTTCGAACCGCCACACCCGTCTGCAGGGAGGCAGAACAGATGAGATGGTTCCACCCCAGGCGCCTGATGGAACCTGATAGGTTCCAGACAGAGCTTGGATCATTCCCTGAGGCTCTGGCTCATGCCTCGACTGGAGACCTAGTGGCCGCCTGGGCGTCTGCTGGTGCTTTGGATCGGGTCGTGCCTTTGCGGCCTCTGATCTGGCGCCGGTCTCACCTGGCTCCTTGGTTTTCTGAGGAGCTGAGGGAGATGAAGCGCCGGAAAAGACGCCTGGAGAGCAATTGGAGGGCCAGTCTCCCTGATTCCGACCGAACACTGGTAAGATCTCATATTAAGACTTACCTAGTGGCGATAAAAGTGGCAAAAGGTAACTATTTCACCGCTCTTATTGCATCATCAAATAATCGCCCAGTTGCCCTGTTTAGGGTGACCCACTCCTTACTCCATCGGGGAGTGCGGGAGGAGCCCTTGGAGGGTAGAGCTGAGGACTTTGTACAATATCTGTATGAAAAAATCACTCAGATTCGGGAAAACTTGGACTCTGACTGGGTAGATTCGGGGGGGATGGTGGAGGCAGGTCTTGAGAATGTTATCTGGGAAGAATTTGACCTTGTGACTCCTGAAGACATGGACAGGATTCTGGGTAGACTGAACATGACCACATGTTTGTTGGACCCGTGTCCCTCCTGGTTGGTACTGGCTTCTCAGGAGGTGACACGAGGCTGGCTCCAGAGGATTATAAATGCTTCGTTGAGTGAGGGTGACTTTCCCACCACCTTGAAAGGGGTGGTGAAGAGGCCTCTCCTCAAGAAGCCTTCCCTGGACCCGGCAGTGTTAGCTAACTATTGTCCGGTCTCCAAACTTCCCTTTGTGGTGAAGGTTGTTGAGAGTGTGGTTGCGCGACAGCTTCCCCAGTACCTGGATGAAACAGTTTATCTGGATCCATTCCAGTTGGGCTTCAGGCCTGGGCACAGCACAGAAACAGCATTGGTCGTGTTGGTTGATGATCTTTGGAGGGCTCGGGACAGGGGTTGCTCCTCTGTCCTGGTCCTGTTAGATCTCTCAGCGGCTTTTGATTCCATCAACCATGGTATCTTGCTGCACCGGTTGGAGGAGTTGGGGGTGGGGGGCACTGTGTTACGGTGGTTCTCCTCCTTTCTCTCCGACCAGTCACAGTCTGTGTTGGCGGGGGGGCAGAGGTCGACCCCGAGGCGCCTTATATGTGGGGGTGCCACAGAGGTCAGTCCTCTCTCCCCTTCTGTTCAACATTTATGTCAAGCCGCAGGGCGAGATCATCCGTCGTTTTGGAGTGAAGTACCATCAGTACGCTGATGACACTCAGCTGTACATCTCCACCCCAGACCACCCCAATGATGCCCTTGAAGTGATGTCCCGGTGCCCGGAGGCTGTGCGGATCTGGATGGGGAGAAACAGATTCAGGCTCAACCCATCCAAGACCAAGTGGCTGTGGTTTCCAACATCCCGATATAGTCAGTTGGTGCCATCACTGACTATTGGGGGTGAGTCATTGGCCCCCACGGAGAGGGTTTGCAACTTGGGTGTCCTCCTGGACTCACGGCTGTCTTTAGAAGAGCACTTGATGGCTGTGGCCGGGAGGACTTTTTATTAGGTCTGCCTGATTCACCAGTTGCATCCCTTTCTGGATCAGGACTCCTTACGCACAGTCACTCATGCCCTTGTCACTTCCCGCCTGGACTACTGCAATGCTCTCTACATGGGGCTCCCCTTGAGGAGCACCTGGAGGCTCCAACTGGTGCAGAGTGCAGCCACGCGGGTGGTTATGGGAGTGATGTGGTGTTCCCATGTATCACCTCTCCTGCACGAGCTGCACTGGCTCCCGGTGGTTGTCCGGGTGCGCTTCAAGGTTCTGGTTACCACCTTTAGAGCACTCCATAGCTTAGGACCTATATACTTACAGGACTGCCTGCTGCCACCAATAGCCTCTCACTGGCCAGTACGCTCTCAAAGAGAGGGGCTCCTCAGGGTGCCGTCGGCCAAACAGTGTTGGCTGGTGGCCCCCAGGGGGAGAGCTTTCTCTATGGGGGCACCTGTTATCTGGAATGAGCTCCCCCTGGAGATATGGAGGATCCCGGATTTACACACCTTCCGATGCACCCTCAAGACCTTTTTATTCCAACAGGCTGGCCTGGCCTAACTTTCCCTTTTAAACGATATATGAGTAATTTTAAATCTGTTTTTAAATATGGGGATGTTTTAATTCGTCTCGGGCCAAATTGTTTAATACGTTTTTATATTGTTTTAAATTTTATAATCTGTGTGTTTTATCTTTTTGGCTATTAACTGCCCTGAGTCCTTCGGGAGTAGGGTGGTATATAAATCTAATAAAATAAAAATAAAATAAAATAAAATAAAATAAATAATTTGTAGTATTCTAGATAAGGAGATGATGAAAAAATAAAATCATGAAAAATGCTTCGGCTCAGATGCTATACATCAATGGTGGGTTGCTCCCGGTTCTGTCTGATTCTTGTGAACTGGTAGTAAAAGCAGCAAGAGGCTCCACTCACCTGACTGGACGTCATAAGGTATAATCTACGCATGTGCAGAAGCTTCTGCACATGCGCAAAAGCATGCGTGTGTGCGCACTCCGGTTGCGAACTGGTACTAAAGGTAAGTAGAACCCACCCCTGCTATACACTTAGTTCTTTTAACACAGCTGCTAACCCTCTGAGTAGTTTATATTTGACAGATACAATAAGAAGACTAAGATACACATTATAACTCTATGACTAACCATAAACCCCATGACAATCACTTGGGGGATTGGAGGAAACTGCAATGGAGAAGGGGGAAACTGCAGCAGAGGTTGGGGAAAACTGCAGTGGAGAAGATAAATTAGAAACTCTTCTGAGATATCTGTTTGGAAAGAGCATGACTGAAGACTAGGTGGCATTTTTTTTCAGAGAGCTCCATTTCATGTTGGACATGGATCCTATCAAACTCCAAGTAGCCACTTAACATCCAACTGGATTCTCACAAGTTTATTAATCTCATATATTGAACAGAGAAAAGAGGCTCCATTTAAAGTATCTTTGCAACTGGATACATCAATTTTAGCACCCGGTTTATCTCACTGTTATGGAAGTCCAGGTCAAACAGTTCAAACTATTCAAACAGTTGGTAATTTAATAACCCTTTTTTAGAGTAATGAGGACTATCCAGATATTACATTCCATATTATAAGGAGAGGTTGCATTCCATGCAATAGATATTAGATATCTGTCTTTGTCTTTGGCCATAACTTGGCTCATTTTGAATATTATGAAAACTTCACCTCTCACAAACTTTTCCACCCTCTTTGAAGAAGAAGATGATGATGATGAGCCTGACTCTTGGTGATTCTATGAGCCCAATCACTCTAGTTCTTCCAAACTTCCTTCCTTGAAATTAACATTCATTTTCAAATATTACATTTTGAGTTTTTCACTTGATAAACATACTAATAAACAAGTGATAGAAAGCTATAAGAGTCATATCTATAGATCTGATTTTTTAAAAAAGTTTCATAGATCAATGACATTACACCAGAGATTATTGTATGTACAATTTTCAGCTCAAGCACAATTATTTGTACAACTTCCTAAAGAATACAATTAATTGATAGCAGCACATTGAACCAAGAATAATATCTGCTATCAATATTCATTCTGATCTAAGACAGAGGCAGACAATATTTTATGTGTTTGATTATATTTATTATTAAGACCAGACATACAATAAGTGTTATTTCAAGCCAATATATTTTATTCAACAAGAAGGAATGTGTGAACAGGAAATCTTGAAGAAAGGTCTTTATTCAAGATGGAGATGTTTCTGGCATCAATGCTGGTGATACTGGTATATGAAGAAGCCTCTAGCAGTCCATCTGTGAAATGCCCTATAAGCCTCCCTCTTTCTATTCTTCACAAGTATTACCATCCTGGTGACTTTATCATTGGAGGCATTCTCTCTCAGATCTATGTGTTTTCTATCTCCATAACCTTTGAAAGAAATCCTTCTTTTGATGTGTCTGATAATATTGTGTAAGGCTTTTATGTTTTCCCTTGATTTGTCTCCATGTTACATTTCCTGCAAGCTCTTTTCTAATGATCAAGTGATGTTAGTTTCTCTGAACTGGGGGCCACAGTTGCATCATTGTTTGAATTATTATAAAGATGATAACAAGTCTAACTAAATTGTTCTGAAACTTCTTCTTGAAACTTCCTCTTGAGTTCAAAAGGGATTGCACTAAAAAGATTCATTCAGTTCCTTCTGAGATGCTTGTTAATCCTAACAGAATACTGATTCACTGATATAGAGCTTTGAATTTTTAAAAAAATTTCCAGAGGTAAATATTTATGAATCTAATCACTGAAATACAAATAGAACTGTATGTACTTTTCAAAAAAATAAATAAATAATACACTCAAAGCAGGGATAAAATGCAGCCGGCTTCCCTACCGGCTCGGAAGAGTGTGACTACCAGTAATCTATAGGGGATCATGTAATAAAAGTTAAGTAAGGTACTAAATATCTGGAATGAATGAAGAAAAATAATTATTTTTACCCTTTTTTATTATTATTAAATGTTTATTTTTTAGGAACAGATAATGAATTTGTTGAATGAAGAGGCAGACATTTGTTTAGATTGCAAAATCTAATTATTAATAAAATAATCTTCTCCTTGCAGTCTAATAACTCAGAACTACCAGCAGATGTTAGCCTTGCAATTTGCTATTAAGACAATTAATGAAAATTTAAGGATTTTACCAAATGCCACACTGGGTTTCCATGTATTGAACAGCAATTTCTGAGCCAAGTGGACCTACCGTGCCTCACTGGACCTTCTCTCCACACAGGGAAAGTTTATCCCTAACTACAAGTGTGATGTGCAGGCTAATATAGTAGTGGCTATTGGGGGACCTAATGCTGATGTGTGTCTCTTCATGGGAAGCATTTTGAACATCTACAAGATTTCACAGGTGAGTTGTCCTCATACAATACAGTTAAGCAAGGAACACTTTTGCAATATGGCTTTGATCCCATGAGGAATATATAAATATATAAAGAGGGCTGTGAAAATATCTACAGACCCCTCACATCCTGGACATAAATTGTTTCAACTTCTACCCTCAAAACGACGCTATCAGGCTCTGCACACCAGAACAACTAGACACAAGGACAGTTTTTTCCTGAATGCCATCACTCTGCTAAACAACTAATTCCCACAACACTGTCAAATTAACTAAGACTGTATTGCTATTCTTCTCATCCTTACTAGTACCTATCTCTTCCCACTTATGGCTATATCCATGTTGCTTGTATCTTTACAACTTATATTGTTTTTATTGTTTCCTAGTATGATTTGATTGCTTATTAGTATCCTATGACTATCACTAAGTGTTGTATCTTATGATTCTTGATGAATATATTTTATTTTTTCTTTATGTACACTGAGAGCATATGCACCAAAGAAAATTCCTTGGGTATCCAATCACACTTGGCCAATAAAAAATTCTATTCTATTCTATTCTATTCTATTCTATTCTATTCTATTCTATTCTATTCTATTCTATTCTATTCTATTCAGGACAGGCTTTCTTTGGACAGCAAACTTTGTTAAAGGGATGGCTATTACTCTTTACCGATGATACTGATTTGTGAGCCAAAATAATGAACACATCATTCATGTATCTCCTTAGACTTAGAAGTATGAGACAGAGTTGGGTAAACTATATTTCCTATGCCTTGGAGCTTCCATTGTCCTACTCACATAGCTTAAATTGAAAAGCAAATCATGTATGCATTTCAAAGACTTTGCAGATTCAAAGATGTATATATTCTGTATGTATAAAAGTTAAAGAAATCTACACATTTCTGAGTGAGTATAGAGTAGAACATTTTGACCATGCTTCCAGTATCTTGTAGCTGTCAGAGGTGATGCAGACTCTGTCCAAGAACTGGAGTCTTCTAGTGTTCTAGTGAATCAAGATTGTAGTGGTGCTTTAAAAAAAAACAATGGTAACTTTAGTGATGAGTTACATTACAAAGAGCCTAAACTGGATAGTATGAGCTTCAGAATGTATGGGAGCATTAACATAGAGATCATTCAAAGTTTTAAAATAGGATAACAGTACTACATACCCCATGCATAGGGGTATCCAAATTTGTAGATAATTTGAGACTTTCCATTCCTTGTGGATGAATATGAGATTACATGAGGGTTTATTTTAAGGATTGTCTATTAAGGAAAGTTTCTTTTATTTCTCAGTAAGTAAATACAAGTCCATTATACTCAAAAATCTCAAATTATCACTTAATTTGATAGAAATCTGAACTGAAAAACAATTCTTGGGAGACGTAATTTAGCAATTTAAAAATGGTAAAAGCACTCTAATTAATTTTATTCAGAAAATAACTCAGACACATGTCTCTCTTTACTCTTTGCTGCATTTTTAGATGGCATTTGGATCCTCACCAGTTGACTTAAACCAAAGAGTTTTCTTTCATCAGATATTTCCAGACATCAACCAACAATATAAGGGGATTCTTCAGCTACTGCTGTATTTTCAGTGGTTGTGGATTGGAGTGATTTTCATTAATGATGACAGTGGGGAGAGATTTGTAGAAAATCAGATCCCCATGTTTGTCCACAGAGGTATCTGCTTTGATTTTATAGAAACATTTCCACAAGTAAATTTTTCAACTGAAATCACTGAAATGATTGCAAAGGAGAGAAAACGACTAGGATCATTATGGAATCCACTGCTAATGTAGTAGTTGTACATGGAGAAATTCAGTCAATGGTGGTTTTACGGGCAATGCTTCATATGTCTGAATTTGAGGATGTCCCAATGAAAACCAAATTATGGATTTTTGTAGCTCAGATGGATTTCACATCAATGTCTTTTCAACGAAACTGGCCCATTGACTTCATCCATGGTGCACTCTCTTTTGCAGCCCACAGTGAGGAAGTGTTGGGATTCCATGGGTTCCTTCAGCACAGGAAGCTGACATCTAAGCAGGAAGATAGTTTTTCTAGGGATTTCTGGAAAGAGGCATTTCAGTGTTCTTTCCCCACTGTTCCTGGAGAAACAATGGATGAAGACATCTGCACTGGAGAAGAGGACCTGAGTCAACTTCCTGGGTCAATTTTTGAAATGAGCATAACCAGCCATAGCTACAGCATCTATAATGCTGTCCATGTAGTGGCAGAAGCTTTACATAATAGACACTCAACTGCAGTGAAAAAAGTAGCAAGACAAAATGAGCAGAGGAAGCAGCTTCTCAAACAACAACCTTGGCAGATAGTTTCCTGAGCTCAATAATACATGGAAATACTAGAGAATGCATGTACAGACATTTTTGGTTGTTCCAGGCAATGGTACTTGGTGGTTCAAATTTTGACATCTTTGCCTATCATTTTAGACCTTCAGGCAATAGTTGTGACATGGCTGCCCTTTCACATCCAGTCTCAAAGGATTGCCTTCAAAGTGTGTTGTAGCTGATTGGATGTCCCAAAGGTGCTTTTTCAAGAGGCAACTGGACTTTCTGCTGAAGAAGCTTCTTGGATGAGAAGCAAAATGTCTTCAAAGAAAAACCAGAAAGTCCAGTTGCCTCTTGAAAAAGCACCTTTGGGACAACCATGACCTGGATGACTGAGAATCTCCATAGAGATTAAGCTGATTGGATGTTCCTGATAAATGGGACCCTAAGATAATGATCATCAGCTTCATTTATTTATATTTTTCTTTTTAAGATTTTTTCTTTTTACTTCTATTCATGGTCTAAAAATATAGAAGAATATAGAAACTTTGCATCTGTTAGCAAAGTACTGACTATTGATATGTTTCCTTTTCCAAAAATATTGAGTTAATTTTTCCCTGACTTTTAGCTTGAGGAATGAGAATTAGATTTTATTGCCTTTTACTTTAGTTGTGAGATATCTATTGCTATCTAAGTGGATGGCAATCTTTATCATCAACTTGAAATGAATGAAGTTGCTTTTCTATGTTAATATTAATTAATCTTTAATTGTTCCTACCAGTGAGGAAACATGGATTCTCCTAGACAGCAATGAAGTTCTAGAGATTTTATAGGAATCTTTGTAGACAAATTGGGAAATTCATTCACTAAATGCAACCCAGTCTAGAACCAATCTCATATATTCCAGTACAATAATCACTGCAAAATAAATTAAGAATACCTACATCAATATTAATAAAATTTCCAAAAGAAAACTGGGAATAATGAATTAAAATCAGCCATCTGAAATATCTGGGATAAATCTGTACACTAGACTACTTCTTTTACACACAGAATGTTTCTACTATGCAATTTGGTTGTTACTTTATTCAATTAATATGGTGCTGATGTTGAGGATGATAATTTGTTGTCTAATTTTTCTCCAGCTTCATCACTACTTGAGAAGTGTTTCATTTAACAACAGTGTTGGTGAAATGCTTTCCTTTAATTCCAAAGGGGAACTAATAGCAGGATTTATATTATCAATTGGGTCACATTTCCAAACCAGTCCTTCATTAGAGTCAAAGTTGGAAAGTGGCACCACAGAATGCCTTTGACAAAATATTCACCATTTCTGAAGATGCGATCCAATGGCCCAAGGCTTTCAACAAGGTAGAACTCATACTAGATGTCAATCATTTCCCCACCATATATTGATAGATGTGGCACATCTCATTTCATCCCATTCCATGGGATGTTATGTTTCATTATGTTTCATGTTCTTAATTTCAATTCTGCATTACACAATCTGGGATATTTTTGTATTGAAAGAGCATAATTAATGACAAGATATAAGAACACTTCAAGCCTGTCAAAGTTCCCTGGGTATTTATAGACATCAAAGTGTTTGCCTGACAGGGAGCCATTGGGAGGGGCCGTTCTTCCCCCTACTCCCCTATTCCCATGCCCATCATCCATGCCTTCTCCCTTCCCCCTCCCATGCACTCCTCTTTCTCGCCCTGTCTATGATCCTGCCACTTTGCCCCAAATCCTTCAGGCCCTTCCCCATTGGTCCATTGGAGGCGAATGTCACTGCTAGCTTTCCAGAGGAAGTTGTGAAGGAACTGACATCTCAAACATGTTTCCAGAGGGTAAGTCATCTGTGCCCCAAGTTTGGTTGAAATTGCTCAAGCCGTTCCAGAGTTATGCTGGAACAAATATACATACATACATACATACATACATACATACATACATACATACATATATATATATATATATATATGTTTTCTGAGGTTTTCGCAGGTGTTTGTATGTAGGTCTTTGGTTATTCGGGTTTTCTCCCGCGTAAAATTGGAAGTGTCTTGGTGACGTTTCAACGAAGTCTCATTCGTCATCTTCAGGCTGGTGTTTTCGGCTTTGGGCTTCTAGGAGCAATGTGTGATCACAGCTGTTTCTTCCTTTTAACTGCCAGTGGGGGTGTGAACTGATTGTGTGGGAGCTTGGCTGTGTTCTGATTGGGTTTTTATTTTATATTATGTAATATATAATATATATATATATTACAAAAATAACCAAAATTTAAGCAATAAGATACTTCATTTTGAGTTTCAGCTTAGCATTCTGCTGAGATACTGATTTGAATTTACTGTAAAAAAAATATTATGATTTTGAGTAACTTGATAAATCAAATGGATCTCATCCTGAGAATATCCAGTGTCTTTAAGAAGGTATTGTCAAATGTGATCTGTTGCACTCACTTGTGCTCATCACCTCATCACCCCTTTGAATTCTTTCAACACTAAGCTCTATTTTTGATCACTATCAATTAATGTTTTTGTTGAACTCTGGACATAATTTGGAGGTAGTTACTTTCAATATCCTTTTAGGAATGATAAAATATTCTCCTCTCATGTTTCTGGACATGTGCACCCTCTTTCTCTGTGTAATATCCATTGCAATTCTGGATACAGTAAGACAAAGATTGAAGGGAAACCCTTTTGCTGCTACATTTGCACTCGATGCCCTGAGGGGAAGATTTCTAACCTAAAGAGTAAGGCTGGATTTTTTTAAAAAAATGCATTTATGTACAGTCTGCATTCTTCATATTATTCTGAACAGTTTGTTTTTCAGCCTGGCAGTCACAATTTGTGATAGTATTTGGCCCCACTTATAGACAGCATTTGCATATCTACCATTGTCCAGTGCAAATTTGGTTCAGTGTAGTCCATATTACATGGGGCTAGTCAAATCCAGGTAGTTTTTCCAAGATGCAAGGCAAACTTCCACATTGGGAGGGGGCACACTTATCCAATGTTGCTTCTACATATTCCATATTCCACATACTCCACCTATTCCACATGACCGAATTGTGTCCATGAGGCTAAAAAAACTAACTATCTAACATATAGTGATAGAGTGCCAAAATTGAACCTATAATCGAGCCGTTGCTGAGTTCCTGGTTATGACAAATGAAGTCATAACTTCACTGGGGTATTTTAAACTTATTGGGCCAAAATTTGTTTAATTCTTTTTAAAATTTAAAATTTTGTATGTGATGTTTTTATTCTTGGCTGTTCACCACCCTGAGTCCAGTGGGAGAAGGGCGGTATAAAAATCTAATAAAATAAATAAATAAATTATATATATATATACATATACATATATATATATATATATATACACACACACACACATATATACATATATACATATATACATATACATATACATATACACACACATATATACTTATATACATATATACATATACATATACATATACATATACATATACATATACATATACATACATACATACATACATACATACATACATACATACATATATATATATATATGTTTTTCTTCTAGCCAGGTTTTCCCTACGTAGCCAAGATTTTTTTTGTAGCTCCAGCTCAGTAGATATATATATCTTTTATATATATATAAAAATCTAATAAAATAAATAAATTATATATATTATATATATATAATTTAGACCAGGGGTCCCCAACACCCAGTCCGTGAACCAGCACTGGGTCACAGAAAAAAACAAAGCCACATCTGCAGGATGAAGGCAGCACACGAAATCATGCCCCCTCTGGTTTGCAGGAAAACCTCTCTCCATGGAGCAGGTCAGTGGTGGTATTCAGCCGGTTCAGACGGGTTTGGCCAAACCAGTAGTGGTGACCTGTGGGTTCAAGCTGACTCTCTAATAATAGCAAAATTTGCTGGAAGTCTAAAGATAAATGTGTATTCAGTGTCAGGGTTCCAAAGAACACCCCCAACAAAATAAAGCTCCAAGGTCTGAGGTCCCTCAAAGTTCCAATTTATTAGAGATGTCAGGTTGGCACATCTGGGAAAATCCAAATCTGAAAGCTTCCAGGTTTCCCCCACCCAGCTAAGAGTTCACAGCCCTGCTCCACACCCACAAGTTCATCACATTGTCCAATCAACTCTTCACACTCAGCTGGATACAATCTTCTGACAGTCTGCATCAGACACAGGCAAAAGTCCTTGAATACGGAATGTTGTTATGACTAACTTTCTACCACTCCATCAACAACCCCCTCCCAACTTTCCCAGCTAAAATATGTGGCAGTTTAGAAGCAAAAAAGAAAATTGTCTTTCAAAACTGACAGACTTCCCCCCCTCAGGAAAGGAACGCATCCTGGGAAAAGACTGAAGTCAGGGGTTAATACAATTAGCACATTAACCCCCTGTTCCCCCCCCCCCAGGAGGATCCTTAGGCTTATCAGGGAAGTTATCATGAAATTGTCTAACTAAGGTGTCTGCCTGAACATCCCAACTCTTCACCCACAAGGGTGTCTTCAGACAAGGGGTACTCCTTCCAATGAACCAAATATTGGAAACTTCCCCTCTGCAATCTAGAGTCCAAAATCTTCTTCACCACATAATGAGTCTCAACCTGCACGACAATCGGCTTTGGGGGACCAGCAGGTTGAAGTTTCAATTTAGACATCCTCTAAATGTGATTACCTGTGTTATTGCACTTTATTGTCTCTTTTCCTTATATTCTTGTTTTACATACAGCTTTAGTCTATTAAATAACTACATCTTTCTTTCTTTTTTTTTAACAGACTCAGATGACTGTTTCCAATGTCCAGAAAATCAGTATCCCAATGTGGATCGGAATCTGTGCCTTCCAAAAGGTATCAGCTTCCTGTCATTCAAAGAACCTTTGGGAATCACACTCACTCTTTCTGGCCTTTTGTTTTCTTTCCTCACAGTTTTTGTGTTTTACATCTTTATTAAGTACCGGGAGACTCCCATTGTCAAAGCCAACAACTGGAACCTCAGCTACATTCTCCTAATTTCCTTCTTACTTTCTTTCCTTTGCACATTGCTTTTCATTGGACAACCCACCGAGTTTATGTGTATCCTTCGACAAACAACTTTTGGCATAAACTTCTCAATAGCCGTTTCTTCAGTTTTGGCCAAGACCATCATTGTGGTTCTTGCCTTCATGGCCACCACACCAGGAGCTGGGAAGAGAAAATTGTCTGGGAAACACCTGGCCAGTTCCATTGTTCTTTCCTGTTGCTTCATTCAAACCTTGATTTTCAGTGTGTGGTTAGTAACTGCTCCCCCCTTTCCTGATGTTGACATGCACTCCATGATGGAAGAAATTATCCTGGAATGCAATGAAGGCTCTATCACCATGTTTTACATTGTCTTGAGCTTTCTGGGCTTTCTGGCTATCATCAGCTTCACAATGGCCTTCCTGGCCAGGAATTTGCCTGACAGTTTCAAGGAAGCCAAGTTTATCACCTTTAGCATGTTGGTCTTCTGCAGTGTCTGGGTGTCCTTTGTTCCAACTTATTTAAGCACAAAGGGCAAATACACGGTAGCTGTGGAGATCTTTTCCATCTTGACTTCCAATGCTGGATTATTGTTCTGCATCTTTCTCCCCAAAATTTATATTATTGTACTAAAACCTGAGTTGAACAGCCGAAAGCACCTAAGGAGTAAATACCATTAAAAATAATTTTAATCAACATCTAAACCCAAAGATTTACTATCCTGTTTGATTCTCAAGCACCATTCTGGGTGCCATAGCACAAGAAATACAGCCATGTATCAAGAGAGTTACCTTTCATGTCTGTATAAATTTGCATGGATGAGGATAATATTCTTCTATTATAGAATTTTATTTTTTTATTATAAATAGATTATTGTAGGGATCTATTTATATATATATATATATATAAAAAAAACGATTGTATACCAAGTTGAGTAGGATCATTAAATCAGTATGGAAGTTAATAAATAAATAAGCATTAAGAAATTAAGCATCAATTGATTAGCCATTTTGATGGCACATGATGCAAGATGTTCCTGTATGTCAGATCAACAATAAATCTTTTATTTTTATAACTTTATTATTATAATTGTCCTTGTGTCATTTTATTTATTTGCATTTATTTAACAGATTAGCAGAATAAAAATAGTTTACCTATATCATCTGGTAGATTATGGGAGTTTAGTAAAGGTAAATACCAGTGGTGAAATCCAAATTTGTTTACTACTTGTTCTGTGGGTGTGGCTTAGTGGGTGTGGCTTAGTGGGCATGGCAGAGGAAGGATACTGCAAAATCTCCATTCCCACCCCATTCCAGGGGAAGGATACTGCAAAATCCCCATTCCTTCCTCACTCCTGGGGCAAGGATATTGCAAAACCTCCATTCCCACCCCACTCTGGGGCCAGCCAGAAGTGGCATTTGCTGGTTCTCTGAACTACTCAAAATTTCCACTACCAGTTTTCCAGAACCTGTTAGAACCTGCTGGATTTCACCTCTGCCCTATGCCCCCAGACGCGTGAAAAAAATGATACCATCTTGTTGTTTTGCTAGCTGATCCATAATCATTTGGTATACTTTTTTCTGATCTTGATTTAGAAGTGGCTTCTTGTCCACGATATATGCACTAAACATTTTTGACGTTGTAGTTTTTTTCTTGCATGTAATCTGCATGAAGTATGTCATGTCAGTCTCATAGTGGTGCAGGCAGGCCGATTTGCAGTAATGTTTTATTGATCATGGTCATACATTTGTCCCCAAGAATAATCAAAGCCTTATTGAAAATGTTCGGACCAAATGTGATTTCAAATGTTGGATTTTCCCCCTTACCAGAGGGAGCCCCCTTGTGGCTCTGTGAAGCTGTTACAATGACAACTCCACTGTGCTGTACAGTAGAAGCCATTTTAAGGCAGTCCATTAGAAGCTATTTTAAGGCACAACAGGCTGTATCTTAACAGAACACACATGCCGAGGGGTGTTAGAGGTGTCTTACCCCCCACAGTATTTCTTTCCAGACAATAAGTCATCTGTGTACCAAGTTTGGTTGAAATTGCTTGAGGCGTTCCAGAGTTATGCTGGAACATACACACACACAAAAATCCATTTTTTTATATATAGATTATGCAGATAGTTTACTGAGTGACTGTTGCTGGAAATTCACATTAGATGGGCTTCAGTTCTGGAAAAATCGGGAGGGGGATAGCAGTAGTGAATAGTCTAGCTTAAGAGAACTCAAAGAGGTTCGTCCCAGTGGTGAAAACCAAATTTTTTACTACTGGTTCTGTGAGCATGGCTTGGTGGGCGTGGTGTGGCTTGGTGGATGTGGCAGGGGAATGATACTGCAAAATCTCCATTCCCACCCCACTCCAGGGGAAGGATACTGCAAAATCTCCATTCCCTCCCCACTCATGGGGGAAGGATATTGCAAAATCTCCATTCCCATCCCACTCTGGGGCTAGCCAGAGGTGGTATTTGCCGGTTCTCCGAACTACTCAAAATTTCCACTACCGGTTCTCCAAACTGCTCACAATTTCCGCTACTGGTTCTCCAGAACCTGACAGAACCTGCTGGATTCCACCCCTGGTTTGTCCCAGGAATGAGCAAAACAGCTGAGAGCTTTTATTGAGGAAGCGACTTCTGAAATCTGTGTTTTTGAGCTTTGGGTTTGATCATAGTATGAACTTTGCAGAATCATTACATGGAACTACAGAAAACACATCTTGTAACATCAGTTTGTAACATTATGGGGAATGCACAAATAGACCAGTTTGCCAGGACCAAATAATTGATTAAGTGATTGAAAGCATTTATTTACTGTTGGCTTCACAAAGACTCCCCCTTCTTTCATGTCTGCATTGTCTTCTTTTCTTTCTTTTTTTTTCATCCTTGTTTTTGTTTTTGGTTGGGTTTTTTTTTGAGACTTGCTATCATCCATTGCAAATTTCTTTATTGCTTAGTGGTAGCCAGAGACATTTTTCCCCCCTGAAAGATGACAAACAAAATGCTCATTCTTGTTCAGGGTTTCCAAGGCCTGGGATTCTAAGTTAGTGATTACCTCAAATCTAATGACTAGTATTAATTTTGATTGTCATGAGACATGGAGATACCTACAGTGGATCAAAAACTGTTAATACACCATGCTCCATTCCTATCTGCAATTAAATTTAGCCAATGATTTTTGCCTTAAAATCTAAATTTCCCATCCTCTTCATATACACATGCACACACTCATGCAGACCAAGTAGATTTTTTGGGGTTCTTAAATTGGAAATCTAGTAACACACACACATACACAAAAGTTGGGTGTGAATCCCGAATGAATTATTTCATTTTATGTGGTGTGTCTGCCACATTCCTGGCAATACTTTGGCCACAAGTGATATGTAACATTTCTCACAGTAAATGCAGCACTGCTGATCCTCTGCCTATTCTTCACAAGCAATACCAGGCAGGGAACATCAACATTGCTGGCATCATTTCTCAAATCCACCTGTTTTACATGATGATGGACTTCAAGAAACCTCCTTCTAGTGACCTCTTTGAAGATATTTTGTAAGTGTTCAGTGATGGCAAGATGCATGCATGTAAAGCAGATGCTATTGTGAGTAAGAGTTAAGAGCATTGCTTCAATTGTATCACATATGCATCATGCTCACATCTATGTAGATATCTAGCATAAAGAGTGCCATTTGGCCTTGATATAAGACTGAGTACTTTATGTACAGTATGAAATTTTATTTTATGTAGAGTATAAAATAATTGCTGATTATGTAATATATGCATGTACTGTATTCACTGGCTTTGGAGAAACATATACGTAATGATTTTATGGCATTTATACTTCTATATAATTATAGCTTTCATCTGTTTGATAGATCTGGTATCGCCAAACAAAGAATGTTAGAAAACAGATATTTATTTTTGTTGAGGTAATGGTTAGAATGCCCTTTTTCCATTACCTAAATGTCATAAATGTTAGATTTAGACAGGGTCTAGTCTCTGGATATATTATACCATATACTCAATTTAATTATATTTTTGTATAGACAAATTTATCCAAAAAGTACTTCGTCTGTCATAATATGAAAGCTGTATGAAGGGAGCTACGAGCAAAATTTTCTTCCTTAATAATCTCTCTGTGTCTCTCTGTCTCTCTCTCTCTCTCTCTCTCTCTCTCTGTCTCTCTCTGTCTCTCCCTCTCTATCTATCTTAGATTTGTTTGCCACTCATCTTTTTTCAAGGTGACTCTGGGTGGCTTACAAACATTAAATTCCAATAAGGCCTTGAATAATAAATATTCCTAACAGCAGTAATAAATTACATTTACAAAGATAGGGGGAAGAGAGGGAATGGGTTAGGGGGGTCTTCTCTTAATCCATCAACCATATTTGATGAACATCCTAAACTAATCAAACATGGAGAAGCGTTCTATTCATGCCATGTAGATCTTTCCAGACAAAAGATGGAATTGAAGAAAAGCTGAATGGCAAAGAAGTCCATGTTGATTTCACTAGCAACAGCCATTTAAAAAATGGCCCAGTGATGGATGATCACTGTAGACATCCTGACCAAGCATCACTGGCATGCTACTTAATACACTCCTAGAAAAATATATTGGAATACCAGGCAAGAGCAACCTGGTTAATCTGATGATTATCATTTTTTTTTAAAAAGTGCTTTGATTATTTTAATAGTTAATAGGAGTAGTATGAATCAAACCTATTGTTTCATACACATATACCAACACCTCATACAGTATTATCACTGAAAGGATAGGCAAAATAGACAACATATTCTGAGTTAAATATATTATAGCAGTGCATGTAACTCTCTCTTCAGAGTCATAACTCAGATTTACCAACACATCCTTGCTTTAATATTTGCTGTCAAGGAGATCAATACTAATCCGCAGATTTTACCCAATGTTACACTCGGCTTCCAAAACTATTTTATTTCAAAATGGATGTATCATGCATCAATGGAACTCCTTTCGTCTAAAGGCAGATTAATCCCTAATTACAACTGTGACATCCAGAAATATCCAGTAGCAATAATTGGAGGACCTGACACTGAAGTATGTCTTCATGTGGCCATGATTCTGCACATCTACAAGTTTCCTCAGGTAACCATGTATATGGAGTACATATACAATCTGGTTAAATATAACATTCCTTTTAAATAAGACTTGGTCCCTGGAAGAAAGTAAACCATAACTAAAATCAAGAGACATATTTTTCTTTCACGTCTATGAAATATACATTGTTAACGGCTGCTCCTTTTTCAGTTGTATGTGTAATAATATTGGAGAACCTCCTGATATTAGCAAAACCTAGAACATTCACCAAATGTTACTGGATACATTTACAGGGCATACTTAATAACTGAATTTATCCCTGAGTTCACACAACAGACTGAACCATATATCCAGATTTATAAAGTATAGGAAGAGACAAAGAAATGTAAGCAAATTTAAGACTAGCAAAGATTGATTTGTGTGCACAATTGATCTTAAAAGTTTATGCTTGAAAGTATTCAAGGAACTCAACTGCCAAATCTAAAACTGTTATTATGAAATGGAACTAAACTTTTGTGTTGTACACTATAATTAGAAAAAGAATATTGACACACTTTTTTAAAAAAAATATATCAAAGTTTATTGTCTTCTTTTTAAACTCTTCCGTATTTTCTATAGTTGATGTATGGCTCTACTCCAGCAACAAATAAACACAAACAGGATGGTTTCTATCACCAAATGTTTCCAAATATGGATTTTCAGTATAAGGGGATTCTTCAGTTACTGAAGCATTTTATGTGGACATGGATTGGGGTCTTGTGTATGAATAATGACAACGGGGAGAAGTTTGTACAAAATGTGGTCCCCGTGTTTGCCAAGGGTGGAATCTGCTTTGACTTCATTGAAAGATTTCCCTTAATTTCTTATTCTACTGACATTCACACTATGGTGAAAGAAGGGATGATAATGTACAGTATTGTGATGAACAGCACTGTCAATTCAGTGTTGATTCAAGGTGAAATTGATATAATGATAATTTTGAGAATGATTCCTGCTATGTCAAAATATGAAGAGGTACCTTTACAAGGGAAGAGTAAAATCTGGATTATGACAGCCGAAATGGATTTCACGTCTCTTCCCTTTCAGAGATGGGAAGACCTAGATTTTCTCCATGGTGCTCTATCCTTTGCAGTTCATTCAAGAGAGGTCCTAGGGTTTCGGGAATTTCTTCAGATGAGAAAGCCAAACTTCAATCAAGAAGATAGCTTTATTGGGGTTTTCTGGAAGGAGGCATTTGGATGTGTATTCCCAGACTCCATAGTGAAGGAGAAACACAACTCCATGATGGAAAGTCAACCAATCTGCACTGGGGAGGAGACGCTAGAGACTCTCCCAGCATCAATTTTTGAAATGGACATGACTGGCCACAGCTATAGTGTCTACAATGCAGTCTATATTTTGTCACAGGCAATACACACTGTTCAGTCGACCACCTTCAAATACAGAGCAAGAATAGGCAAACTAAAACTTTTTGAATTTCTCAAACTTCACCCATGGAAGGTAATATCTCAAGGACACTGAGAGGTGTCAAGTATGAAGCTTTATAGCTTTATCTCTATCTCATCATAGCAGACAAATTACATATTTACCTGTAGTTCAATGTCATTTTGCTTTGGTCATAGTGTATTTCCTCTCCAACTAAAAAAGATTTCATTTTCTTGCCAGTAAATTAATAGAAGCACAAATAAGTTAATGCAACTATAATTATTGTTATAATTACTACATATGATAGTACAGTGGTCTACGCACCCTGTTATTAACACAGCTGCCTGCAATTTCTGCTGGTTCAAATCTCACCAAGGCTCAAGGTTGACTCAGCCTTCCATCCTTTCTAAGGTAGGTGAAATGAGGACCCAGTTTGTGGGGGCAATAAGGTGACTTTGTATAAAATATACAAAAGTATGAAGGCTATTGCTTAACGCATTGTAAGCCGCTCTGAGTCTCCGGAGAAGGGCAGCATATAAATCAAATTTTTAAAAAAATTATTACTTTTACTATATTTGTTGGTTTTTTTTGCTAAAATGAAATACCTGGACAATACACTGTTTTCAAAATACTTTAAAATATTTATATATAAATAAAAAAGATATTACAAAAAAGAGATATCAGCTACATACAAAAATATTTATGTCTGATATTTCTGAAATGAAATTAGACTTTCACTATTTTATAGACCTTGATGAATTGCTTGTTTCTTCTGTTTCTTCTTACTTTATGTTTTTGTTTTCTAGCTCAATGAAATTGTAAGAAGCATCTCATTCAATAATGCTGCAGGAGAAACGCTATCTTTCAATCAAAATGGAGAACTAGATGCTGGATTTGATGTCATCAACTGGGTCACATTCCCAAATAAATCCTTTTTAAAAGTCAAAGTTGGTGGAATAGGATCTATGACTTCCCAAGAGGACATGTTAATGATCCACAAGGAAGCCATCATTTGGCCAATCAGGTTTAACCAGGTTGGGGTGAAATTCATGTTTAGATAATCCAAGATAACATTACCTTCTAGACTGAATAGATATGAGATGTGGAATATTTGTCTCCTGATGCTGGAACTAAGAGATGTGCTAGGGATATATTGTACTGATTAATATTATAGGGAAGGATGTTTAGCAATATTGCTTCCAAGTCATAAAAACGTTCAGCAGTGATATAATAACATAACCATTTGAATAAAGCTTTTATACAGTTATATAGTATTGGAAAAGGGAATCAATTCAATGTAACCAATAAGAATCTACATATCAGAACAAATACCTCTCTTTCAACCTACTTCCCTATTCCATGATGACCTTTGCAGAATACAATCCACTCCATTAATATAATCATGTTGTTGTTGTTAGTTGTGAAGTCATGTCTGACTCATCACAACCCCATGGACAATGTTCCTCCAGACCTTCCTGTTCTCTGGAAAGGTTATTTTTATTGCCTTCTAAATTTTCAAAACCTCAATCAGATTTTTCTTTATATCTGACAACAAGTTCTTGTTCCGAGTCTCATTTGTTTTTCTCAAGAAAATTTTACTGTATATCTTGTTTTGCAACATATTTTGCTGGGAACAGATTGTTCTTTTAAAAAAAAATATATTAATTTTTTAACACAGACAAACATAAAACACAAATACATGTAAACACATATACATTAATACAATACAAAAAAAAAAAAAAAAAACCTCCTAACTCCTAAGAAGCTATCACATCGGTGGTTAATTTCTACTTCACCTATTAATTCTTTATTTAACAATTTACATATTTGCTTGTTTGCACTTTGACACATTTATGCATATCCAACTGTAGCTTTCTACGACTCATATTAACCATTTATGTATACCTTCCTACGGTTTTTCTCATGTGCCTATTTCTGTGCTTCTTGTTTTAGGTTCTGCTTGCATCTTATTTTCCTGGTCCTATCTTTCCCTCTAGCCATGAGTACCATCTTTGCCAAACTATGTAGTAATCAGTGTCCTCCTTCTCTTGGAGCTCTTTAGTGAGCCTACCCATTTCTGCACATTCAGTTATTTTTGCAATTATTTTTCCTTCTGTTGGTAATAGTTCGGATTTCCAATTTTGAGTGTACACTATATGTGCCGCTGTCAGAATGTGAATAGTAAGGTATTTTATCTCTTTAGTATATTGTAGTGTGGTCATTCAAAATAGAAAAAATTCTGGTTTCATTTCGACCTTTTGCTTGGTTATTTCTTTAATTATTCTCTTAATTTCTTGCCAGTAGTGTTGCGCCTTTCTACAAGACCACCAGAGATGATTATATGACCCCTTTTGTGACTTGCATTTCAACACATTGGTGATATATTTGGAAGCATTTTAGCCAAGCGTGCTGGTGGGAGATGCCATCTGTAGAATATCTTGTATAAATTTTCTTTGTATGGGATCAACGTTGTCATCTTATGATTTTCTGTCCATAACTTGTCCCATCTATCCAATTCTATGTTGTGACCTATATTTCTTGCCCAGCTTATCATATTTTCTTTTACTGTTTCCTCCTCTAATTTGTACTTTATTAAATATCCATAAATTTTAGTTATCATTTTCTCATCTGTGCCTTTTAGTATTTTATCCAGATCATTCGGTTGGGTTTGAAATCCATATTTTAGGTTTTTAGGTTTAGGTTTTATTTGATTTGTATACCGCCCTACTCCCGAAGGACTCAGGGCGGTGAACAGCCAACAATAAAATACATAAATACACAAAATTTAAAAACCCGATAAAATCAAATTAAACTTTTTGGCCCAGACAAATTAAAATACCCCAATAATTTAAAAACAGATTAAAATTTACATATTTTAAAAAGGGAAGAGATCAGGCCAAGCCCGCTTGATGGAATAAAAAGGTCTTCACAGCACGGCGGAAGGAACGCAGATCCGGGATCCTCCGTATCTCCGGGGGGAGCTCATTCCAGATGGTAGGTGCCCCCACAGAGAAGGCTCTCCCCCTAGGGGCCGCCAGTCGACACTGTTTGGCTGACGGCACCCGGAGGAGTCCTTCTCTATGAGAGCGTACTGGCCGGTGGGAGGCTATTGGTGGTAGTAGGCGGTCCCGTAAATAACCAGGCCCTAAGCCATTTTATCCGGTCTGCTGAGAATTTTGACTCTATTCGGCAGTATGGCCACCAATCGATAACTATACCCCGGCTTTCCAATTCTTGTCTTGTATATAAGATCCCTTCACTGCTTAGTAATTCTTGATATTTCCTCATCTTTCCTATTTCTATGGTATTTGGATAAATTAGCACTTCCATGGGTGACAGCCATTGTGGGATTTTACTATAATGTTGCTTTCTGATGCCTTGTCACGTTTTGTATAGTGAGCCTCTGATCAAGTGTCTCTGGAAATACCCATGTTGCTTGTCTGTTCCTTCCCACAGAAAGGCATGCCAACCTCGACTCAAATCAAATCCCTCTAAATATAATGTTCTCCTGTTTGATAAGTCTATCCATTCTCTAATCCAATTTAGCGACGCTGCCTTGTAGTACAGCTCCCAGTCCAGTAAACCAAGGCCTCCTTTCTCCTTAGTATCCTGTAAACATTTTATTTTAATTCTGGCCTTATTTCCTTGCCAAATGTATTTCATTATTGTTTTATTGAGATCCTTGAAGAAATCTTTTCCTGGGCCAGTTGGTATCACTTGAAAGAGGTAGAGGAGTCTTGGTAGTATGTTCATTTTTACTGACGCTATTTTACCTAGGAATGACAGTTGTACCTTATTCCAGATTTCCAAGTCTTTTTTAATTTGTTTCATCAATTTAATGTAATTATCCTCTCTAATAGTTGTTGCTTTTGTAGTGAGCCAAATTCCCAGATATTTTATTTTATTTACAATTTGTATTCCTAATTCTTCTTCCAGTTTTATCTCTTGTGTCTTTGTCATGTTTTTGGTCAGGACTTTGGTTTTTTGCCTATTAATTTTGAGTCCCGCCACTTTGCCGTATTCTTCTATCTTCTCTAATAGTTTAGTTCCTGCTACTTCTGGGTGTTCCACTATGAACACCACGTCATCGGCGAAGGCCTGTAATTTATATTCCTCTTTCTGAATCCTCAGTCCTTTTATTTCTTCTTCCTTTCTTATCTCATTTAGTAGGACTTCTAATGATATTATGAACAATAGGGGAGATAGTGGGCATCCTTGCCTTACCCCTTTTTGTATATTTATTTTTTCTGTCATGTCCCCATTAATTGTAATTCTCACTGTCTGGGAACAATATACTTTCTTAACCATTTTTAAGAATTTGTCGCCGAAATCCATAAACTCTAATTGTGCTATAAGAAATTTCCAATTCAAATTGTCGAATGCCTTTTGCACATCGAGAAAGATTAAGGCTACCTGTTTGTCAATTTTTTGCTCATAATATTCTAAGACATTTATAATTGTCCTCATATTATTTTTTATCTGTCTTCTTGGGACAAAGCCGTTTTGATCGGAGTGTATATAATTGTGTATAATTATTTTCAGTCTTTGTGCTATAATTGTCATGAATAATTTGTAATCAACATTTAACAACAAAATCGGCCTATAGTTTTTAACCTTAGTTGGGTCCTTGGGGATGAGTGAGATAATTGTTTCTGTCCAAGATTTAGATGTTTCTGCTTCCAGCAATGCGTCGTTGAGGACCTGAAGAAGTAATTCATCTGTTGCAGACTGACAGTTTTTATAAAATTCAGTTGGAATTCCGTCTGGGCCCGGGACCTTGTTGTTCTTCTTTTTCTTTCGGGCCTCCATCAACTCTATAATCGTGATCGGTTTATTTGATATATCTCTGTGGGTTTCCTCCAATTTTAGGATATTTGCTTTTTGCAAGTATTCCTTAATATCTTGGTCTTGAATCTCATCTTGTGTGTAGAGGTTTTGGTAGAATTCCTTAACTATACGCTTTTTATCTAGGTTCATACTGTATATTTGTCCTGCTTCATCTTGCAATTGATACATTATTCTCCTCTCCCGCTCTTTCTTCAGCCTATACGCCAACCAACGCCCTGTTTTGTTTGCGTGTTCGAAATATTTCTGCTTTGCCATTTTCATTTTCTGCGCGATTTCTGTTTGCGTAATTAAATTCAACTTATGTTTAGTAAGGTTCAGTTTTGCCCTTATTGTTTTATCGTCGGGCTGTTTCTGTAATTGTGACTCGTATATGTTAAATTCTTCTAATAGGTTTTTCCTCTTTTGTTGTTTGTCTTTTTTTGTTGTTGTTGTATATGCTATGGTGAGGCCTCTTATATAGACTTTTGTAGTGTCCCACAGATTCTGTAATGAGGTCTGCTCCTTTGTGTTTATTTGGAAAAATATTTTGAGTTTGTTCTCCATCATCCGTACATACTCTTTATCTTTTATTATTCCAGTGTCCATCATCCACCTCTTTTGCTTACGCTGTCCTTTCCATATTGTTTTTATAGGATTGTGATCGGCCCATGTATTCGGTATGATTTTGATATCTTGTAATTCCTTTCTAAGATCTGGCATCATCCAAGCCATGTCAATCCTCAACCATGACTGGTGCGGATTTGAGAAAAAGGTGTATTGTTTAGATTGTTTGTTGGTCTCTCTCCATCCATCATATAGTTGTAATTCTTCGGTCATGTCTTTAAATGTATCCGGTAGGGTTCTCTTTCTAGTTTTACTTTCTTTATTACTTCGATAATTGTCTTGTAAATTCACAATTGCGTTAAAATCCCTGACAACGCAGATGTTCTCATACTCCACGTCTTTGATTGTGTCATGTAATTTCTTATAGAATTCCCTCTGGTTCCCGTTAGGTGCATATATGGATGCTAGTAGTATTATCTTTGTTTCTGTTTGTATTTCCGTTATTAAAATACGTCCTTCCATATCTGTGTATATCTGTTTAGCTTTTAAACGATTTTTGACGTATGTTGCCACTCCTCTCTTTTTACTATCTCCTAAAGATGTATATAGTCTTCCTAATTTTTGGTTTTCCAAGATTATTTGTTGCTGCCTTTTAATATGTACTTCTTGTAATGTTATAATATCAAAGTCCAATTTTTGCAATTTTGTGAATATGTATTTCCTTTTCCTTGGTGAATTGAGTCCGTTTATATTAATCGATATGATTTTTAATTCTCCTTCCATCTCTATCGGATTTATCTGTTTGTTATTTTCAACTTTGTTGTGTTTCTGGTAACTCTTTGAGTTTTTTCCCTCGTTCCCTCTCTCTCCATTCTTTCTCTCTCCAATCTTTTTTTATCTTCCTGATCTTTTTCTTCTCTCTCCATCCATTGTATCTCTTGTTTCCTAGATTCTGTTTCTCCTCTCATCTCCTGTTCCTCTTCACTGGTGAAATGTTGTTCAAAAAAGTCTTGAGCCTTTTCTAAATTATCAATCCTATACTTTCTTTCATCCCAGGAGATAAGTAGGCCTTCCGGTAATAGCCAGTGAAATTTTATTTTGAATTTATTTAGCTGGGTAGTTAGAAAATTATAGTTTCTTCTTTGGTCTCTAGTTCTTCTCGGTATTTATTTGAGAGTTAAAATTTCTTTTCCCTTATACATGGTTGTCTCTTCTCTCATTTTCCTGTAAATCTCTTCCTTGACAGATTTCTTCGTAAATCTTATATGAATTTCTTTGGGTAGTTTATTCCTTCTTGCATAGTTCATGTACACCCTATATATTTCGTCAATTCCATTTTGCAATTCTTCCTTGTCCATCTGGGTTGCCTTTGCCAATATCTCAATCATTGTTTCCATTAGGTCTTCATCCTTTTGTTCTTCTACATTTTGGAATTGTAGATAGAAAGAAGCCTTCTCCATTTCAAGGTAGGTTAATGCGTCCTAAGTTTCCTTATTAAATGCCCCTTGGTCCTGTTCCATTCTTTCTATTCTGTTGGTCATATGTTCTATTTTTTCTTCCACCTTATGGATCCTCTGCTCATTTTCCACTATATTTTGTTGAATTTGTTCTATCTTCTCGTCCATATTTTTGATATTATCTTTTATTTCACTTACGTCCAACCTCAATTCTTCGTGATTTTTTCTTGTTTCTTCATGGTTGTGTGCATCGTTTCCTGCATTCTGTTCATACCTTCCTGGATCATTGCTAATGCAGAATGGATGTTCTGTAAGTTAAGGGCAGGGCTCGTCTTTTTCTTTTCTGTAGTTTCAATTACTTTTTGTTGAGCTGGCGAGGCCACGAGTATCATTTGGCTCGATGGTGTTTTCTTACTTGCTTTAGTTGTTGTTGTACTTGTAGTTGCCATTATTATTTCTTTTTTTATTATTTCCCAGAATTTCATATACTAGTCAATGTTTATAAATCTGGTTCTTGGAGTTGCACCCAGATTTATTTTTCACTTTTCTATGGTCTTTCAATATTCCTCAGTGTTTGTGAGACAACAATGAGGGAAACTCATTGCGGTCGTGCCTCATCCTCAGTGTGGGTTTGAGTCTGCTTTCTGCATGGATGTGTGGTGGTTACATCCTGTGTGGCTCTCGTGAGTGTGGGTCTGGTGTCATTCTTTGTGTTAGGGACTCGTTTGTCAGTAAGGGCGGGTTTCCAAATGGCTGGTAGGCGGGAGGTATCATCTCGTTTATTCATGCTGTGTGGACGTTTTTCTATCTCGATGGCTTCTCTGATTATTCTGTTGTTAAAGTGTTCGGTTTTGGTGATAGTTCTGGTCTTTTTAAAGTCAATATCATGTCCTGTGGCTTTGAGGTGTTGGACCAGGGAAGAAGTTGGTTCCTCTTTTCTGATTGAGTTCTTGTGTTCTTCAATGCGTGCACTTATTCTTCTGTTGGTCCCTAACGAGTCCCTAACACAAAGAATGACACCAGAGCCGCACAGGATGCAACCACCACACATCAATGCAGAAAGCATATATATATATATATATATATATATATATATATATATATATATATATGTATGTATGTATGTATATATATATATATATATATGTCTTACTTCCAATAAATATCAATTACTATTGGTTTCTAATTTATCTAGCATACATATATAGATATACTTTTTGTAGTTATAATGAATATGGTATGATCTAAATCTCTGATTCTAAGTATATAAAGACAAGTTGCCAGAACAATAATTCACTTAATAAATACAAGATTATACTGTGCAATCATATATAAGAATAAATTTCCAAAACAATATAAATATGTATATGAATATTACTTCTTAATCACTGTTGATAATTAATAGATAGTCTTAGTCACAAATCTTTGATTTTTTCTTCTTTTGAAATTTCTTCCCACACTCATTGCTTTCTCCTTCTTCTTTGAATGTCTTGCGCCCCAACAATCCTTATATTGAGTATCCAATTATAATCCAAATCAACTTCCTTTCAATTGTCAGTGATTCCAATATCTTAATATATCTGAGTATTATCCAGTTATTCCATAGTCCTCAGTTCCAGTC
The DNA here is from genome assembly GCF_059756535.1 of Pantherophis guttatus. Classification (NCBI taxonomy): domain Eukaryota; kingdom Metazoa; phylum Chordata; class Lepidosauria; order Squamata; family Colubridae; genus Pantherophis; species Pantherophis guttatus. The sequence goes on from NC_142066.1 coordinate 18,927,852, forward strand.
TTCCCAAGCAGTAAATGGCAGGAAAAACAATATTATAGATCCAGTATACTCCACGTTCGTTCGTACTTTTTCTTCCCTTTTATGTATATCCAAAACACACCGAATATGCGAATGTCGAACGTCTGCTTCTCTAGGTAACTTGATTCAATTATCTCGTTATCCTATTGTCCAATTATACAATTGTCTCACTCTTATTAAATAATCCTCCCATCAAGTCTTTTCCACTTTCTAAAACTTTCACTCTCACAGATTCTTGTTATAAAGTTCTAAATATCGCCCACATGCTCAGTCGACCAATTTCCCTCTGGATTTCTTCAGATTTCACTGACTACCAGGTTACGCGTTGTTACTTTCAATATGGATTCCTCCCTCCACTCCATTCATCAGTCGCTGCTTTTCTCTCTTATCTCTTACTCGGGGGTTCCTTCCACCTGCTTTCTTTCGGCAATTAGAAGATGTAAATATACCTTTTCAATCCTTAATCCTCACTTTCTGTTTCTACCGATGCTTTCTTTTTCAATCTTCGCTTCCCTCTAAACAGCTGTCACCATTTCTGGCCAGCCAGGGTGCCTGGTTCTTCCTCAGTCCGAGTTAAGGGGATCTTCTTGAACCTTGGGTGGATTACTGTCCTCCCCGAGGTCCTCAGAAGTTTCCCTTTCTTCTATCAACCACTGCAGGGTCGATAGCACCTAAATCAGCACCCGAAGCGAGGATATTAGGGACTTTGGAAGCGGAGAACCGTTACTTTTGTCCCTGACACGCTGACGTCACCGCCAGAAGTCAGGAACAGATTGTTCTTAAGAGGACACAATACAGTTAATGTTGTTGTTGTTGTTAGTTGTGAAGTCGTGTCCAACCCATTGCAACACCATGGACAATCTTCCTCCAGGCCTTCCTGTCCTCTACCATCCTCTGGAGTCCATTTAAGCTCACACCTACTGCTTCAGTGACTCCATCCAGTCACCTCATTCTCTGTTGTCTCCTTCTTCTTTTGCCCTCAATATTTCCCAGCATTAGGCTTTTCTCCAGTGAGTCCTGGAGTCCTTTGGCCACTTAATGAGTCTCATTAAGTGGCCAAAGGATTTGAGTTTCATCTTCAGGATCTGGCCTTCTAAAGAGGAGTCAGGGCTGATTTCCTTTAGGACTGACTGGTTTGATCACCTTGCAGTCCAAGAGACTCTCAGGAGTCTTCTCCAGCACCATAGTTCAAAGGCCTCAATTCTTTGGCACTCAGCCTTCCTTATGGTCCAATTCAATCATATATTGCCTTAAATCACAGCACCTACCAGCAATCTAACAGACCTTGATTCATAGGGAAGCAAGCTAAGTCAAATGGTTGGGTTTATTAGTTCCCACAATACCAAAAAAATAAAAATAAAATAAAAATCCTAAGGGTGTTGAAAGTAAAAAATAAAATAAAAAATCCACAACTATTCTTGTGTCAGCAGAAGATGAGTTTGGCTTAAAGAGATTTTTTATCTTAGCTTCATTTAAAATACAATCTGAGTGGTAGCTCTCAACATCCCATAGTATTTCCATTGCCTTGCCTCTTCCCACCGAACCTGATACATTGTGTTGTTTTGTCGACCCTAAAGCTGACATATGTGTAACCTTATTTTATTGTAGCTTTTGTCTATTTTTTCTTAGCTTTCTTTAGGTTTTCTGCAAAGGAATTTAATAGTGCTTCAGGCTCACCACATTCTAGCAGTAGGAAGGGGGGTTGTAGCGATAAGGGGGAATGTTATGGCTAGATTGCATTACTTCCCATGGGAACTAAAAAGGTGCCTGCAGCTGGAGGAAGGCGGAGTTTGGAGTTATCGGTCTGGGGGACAGTGAGCTGATTGGAGAGTGTGACTAAGGGGGGAAGTTTAAAACTTTTGCTTTTATTGGGTGTAATTCCGGAGTCTGGCCAGAGTCGGAATTACACCAAGACCTTGCCAATTTGTTAGGTAAAGGTAAAGATATTTGTATTTCATGTTCTTAATTCTGGCTGTACACCGCCCTGAGTCCTGAGTCCTCAGGAGAAGGGCGGTATATAAATTGGAAATAAAATAAAAAATAAAATAAATAAAAGTTCCCCTCACACATACGTGCTAGTCATTTCCGGCTCTAGGGGGCAGTGCTCATCTCCATTTCTAAGACGAAGAGCCAGCACTGTCTGATGACAATTCCATGGTCATGTGGCTGGCATGATTAAATGCCGAAGGTGCACAGAACGCTGTTACCTTCCCACCAAAGTGGTCCCTATTTTTCTACTTGCATTTTTACATGCTTTCAAACTGCTAGGTTGGCAGAAGCTGGGTAAGTAACAGGAGCTCACTCCTTTACGTGGCCCTAGGGATTTGAACCGCTAAACTGCTGAACTTTCTGATCGACAAGCTCAGCATCTTAGCCACTGAGCCACCACTTCCCACCAATTTGATATGTTCCTAATAAATGGACTTTGATGAAAAATGGGCCTCTTGGATTTTTATTCTGGGGACATATTATTTGGAACCTTGCCATTACTATTACTATACAGTCTTGGGAAAAAAGCAAAGCATTTATTTTTCATTTCCTTTATGCACAGGTCCAGCCACTTTCTCTATGTAATAACTATTGCTCTTTGGGTTACGCTAAGACCAAAATAGAAGGGAAGCCATTTTGTTGTTATGATTGTCTTCACTGTCCTGAAGGGAAGATTTCCAATCTCATAGGTGAGTAGTGATAAATGAGTGATGCATAAGTTTGTAGATATTTATTTCCATGCAGCCAAATTTTTTTTTACAGTTGATACAGTGGTGAAATTCAAATTTTTTACTACCAGTTCTGTGGGCGTGACTTGGTGGGTATGGTGTGGCTTTATGGGCGTGGCTTGGTGGGCGTGGCAGGGGAAGGATACTTTTTTTTTTTTTAATTTGATTTATATGCCGCCCTTCTCCGGAGACTCAGGGCGGCTTACAGTGCGTTAAGCAATAGCTTTCATACTTTTCTATATTTATACAAAGTCAGCTTATTGCCCCCACAAACTGGGTCCTCATTTAACCTACCTTAGAAAGGATGGAAGGCTGAGTCAACCTTGAGCCTTGGAGAGATTCGAACCAGCAGTAAATTGCAGGCAGCTGTGTTAATAACAGGGTGCTTTAAACCACTGTAGTACCAAGGCTCTTACTACAAAATTTATTTATTTATTTATTTATTTATGGAGAGGTTCATCAGCATAGCCTTATATCAATTTGAGAATACTTATTTATTTATTTATTTATTGGTTTTATTTATATGCCACCCTTTTCCGGAGACTCAGGGTGGCTTAAAATGTGTTAAGCAATAGCCTTCATACTTTTGTATATACCTGCTTAGTAGGGCTTTCGCCCCCACTTCAAGTGGTGTTCTTTTTTATACAAAGTCAGCTTATTGCCCCCACAAACCAGGTCCTCATTTTACCTACTTCGAAAGGATGGAAGGCTGAGTCAACCTTGAGCCTGGTGAGATTTGTACTTGCAGTAATTGCAGGCAGCTGGTGTTACTTAACAGTGCTTTAGTCTGCTGTGTCACCAAAATCTCCATTTCCATCCCACTCCAGAGGAAGCAAGGTTGGGTTCTACTTACCTTTACCACCGGTTCACAACGGGAAGTAAATGGAGACTAGTATAGATCTATTTCAAGCTATTTAGCTCTCATCATCTAGCCATACCCTTCTGGGATTCTTTGTCAGTAAATATAAATTTAATACAAAATAGTTTGTCGTGAAAGCGACTGCCTGAGGGCTCCTGGGTTGGGGCTGAAAGGCGAAAAGGAAGCAATATGCTCCTTACCATATTTGGGTAGACCAGGTTGCTTCGATAGGAAACCCATTTAATCTTCCCTGATACAAGCTGACAAAGTGAGGAGAACCTGTGGCTTAGAGGTCAATATATCTGCCTAATATGCAAGCAAGCCCAGATTCGAATCCCAGAAGGGTATGGCTAGCTATAAATAGCTTGAAATAAATCTATACTTGTCTCCATTTATTTCTTTGTCAGTAAATATAAATTTAACACAATATATACATATATCGCTGCTATATGTAAACAAAGAAATGGCAAAAATGCACGCACAGAGAGAAAGAGAAAACAAGACTTCTCAGTGATCCAGGATAATTTTTCTGAGGAGGAAGCATACCAAATTTTCACTGAGTGTCATGGATAGTCTTTCCTTTCTCACTCACCTTTCCCTGTTGTATTTACAAAATAACTGAAATGAAAGACTTTATTTATGCAGTTAATAAATGGGGTCCATCGGTGACCAAATATATCTTGAAAAATATTTTCTATTTTTTTTTCAAATGTTGATAACAGTGTCATATGTTTAATTTCAGTGCAACCATCTTTCTAACCAGAATGGTTTTTTCCCCTAGATATGGATGACTGTTTTTCATGTCCAGAAGATCAGTATCCAAACAAGGATCAGAATTCATGTCTTCCAAAAATTGTAACGTTCCTAACATATGAAGAATCACTGGGGACCTCCTTAGCCATTTGTTCTCTTACGTCTTCTTTTATTGTATTGTTGGTTCTGAGTATCTTCATTAAATACCAGGACACTCCCATTGTCAAGGCCAACAACCGAAATCTCACCTACATCCTTCTCATGTCCCTTCTGCTTTCATTCCTTTGTGCTTTACTGTTTATTGGCAAACCGCATAAAGTGATATGTGTCCTACGACAAAGTACTTTTGGTATAATATTTACTGCAGCTGTATCATGCGTGTTAGCAAAAACCACCATCGTGATTTTAGCTTTCATGGCCACCCAGCCAAAGTCTACCATGAGGAAATGGGTGGGGAAAAGGTTGGCCATTTCCATTGTACTTTTCTGCTCTTTCATTCAAGTAGTTCTTTGTACTGTTTGGCTGTTGACTTCTCCCCCATTCCCTGATTTCAACATGCACTTAATGGCAGAAGAAATTGTTCTGGAATGTAATGAAAACTCCTTTGTCATGTTCTACTGTGTCTTGGGCTTCATGTTCCTCTTAGCCCTTGTCAGCTTTACTGTAGCTTTCTTTGCCAGGAAACTACCAGACTCTTTTAACGAAGCCAAATTTATCACCTTCAGCATGTTGATTTTCTGCAGTGTCTGGCTCTCCTTTGTTCCTAGTTATCTGACCACAGGGGGAAAACATATGGTGGCTGTGGAGATCTTCTCCATTATAACATCCAGTGGGGGGCTCCTGGTATGCATCTTTTTCCCTAAATGCTTTGTCATCATACTGAGGCCTGAACTGAATAACAAGCAACAACTAAGACAAAGAAAAATCTGAAAAATGTAGAATTATATTGCTTCTTTTAATTTAGCCAAGTAAAATCATTAAGGCCCCAACTGAATATCTATAAGCCTTTCCCATTTGTACCAGTTACAATTGCAACATCTGCAACTTTCCATCTGATTTTAAGATTGGAGAACTGGCTCCATTTTTAATGTTTTATGGTATGTCTCACCCAGAGTTGTATAGATGGTTGATATAAAGTTATGTTAAATAAATAAAAAATAAATAAATCTCAAAATAGAATCAAGTCTGTGATTTCCATGAAAAGGGCAAACTCTTGAATGTTAAGAAATGCCATGTAAGCTCATCTCTCCCCTGTGCATCATTAACATTCTGGAGTTTAATTTTGGTCAATGCTTCTCTAACATCATCAAACAATTTCCAATTCCTGAAAGACACTACACATCTTTGAGCTTTTACGTGCTTAAAGAATTATTTTTAGATTTCTGAATTAGGATTGCATCATATATATTTTTTCATGAGTGAGAAACAGGTAGGGAAGTTTCTTCAGAGATTGTAAAATATTAGCAATGGAGGTCCCTTCCCTTCCCTCCCCTTTCCTCTACAATAATCAAGAACAGAAATCACACTAGGGTTGCCAGGTGTCCACTATCTGAGCAGACAGTCCACTTTTTTCACATTATGTTCACTATTTTTTTTCACAAAATAGTGGACATTTTTTTTTATTCAAAAGCTTTACTCAGCAGATAATGCATTGGTCAATTATGGAGTAAACAAATCTGTTTACCAAAAATTATTGCTGGAAAATGACAATATTGTAGCTGCTCATTGCAATAATCACATTTTACACAACAGCGCAAAAAATGCATTAAAGCAGTTATCTTTTGATATCGAAAATGTAGTGCTGAAGGTTTTTGCCGAATTTTCAAATTCTGTGAAGAAACGAGAAGAGTTGAAATCATTTTTTGAGTTTTGCGAGTCAGAATTCCATAAAGTTTTGTGCCATGTTCCAACACATTGGTTAAGTTTGTTTAAAGTGGTCGAAAGACTTCTTTTAAACTGGATACCTCTAAAATGGTATTTTATTTCTCTTGGATCTGATGAGTGCCATAAGGTTATCTGGAACCTTATTTTGGATCAGGAAAATGAACTCGCAAAGGATGATGAACCAACAATTTCAGAATTGTATTTATATTTCACACACTTCTTCATGTCAATAATGCAAGATACGCTACTGAAGCTGGAAAGCAAAAAAATTCTTGCATGTGATCTTCACATTATCATGTGTAAGCTGTGTGACTCTTTGCAAAAAAAATATGATGAGCAGTTTTTTGGAATGAAAGTTTTATTTGCCTTACGTAAAAAACATTTGCCTGAGAATGCCATGCAAAAGTTCAAGAAAGAAGCCATCAACGTGTATCAAAGAGCCATTGCATACCTAGAAAAGTGGTGTAATTTCACCAATTCAGTATATGCGACGCTAAATTGTTTCAATCTAATTGATTGCAATAATCCTCCAACTTTAGAAGAAATGACGAACATCTGGTTATTATCACCATGGCGAGAAGAACTTACCCCCAACACTCTCTTCGATGAAATTTCTGCCTTAGAAGAAGTTTATGTTCATCTGTAGGGTGATTCATCCCTTGATAAGTGGACGTACTTTTTCAAGAAAGAGCCAGCTCCAAGTTTACTGAAACTGTTCCAGTATTGTGCATCAATTCCGGTATCAAATGCAAACGTTGAACGAATTTTCAGCGTCATGGGAAATTTGTGGACTGACGAACGTAACCAACTGCTTGTACCATCAGTTTGAAGTGAACTTTATATATTTTTTAATATTTCTCAATGTTGTACTGAAATTACAGAATTATTCCTTAAACACAAAGAATTGATCAAAGCTGCGCAGTCAAATAAAAAATACACATGACAGCAAAGTAAAATGTAATTTAATATTTTACATATTATTATAATATATTTGATGTTTTGAATTTTAAATAAAGTTTTGAAGTGATTATTTTAATACGTGTTTGTAAGAAAAGATATAATTTAATTGTAAATTTATTTTTTTACTACTTAACCCCCCCCCCCGCTTGTCCGCTATTTTTTGAAAGCAGACCTGGCAACCCTAAATCACACCAACCCACAGTTACTGGAAATACGGAAGATTAAGAATCCTTTTACACCGCTGGTCTATATCTGATGAAGGAAAAATCTTTGGAATTTCTCATTGATTACTGAAACAAAGGAATTGGTGGAGTGTATAAGGAATTGTTATATAAGGAATTGTATAAGGAATTGGTGGAGTGTACAAGGACCACAGAGACGTCTTCAGAAAGCGCTCGCTCTTTGGCTTTGAAACTGAGATGAGCACCACCCCCTAGAGTCAGGAACGACTTGCAAATATGTGCGAGGGGGACCTTTACCTTTATCTTTATAAGGAAATAGAGGGAATAAAGAAAAAAATATTGATAGATAGATAGATAGATAGATAGATAGATAGAGATAGATGATAGATAGATAGAGATGATAGAGATAGAGATAGATATAGATGATATAGATATAGATGATATAGATATAGATATGGCACTGAGGAATCAGATTGTGATTTGGTACATATACAGTATTTACAGGAATGGACTTCAAAAATTTTAGCAAGGGGTTCTCTGCCCGATTGTTGGGTGGGCATGGCTATGGTAGGCATGGCCTAGTCAGCCTCCTGCATTATGGTGGAGAGGTTGTTTTTGCCCTTCCCGACCTCTGGGTGCTTACCTTGAACCTCTGGGAGGGTGAAAATGGCCTCCCAGGTTCCAGAGGTCCTCTGGAGGCCAGAAACAGGCCCATTTCTGGCCTTCCCAAAGTTCCATTTTTCACCCTCCCCGAGCCTCTGTGCATGCCCTGCACTTACCTGCATCCAAAACAGGCTGCGTGGGGACTCCTGGGAAGGGTGTGGTGGGATTGGTGGGGCCAGCCAGGAGTTGGATTTGGGGATTCTCCAAACTGCACAGAATCTTAGCTAGAGGTTCTCCTGAATCCCTGCGAAGCCCCAGCAGCCCACCCCTGAGTATTTACCTATTCTTTATATAATGGTATCCACCATAAATCTGAAACAATTCTAAGCGGTATTATAATTCAAATGAAGTTACTTCCCTTTACAATAATAGTCTCTGTCTGCAAAATGTTATATAGTCCCTAGAGCATTGATGAATGACTCCTCTAAGTCTCATAGATGCAAAGCATGCTTGCCGTAAAAACAGCAGCAGTAGGATCCTAAATAACAGTAACTACATTACTCTGGGCATCACTCTTGTAATTAGGTATTAAATATTCTGGTGTAGACAGAAGTGCTAATAAAGCAAATTCTTCTAAAGGTAAAGCTTTCCCTGTCAGTCATATCTGAATCTAGGGCGCAGTGCTTATCTATGTTTCTTAGCTAAAGAAACCAGCATTGTCTGAAGAGAATTTCTGTGGCCATGTGGCCATCATGGTTACATGCCAAAGGTACACAAAATGCTGTTACCTTCCTATAGAAGTAGAACCTATTAATCTCAGTGCCTTCCGCCGTGCCCTTAAAACCCACTTTTTCCAGCAAGCCGGGCTAGCTTAGGAAGAAATTTTTTAAATTTTTTAAATGTTTAATTGGTTTGTGGTTTTTTAAATTTTTGGGCCAAATTTATATATATTTTAATTGTTTTTAATATTTGTATTTCATGTTTTTAATTCTGGCTGTGCACTGCCCTGAGTCCTCAGGGAGAAGGGCGGTATATAAATTGAAAAATAAATAAATAAATAAATAAATAAATAAATAACTAAATAAATAAATAAATAAATAAATCTATTTGCATGTACATGCTTTTGAACTGCTAGTTGGGCAGGAGCTGGGGCAAGGAATGGGACCTCACCTCATTGCATGGAGCTTGGGTCTAAAACTTGGACTGTCAGCTCTTCAGCTGACAAGCTCAGCATCTTTAACCGCTAGTTATTGCACCTTTATTTATTATGTCTATTTTAGATATAAATTATTGTTCAAGACATGGAACCTAAAAATTTCATCTTTGGATTTTCATTAATTGTCTTTATGGTAAGTACAGGATACACAATAGAAGGTCTGAGTTACTGCAACAAGGTAAAGCATCAGGTATCTTCTTCAGAACATGACAGGTGAATCAGACTGTAGATTAAAAGAAGCATATATATATCTTACTCTCTAAGGCAGATTTTGTCTTCCAAAGCATAAAGGAAGCAGAAATCAAAATGTTTGCAAAGATTTTTTATTATTATTATTTTAAATATTATTTCAGTGTTTCTTTACTCTACTCAAATAACTAGTGATAACTTTCTACAGGCATTCTAGGAATATGGTAAATTTCTTAAACAAAACACAAATATTCACATTTCAAGGATATGTGCTTTATAAATGTCTTTTTCAAGTCTGAAGGAAATTAGTATAATCTCATTTATTAATTCAGAGAGATCTGTCCCCAAACAGAATGACTTACAAATATTTACAATACATGGCTCAAAACATTTAGTTAAGAATTTTTAAATTAGATTAATTTTTTTTTTACTCAATGATGGCTTTCATGGACAGATTTTGTGGGAAGGGAGGGAGGAAGGAAGGAAGGAAGAAAGAAAGAAAGAAAGAAAGGAAGGAAGGAAGGAAGGAAGGAAGGAAGGAAGGAAGGAAGAAAGGAGGAAGGGACTGAGGGAGGGAAGGCAGGAAGGATTTCTCAACATTCAAGAGTTTATTCTTAATATGGAAATCATGAACTTGATTCTATTTCAATATTTATTTTGTATTTATTTAATATTACTGTATACCAAGCACCAATTCAACTCTGGGGGTGGTGTCACATAAAATGGAACCAGCTTTCCAATCCTAAAATCAGATGGAAAATTGTAGATGTAATGGCACCAATTGCAACTGGTAGATGGGAAAGGCTTATAGATTTCCAGTTTGAGTCCTTAGTACTTTTGCATGATAAAATTAAAAGAAGGCAATGCAATTCTATATCTTTCAGGTTTTTCTTTGTTTTAGTTGCTGCTTGTTATTCAGTTCAGGCTTCAGTACGATGATAAAGCATTTAGGGAAGAAGATGCATACAAGAAGCCCTCCACTGGATGTCATGATCGAGAAGATCTCCACAGCCACCATATGTTTTCCCCCTGTGGTCAGATAACTAGGAACAAAGGAGAGCCAAACACTGCAGAAAATCAACATGCTGAAGGTGATAAATTTGGCTTCGTTAAAAGAGTCTGGTAGTTTCCTGGCAAAGAAAGCTAAAGTGAAGCTGACAAGAGCTAGGAGGCCCATAAAGCCCAGGACACAGTAGAACATGACAAAGGAGTTTTCATTACATTCCAGAACAATTTCTTCTGCCATTAAGTGCATGTTGAAATCAGGGAATGGGGGAGAAGTCAACAGCCAGACAGTACAAAGAACTATTTGAATGAAGGAGCAGAAAAATACAATGGAAATGGCCAACCTTTTCCCCACCCATTTCCTCATGGTAGAGTTTGGCTTGGTAGCCATGAAAGCTAAAATCACAATGGTGGTTTTTGCTAACACGCAAGATACAGCTACAGTAAATATTATACCAAAAGTAGTTTGTCGTAGGACACATATCACTTTATGTGGTTTGCCAATAAACAGTAAAGCACAAAGGAATGAAAGCAGAAGGGACATGAGAAGGATGTAGGTGAGATTTCGGTTGTTGGCCTTGACAATGGGAGTGTCCTGGTATTTAATGAAAATACCCAGAACCAACAATACAATAAAAGAAGACGTAAGAGAACAAATGGCTAAGGAGGTCCCCAGTGATTCTTCATATGTTAGGAACGTTACAATTTTTGGAAGACATGAATTCTGATCCTTGTTTGGATACTGATCTTCTGGACATGAAAAACAATCATCCATATCTAGGGGGAAAAAACACTCTGCTTAGAAAGATGGTTGCATGAATTAAAATTAAAAGCATGACATTGTCATCAAGGTTTGGAAAAATATTTTTCAAGATGGAGTTATTTATTTATTTATTTATTTATTTATTTATTTATTTATTATTTATTTATTTATTTATTTATTTATTTATTTATCAAATTTCTATACCGCCCTATTCCCGAAGGACTCAGGGCGGTGAACAGCCAAGATAAAATACAAATAATACAAATATTAAAAAATCCCTTAAAATTATTAAATATTTTGGCCGAAACACAGATTAAAACACCCAATTTATAAAATCACAAATTAAAAATTTAAAAAAGGAGAGTTAGGCCAGGCCAGCCTGCTGAAATAAAAAAGTTTTGAGAGCACGACGAAATGTACGCAGGTCCGGGATTCTCCGTATCTCTGGGGGGAGCTCATTCTAGATGGTAGGTGCCCCCACAGAGAAGGCTCTCCCCCTGGGGGCCGCCAGTCGACACTGTTTGGCCGACGGCACCCTGAGGAGCCCCTCTCTATGGGAGCGTACTGGTCGGTGAGAGGCTATTGGTAGCAGAAGGCGGTCTCGTAAATACCCCGGTCCGATGACATGGAGCGCTCTAAAGGTGGTAACCAAAACCTTGAAGCGTACCCGGAAGACCACCAGGAGTGCAGCTCGCGCAGGTGGGGGGTCACATGGGAGCGCCACGTCGCTCCCATAACCACCCGCGGGGCCGCATTCTGGACAAGCTGGAGCCTCCGGGTGCTCCTCAGGGGGAGCCCCATGTAGAGAGCATTGCAGTAGTCCAGACGGGAAGTAATGAGAGCATGAGTGACCGTATTTAACAAGTCCCGATCCAGAAAGGGACGCAACTGGCAAATCAGGCGGACCTGATAAAAAGTCCCCCTGGCCACGGCCATCATGTGCTCTTCTAAAGACAGCCGTGAGTCCAGGAGGACACCCAAGTTGCGAACCCTCTCCGTGGGGGGCCAATGACTTGCCCCAGTGATGGCACCAACTGACTATATCGGGATGTCGGAAACCGCAGCCACTCAGTCTTGATGGGTTGAGCCTGAGTCTGTTTCTCCCCATCCAGATCCGCACGGCCTCCAGGCACCGGGACATCACTTCAAGGGCTTCATTGGAGTGGTCCGGGGTGGAGATGTACAGCTGAGTATCATCAGCGATGGTACTTCACCCTGAAACCACGGATGATCTCACCCAGCGGCTTCACATAAATATTGAACAGAAGGGGCGAGAGGACCGACCCTTGTGGCACCCCACATACAAGGGGCCTCGGGGTCAACCTCTGCCCCCCTGTCAACTTGGACTGCGACCGGTCAGAGAGAAAGGAGGAGAACCACCATAGGACGGTGCCCCCCACCCCTAACTCCTCTAGCCGGTGCAACATGATACCATGGTCGATGGTATCAAAAGCCGCTGAGAGGTCTAATAGGACCAGGATAGAGGAACAACCCCTGTCCCGAGCCCTCCAGAGATCATCAACCAACGCGACCAATGCCGTTTCCGTGCTGTACCCAGGCCTGAAGCCCAACTGGAATGGATCCAGATGCAACGATTCATCCAGGTGCTGGGGAAACTGTCGCGCTACCACACTCTCAACAACCTTCGCAATGAAGCGAAGGTTGGAGACTGGGCGATAATTTGCCAACACTGCCGGGTCCAGGGAAGGCTTCTTGAGGAGAGGCCTCACCACCGCCTCTTTCAAGGCAGCAGGGAAGACACCCTCACTCAAGGAAGCATTTATAATCCCCTGGAGCCAGCCTTGTGTAACCTCCCGAGAGGCCAGCACCAACCAGGAGGGACATGGGTCCAGTAAACATGTGGCTGCGCTCAGTCTGCCCAGTATCCTGTCCATGTCTTTGGGCGTCACAGAATCAAACTCTTCCCAGATAATACTCACAAGACCTGTCTCTGTCCTCCCCGCTGAATCTACCCAGTCAGAGTCCAGGTGTTCCCAAATCTGAGTGATTGAGTTATGGATGGTCCCCATTTATTAACTACATAAATAAACTCTTCAATTTCAGTGATCTTGTAAATGCAACAGGGAAAGGTGAGAGAATAAGAAACACCTATCCATGACAATCAGTGACTCAGCTGACTTTCAGAGCTAAGGTGGGTTTAGAATTTACCATCCCCTGCTTTTTAGCCTGGTGGGCCAAAACTAGGCCAAACTGGCTCTCTAACTGCCGCTATTCACCTTGTTGCTGGTTGTCACTTCTTCTCCCATTGCCATCATTAAAGCCTACCTCAGACAGTTAGGCTTTGGCAGAATGTGTCCAAAATATGATAATTTGAGTTTGGTCATTTGTGTCCTGAATGAGAACTCTTGGCTTATTTGTTCAATGATTTAACAAATATTTTTCAAACCTGAAAACTATGATCCACCGAGATGTATTTTGCTTTGTCGAACCTGACATTTTATCTTGTTTCTGTTTCCATTTTAAAAACAATCTGAAAAGCCTTCCCTTTTTCCAAAGAAAAATGTTTTTATTGTGGTAAAGGAACATGGTAGTTTTATATAGTGCTAATTGTATTATTTTTACTGTCAATCACTTTAGTAATTCAATTTAGAAATGTGAAATAGGTATGTGCAGAGCATAGGATTTGATCTCCCAAAGTGTCTTTGGGTGTGCAGAAACACAAGTGAATCTCCCCTCTGTGTCATCTTAAAGGCATGATATCAGTGGTGGGTTACCCCTGGTTTGGACTGGTTCAGAAGAACCGGTAGTAAAACTGGCAGGGGGCTCTGCCCACTGACCCGGATGTTTAGTTTAGTTTAGTTTATTTGATTTTATTTTATTTGTATACCGCCCTACTCCCGAAGGACTCAGGGCGGTGAACAGCCAAACAATAAAATACATAGATACAAAAAATTTAAAAACCAGATAAAATCAAATTAAATCATTTTGGCCCAGACAGATTAAAACACCCCAATAATTTAAAAACAGATTAAAATTTACATATTTAAAAAAGGGAAGAGATTAGGCCAAGCCCGCCTGATGGAATAAAAAGGTCATCAAAGTTGATTTGCACATGCGCAGAAAAGCGTGCGGGCGTGATGCGAACTGGTAGTAAAGGTAAGAACCCACCCCTGGATGATATGACTGCTTGTAAATTTTGCAGGTGGGTATTATGTTGGTGCCCATGTGCATTATGAAGCTATTGTTAGAGGTTTAGTATCTGTACAGCTTGAATTTCAAATATCTCAGCATCCCATATTTGACATTATGTGAGCCACCCAGAAAACATAAATAAATAGAGATCTTTCACAATGTGAGAAAACAGTGTTGAGATCTGTAGCCATAACAGATACTGCAGCTATCAACTATATACAGTATAAAAAAGATTTGGCTGCATAGGAAAGAATATCTACAAACTTATGAACCACTACTCACCTATGAGATTGGAAATCTTCCCTTCAGGACAGTGAAGACAATCATAACAACAAAATGGCTTCCCTTCTATTTTGGTCTTAGCGAAACCCAAAGAGCAATAGTTATTACACACAGAAAGTGGCTGGACCTATACATAAAGGAAATGTAAAAAAAATGTTTTGCTTTTTTTCATTGATTGGTAGTAATAGTTATTGTCTACTAAGCTTCACAATGTATCATGTTTGGTAAGAAGTGTTGTGAATGATGTCAATGAAAAGAGGCAAGGGGAGGAAAATAGTATGGGATTTAGAGAGCAAGCACTCCGACTCTTTGCCATGTATTTTAAATGAAACTAAGATTAAAAACCTCCTTGAGTTAAGCTCATCTTCTGCTTATACAAGAAAATGTCCATGTAGGCTTTTTGGCACCTGAATGGAGGTTACTTTCCTCTGTCTTGGTGGAAGTTTTTTTAAAGCTTCTGTGGGGTCCTTGGTGCTCTCTGAGTTTGGTGGTTTTCTTACAGATGTTTCATGATCAAAGTACATAACTTCATCAGTTTATTTAACTTCTTGCAGCCTTTAAATTTTCTAGAATTCTGGTAACTAAATACTAAGCCAAGCCTAGCTTGTCTCTCCATGAACCAATGTCTGTTAGATGCTGACCTTTTCTGTGATTTTAATGGTTATAATAAATTATATACTTTAAATGTTATCAGAGAAAAGCAGGTAGGAGTTATTTGTCCTGATTTTTGGATCTATATTGATTATAACGTATGGGATTGGTGCAGTGTATCTGAGGAGTCCTCTTGCCACAATGGAACCTGCCCATCCAATGTGCTCCAGCATAAAGGGCCTGCTGTGGATCTTTCTTCTGAGAAGGAATTCCAGTTGGTGGGGGTCAAGAGAAAAGCCTTTCCCACTGTGACCTATAAACTGTGGAACACTCTGTGCCAGAGATGAGATACACTCTTACCTTCTTGACCTTCTGGAAGGGCATTAAAATATTTTTCCCAGTTGGCTTGGAGCCCCGAAGGTGGAACTCTCCAATGGAGGTGGTTGACAGGAGGAGGAGGAGGAGGAGGCCTCATTGCCATCTTGGTTTTAGTTTTATATAATTTTTCTCTTTATTTAACTTGAAGGGAATATTGCCAACTAAGCCTCCCTTCCTATAACATTAGTTTCCCTAACTTGTCTCTTAGTACTTCAGACAGAAGGCAGGAAAAATCAACAGAAGTATTCCACAGCTCATATTTATTCAATTAAATATACAGTAAATAACATGATCCTGATACAAATTTTGGTCCTACCTGGTTAAACCTGCTTGGCCAAATGATGGCTTCCTGGTGGATGACTAATATGTCCTCTTGGGAAGTCACAGATCCTATTCCACCAATTTTGACTTTCAAAAAGGACTTGTTTGGGAATGTCACCCAATTGATGACATCAAAACCATTGTCTAGTTCTCCATTTTGGTTGAAAGATATTGTTTCTCCTGCAGTATTATTGAATGAGATCCTTCTTACAATTTCATTGAGCTACAAAAATACAAAATCATACATACAAGAAAACAAAAATAGAAAATGAAGAGAAAAGAAGAACTAAACATTTCATCAGGTTCTACACAATGGTGAAGGCTTCACTCCACTTCAGGAATATGAGGGAAAAAACTTTTTCATTTGTAGCTTATCTCTTAATGAAGGAAAAAAGCAATGTTTACCAAAATTTTAAAGACCTACAGACTTACTTGAGTTGATATTTGCAGCCACAAACAAGGGATCCAACAGTAGATCAATTTGTATGACCCTGTTTGGACGAAGAGAGGAGGTAAGACGGCTCAAGCTGCTTACAGTTGTTCTTCACAAACAACAACAAAATAACCATGTGAGCAATTTATAATGAGGTTCAAACATTATCTTTGAGGACCTGCCCCAGATCATGCATTGGAATTTGACTCAGTTATGTTAACTATATTGTGTCCTCTTAAGAACATGCTGTTCCCAGCAAAATATGTTACAAAACAAGATATACAATAAAATTTTCTTGATAAAAAACAAATGAGACTCTGAACAAGAACTTCTTGTCAGATATAAAGAAAAGCTTGATTGAGGCTTTGAAAATTTAGAAGGCAATAAAAATGACCTTTCTACAGAACAGTTAGAATAATTTCTTTTTGTTAGATTTACAAAAGAGACTGTTTAACATGCTGAAGAAATTTGTAAGGATTAGTATCAGAATGAATTACAGATTCTTTCCTTACATAAATAAAATTTATGTAAAATTTATGAGCCTTGGTGGTGCAGCGGACTAAAGTGCTGTTAAGTAGCATTTAGCTGCCAGCTGCCTGCAATTACTGCGAGTTCAAATCTCACCAGGCTCAAGGTTGACTCAGCCTTCCATCCTTCCGAGGTAGGTAAAATGAGGACCCGGATTGAGGGGGCAATAAGCTGACTTTGTATAAAAAAGAACACCGCTTAGGGGGAGGCGAAAGCCCTACTATGCAGGTATATACAAAAGTATGAAGGCTATTGCTTAACGCATTGTAAGCCACCCCGAGTCTCCGGAGAAGGGCGGCATATAAATCGAACCAATAAATAAATAAATAAAATGAAAACAAAGTTGTGGGGTGAAATGAGACAATTTTTTTGGATTTGCCTGTACCTCATTTGCCTGGATTTGCTCACATTTAACAAAAAAGTTTTAGTTCTTTCCATCTATAGGTCTTTTATGTGTCCTAACTATGTGGTATTGAAACAGTAGCTTTCTATCTACTGCCTTTTTGCTCAAAGTGTGGAAGTCTGGTGAATTATTTCTCTGAATTATTTCACGGTGGCTCAGTGGCTAAGATTCTGAGCTTGTTGATCAAAAGGTCAGCAGTTCAACGGTTAGAATCCCTAGTGCCGCATAACAGGGTGAGCTCCCGTTACTTGTCCCAGCTTCTGCCAACCTAGCAGTTTGAAAGCATGTAAAAAATGCAAGTAGAAAAATAGGGACCACCTTTGGAGGGAGGGTAACAGCATTTCGTGCGCCTTTGGCATTTAGTCATGCTGGCTACATGACCACGGAGATGTCTTTGGACAGCGCTGGCTCTTCAGCTTTGAAACGGAGATGAGCACCGCCCCCTAGAGTTGGGAATGACTAGCACATATGTGTGAGGGGAACCTTTACCTTTACCTATGGAAGTCTAGTGAATTATTTCTCATTGTTATGTTAAATTTTAGTCTTTTATTCATGTCAGAATATTGGCATTACTTTATATTTGCAAAATGTGGATGTGTCACAGTTGAGAGTTAAGATATGGAATGTTTCTTTCAATGGGATAAGTTTTTGTTTGGGGAAGTTTTCTTTGGAATTGTTTATATTTGGAATGAGAAAAAGGTTGTGTGTTAGAAGGTTTTTTTTTTCCTAATGGAGAAGTGGTTTCTTTTCATCACACTAAATTTTATTTTCTTTTATTTTGTTTACATTACAATACCAGGACTATTTTATGTATTTAAATGGGAGTTTTTTACTTTTAAAGAGTTGAGATGACTGTGTTGAATTTTATGTATATTAATACTGAATTTTATATATAGTAATATATTCAATATTTATTATTTAATTAAAATTAATATATTAATATTATACTAATATGAATATATTAATTTTGTATATATTACTATATATTAATTATATTAATTAATATAATTAATACAATCATATATTAATGTCAGTGTTTTAGAGCTCTGTTTGGATCCTTTGTTAATGACTAGATTGGAAAACACATTATTATCATTTTTAATCTACTAATTGTTAAGAATCACTGGAGAAAGTAATTATATTTGGCTACCAGGCTACCAAAAATTGTGATGGCTGGACACCATCAATGCTGATGGTGCGGGAAAAAAAATCTTTGAGAAAAACTCAAAGAGATAGATCGGAAGATGTGGATCGTAGAATTGCCAAGAATCAGACACAGATGAATGCAGGGGTGGAATTCAGCCTATTCGGACTGGTTCAGACTCCAATGGTAGCTCCAATGATCAGCTGAGAGCAAACTGGTTCACTCCGATGGCCGCCCGCCTGCCCCTGCTCTATACTGACTTATATTTCATTTGTTTGAAGCCCAGCTGATCCTTGCGGCAGAGCAGTTTGCCGCGTCTCAGCTGTTTTACTCACCGGGGCTGCAGTAGAAGGTAAGTTTTAGAGCTGTTTTCAAATGCACCACATGCACACAGAGTGTGGTGCGTGTGCTCAGCAAACCAGTTGTTACACTAGTTGAATCCCACCACTGGCTGAATGGATAACATCATGGTCATCATGATTGTTACGAGAAGGGTTATGGGATGAAGAATTTCAAATCTGGTAATGAAGAAGAGGTGAAGTGATAGTGAAATAGTTCCCACTTGTCATGATGAGGATGAGAAGTTGCTTTCTTGATGGAGGGGGAGAGGGGATTTGGCAATTTAAATCATACAATATTTTCCAATCTCTTCTTAAGTTAGAAGCGAGGAGAGGGGATATTTACAGATAAAAGGGGAAGAAAGAAATTGAACTGCTTTGCTAGATGATTCTTGCAGGCCGCCATTTGAACCCTTCTGAAAAATCTCACTCCCCCATAAGAAAGCTAAAAAGAGAAAATAATAATACCTAATTTTTTATATGGCTCCAGGCACACAATTGATTATGATGAGGGTGACAATGATGATAATGCAATCACAAATTAGGAAATATACTATTTAATACTTAAAATCAGTTTTAAAAAATATTCCAAAACCCATTAAAAAAAGAAATGGAAATATTAGAAAATATCAGGCTGTATTTCTGCATTGCAGTACTGGAATAGTGTTTCCAGTGTGTCTGAGATATATTAACATAAATAGAGAGAAGGGAAACATCTGGAAAGACAATTTGTTGGGTTTTTTTCTTGATACTCTCCCTTTATAAAAACATTATTTAAGGCTTTTAGAGGAGGAGAAATACACTACGTCCAAAAGCAAAATGATATTGAAGTAAACATTTAATTTAGCTGTTGGACGACATGGGAAAAATCTACCTACTTGACACTTGTCAGAGTCCTTGAGACATTACCTTCCATGGATGAAGTTTGAGAAATTCAACAAGTCTTACTTTGCCTATTTTTGCTCTATGTTTGAAGGAAGTTGAATGAGCAACATGTATTGCCTGTGCCAAAATATAGATTGCATTGTAGATGCTATAGCTGTGGCCAGTCATGTCCATTTCAAAAACAGATGCTGGGAGGGTTTCTAGCTTCTCCTCCCCGGTGCAGATTGGTTGACGGTTCATCACAGAGTTGTGTTTCTCATCCATCACGGAGCCTGAGAACATGCACCCAAAAGCCTCCTTCCAGAAAACTCTAATAAAGCCATCTTCTTGGTTGAAATTTGGTTTTTTCAGCTGAAGAAATTCTCGAAACCCTAGGACTTCTCTTGAATGAACCGCAAAGGAAAGAGCGCCATGGAGAAAATCTAGATCTTCCCACCTCTGAAAAGGAAGAGATGTGAAATCCATCTGGGCTGTCATAATCCAGATTTTAGCATTTTCTCGTAATGGTATCTCTTCAAATTTTGACATACTAGGAAACATTCTCAAAATTATCATTATAAAAATTTCGCCTTGAACTAAAACTGAATTGACAGTGCTGTTCATGACCACACTGTACATTTTAATCCCGTCTTTTACCGTATTGAAAATGTCAGTGGAATAAGAAATGATAGGAAATCTTTCAATGAAGTCAAAGCAGATTCCACTCTGGGCAAACATGGGAACCACATTTTGTACAAACTTCTCCCCATTCTCATTATTCACAGATAAGACCCCAATCCATGTCCACATAAAATGCTGCAGCAGCAGAAGAATTCCCTTATATTGATGGTCCATATTTGGAAACATTTGGTGATAGAAACCAGCCTGTTTGTCCTCATCTGTCATTGGAGCAGAGCCATATGTCAACTATAAAAAAATACAGAAAGATTCAGAAAGGAGACAATAGGCTTTGATTTTTTTTAATAAGGTGTATTGATATACTTTTCAAAGTAAAGGTAAAGGTTCCCCTCGCATATATGTGCTAGTTGCTCCCAACTCTAGGGGACGGTGCTCATCTCCATTTCAAAGCTGAAGAGCCAGCACTGTCCAAAGACATTCTCTGTGGTCATGTGGCTGGCATGACTAAATACCAAAGGTGCAGGGAACTCTGTTACCTTCCCACCAAAGGTGGTCCCTATTTTTCTACTTGCATTTTTTACATGCTTTCAAACTGCTAGGTTGGCAGAAGCTGGGACAAGTAACGGGAGCTCACCCCATTACACGGCACTAGGGATTCGAACCGCTGAACTGCCAACCTTTCAATCGACAAGCTCAGCGTTTGAGCCACATCCCTTTTCAAACTGGTAGTGCACAAGTAAAAGTTTAGCTCCATTTCATATTGCCGGTTTTATATTTGACGGTAATATTCCTTCAAAATCATCTATCATAGGAGTTTAATGATAACTTTACACAATTTATGAAGCTTTGTTAGTCTTAAAATTGCTTAGGTTTCTTTGTCTCTTCCTATGCTTTACAATTCCAGACATTTTGTGAACTCAGAAAAAGGGTTATTTTAGTTCTTAAATAGGCTCTGTGAATGGGGCCAGTAACATTTGGTGCAGCAGGAGCTTTTGAGGTGCTGTTAAGGAGCATGAGATTCTCAAGCCATATATTATTATTATTATTGAGCCATGGTGGCACAGTGGTTAGAGTGCAGTACTACAGGCTACTTCTGCTGACTGCTGGCTGCCTGCAATTTGGCAGTTCAAATCTCACCAGGCTCAACATTGACTCAGCCTTTCATCCTTCTGAGGCAGGTAAAATGAGGACCCAAATTGTTGGGGGCAATAGGTTGACTCTGTAAACCACTTAGAGAGGGCTGTAAAGCACGGTGAAGTGATATATAAGTCTAAGTGCTATTGCTATTGCTATTATTACGGACGCAATCGAAGAAGGAACAATCATTAATAAGTGCATTTCATAGATTTCAAACAAGGTTGAAAGAAAAATGTGCTCCATGATCTCACTGAGTTGTTTGCTTTATCCCAGGGATCAAGTTTTATTGCAAAGGAATGTTATATTTAACCAGATTGTATATGTATTCCACATACATGGTTACCTGAGGAAACTTGTAAATGTGCAGAATGATGGCCACATGAAGACATGCATCAGTGTCAGGTCCTCCAATTATTGCTACTGGATATTTCTGGATGTCACAGTTGTAATTAGGGATTAATTTGCCTTTAGATGAAAGGAGCTCCATTGAGGCATGGTACATCCATTTTGAAGCGAAATGGCTATTATATATTTTGAAGCCAAGTGTAACATTGGGTAAAATCTGGGGGTTAGTATTGATTTCCTTAACAGCAAATACTAAAGCCAGGATATGCTGGTAAATCTGAGTCATGATTCTGAAGAGAGAGGTACATGAACTGCTACAATACATTTAACACGGAATATGGTAACTATTTCAGCCTTTCTTTCAAGTATAATGTGTGGAATTGGTCCACTCTCTCTCTACTGTATATATAATAGGTCTGATTTACACCTCTTATTTAAACAAGTCAGCAACTAAACTAATCAAAGCAATTTATCAGAAAGAACTGGCAACAGTCAAATCAATCAGATTCCCCCCTGGAGCATATGTTTTATGGTTATTGCTAATGGGATTGGTGGTGAAGTTCTTTGTCATTCCATCTTTCTTCAATTCCATCTTTTCTCTGGAAAGGTTTACATGGTAAGACTAAGATACTGTTCCATGCTAGATCAGATTATGATGTTCATCAAAAGATGTTAGTATCAATCAGAATAGAGCTGGAAGAAACTTTAGAGGTCTTCTAGCCCAACCCCTGTACTGAAACAGGAGGCCCTATACCACTTCAGATAGGTGGCTGTCTAATCTTCTCTTAAAAACCTCCAGTGATGAAGCACCTACAACTTCTGAAGGCAAACTGTTCCACTGGTTAATTGTTCTCACTGTTAGAAAGTTTCTCTTTAATTCCAGGTTGATTCTCTCCTTGGTTTAGTTTCCATCCATTGTTTCTTCTGTTGCCTTCTGGAGCTTTGGAAAATAAATTAACCCCGTCCACGTCTTAGTGACTCTTCTTTGCATTTTTTCCCAAAGTCTCAAGATCTTTTTTGTAATGTGGTTACTAAAACTGAATGATACTAGGGAGGGAACCTTGGCTCCAGCTCCCTTCATACAGCTTTTGTGTTGTACAGAGGGAGCACTAATTGAATATTTATGGTTGAACAATAATATAATTAAATTAAGTATATGGTACAGTATCTCCAAAGAAAAAAATCTGATTTCTACAGGCCGAATCTACCAATGCTGACATTTTGGGAAAGCAGAGAGACAGTTGGACAAAACTAAATATCCATTCACTAAAATTCTTTCTTTGGCATTTGGTGACACCAGATTAATGAAACAGGTAAATGCAACAAATATGTTGAAAGTGTAAATAGAAAATAGAAAGTGTAAATACCATAAAATCTTTATGTGCATGTAAAGGCAGTAAACATATGAATATATTGCACAAATAACCAGCATTTTTTTTTTTTTTTTTTTTGCTCTACAGATGCTGCAAGACCAAATGACACACTCTATATCTTGGCATCTATAAACATTCAAACAATGCTCTTAACACTCACTCAAATTCAGGCTATTTTAAAGATATCCCTCTGGTCATCTCTCTCTGAATACTTACATACTATCCTCAAAGAGGTCACTAGAAGGAGGTGTCTTGAAGTCCATCATCATTTGAAACAGGTAGAGCTGAGAAATGATGCCACCAATGTTGATGTTCCCTGACTGATATTGTTTGTGAAGGATAGGCAGAGGATCCGAGGTGCTGCATTTACTATGAGCAATGGTACATATTACTTGTGACCAAAGCATTGATAGGAATGCTATGGGGACACCATATAGAAGGAACCAATTCATTCTGAGACTTGTATCACTTATCTCTACATTTTCTTGTCCTTCTAGATTCTTAGCTAAAGACCTAAAGAACTATTTGGAGTTTGTTCTTGTGTGTTTGTGTCAAAAGGATGGAAAGTTCAGACTTTTAAGATAAAAACTGTAGGTTTACTTTAACTGCAAATGGGAACTTTACAAAGGCTATTGACAGTCCTCAATCCACTTGAAGTGTGCCTCTTGACAATCAATGTTATTATTGTCATTATATTTGTTATTATTACATTTGAGATAATCACCAATTTAGAATAGCAGGCTCCATGGTTGGAAACTAATCAAAGAGAGAAGCAACCTGGGGGATTAAAGAGAAACTTCCCAACAGTGAGGACAATTAACCAGTGGAACAGCTTGCCTTCAGGAATCGTGGATGCTCCATCTCTGAAAGTTTTAATGAAGAGACTAGATTTAGTCATTTATCTAAAATGGTACAGGTTCTCCTGTTTGAGCAGGGGGCTGCATTAGAAGGCAATTAATCAATGGAACAACTTGCCTCCAGAATTTGAAAATGCTCCAACAGTGAAAGTTTTTAAGAAGAGATTGGATAACCATTTTTCTGAAGTGGTGTAGGGTTTTCTGCCTAAGCAGGGGGTTGGACTAGAAGACCTCCAAGGTCCCTTCCATCTCTGTTATTCTAAGACCTCCAAGGTCCCTTCCAGCTCTGTTCTGCTCTGTTCTGCTCTATTCTGTTCTGTTCCATTCCGTTCTGTTCCGTTCCGTTCCGTCCCGTTCCACTCCACTCCACTCCACTCCATATTTTCCATTCCATTCCATTCCATTCCATTCTATTCTATTCTGTTCTGTTCTGTTCTGTTCTGTTCTGTTCTGTTCTGTTTGGTTCTGTTCTGTTCTGTTCCATTCCGTTCCATTCCATTTTCTCTCCTCTCCTCTCCTCTCCTCTCCTCTCCTCTCCTCTCCTCTCCTCTCCTCTCCTCTCCTATCCTATCCTATCCTATCCTATCCTATCCTATTCACAAGTAAGAAAATGTTGCTTGTCATCTCTCAGAAGAAGTAAATCTTAGAACAGCAAAAGGGTTAACTAGCTTTGCACGAGCTGACTTGCAGTGTTCAGAGAATGTCAGGTCATATGGTCATCCTTCCTCCAATCTCATCTTGCATCCGAGCAGGTTCGGTGCTGGCTCCTGCTTCCAAACAAAATGCTGCTATCTTTTCCCACCAGAGTGGTATCTATTGATCTACTTGCATTTTTAGGTTGCTTTGAACTGCTATGTGTGCAGGACTAGGGGCAAATGATAGGAGCTCACTCCACCATCTGGTTCTAGTTCACCCCTGTGGTTTGCCCTAGATAACACACATGCATGAACAAAGTGAACTGGCAAATCTTAGACTGCCAGAACTACTGGTGAAAAGCATTGTAGCTTTCCCTGGCTATATGTGCTTAAATAAAAAAAATAAGACCCTTTACTTTCTTTTTCCCCTTTTTAAATTCCATTTTGTATATTACTTTATTTTTCTTTCTGAGAAAATTTTCAATAATATTGTAAAAATGGTAATATCAATTAATGAAAATAGATAAAAATAAATAATAATTATTTATTTAATAATAACTAATAAAAACAAACAGAAGAAATAATGTACACCCATAACAAAGGATACATATATCATGAAGGAAGAGGAAACAATTGTTTAATGCCAACCTACCATAAGCAGAAGTGGGTTTCAATTTTATTTGCTACCGGTTCACTCGCGGGTTATTATGTGCTCGCAACGCTTCTGCGCGCACACAGAAGCTTCTGCACATGGGACAGAGACGTCCGGGCGGGTGAGCAGAGAGCCTACCACCACCACCGCTACCGGTTCGCCCAATCCGGGATCAACTGATAGCAACCCACCACTGACTATAAGGCCTTGGAAAACTGTGTTTTTAATGATTTGTGGGCTAACATCAGGATGAGATCCTTATATACATTCCAATCAATGGCCATGTTTGACCAAGGAAACCAGACTCAAACCAATTCTGCTTGATCTTACTAGATAGGCAGAAAGTACTACAGATGGCTTATAAATTATAAATCAGACCCTATAAATTAGAGGACTTTATAGGTAAAATCAACATGTTGAATTGCACTTGGAAGCCAATTGGAAAGCAAGTTTTTAAATATTGAGACATGTGGGCATAATGTAGTAGACCCATCACTATCTACACTGCTATATTCTGAACCACTTCCAATTATTGAGTGGACTTCAGTGAATATATCAGTATAGGTAGTCCTCATTTAGTGACCACAATTAGGACCAATAATTTGACTGTTCACTGTACAAAGCAATTGTGTTTGGAAGAGTTAGTGATAAAACGAAACCAGGCCATCAAGGAAAATGATTTCTGAACACTATCAAAGCTGACACCAGCCAGAGCATAGAAAACAAAGAAATAGTGCAAAATCAGAAGATGTGGGAAGACCCATAGAATCACCAAGAGTCAGATTCAACTTAATGGATAAAATCATCATCAATTTGACTGTTAAGTGTAGCATTGAATTGAAAGCATGACTATTAGAGGTAGTCCTCGACTTACAACAGTTTGTTTAGGGACCATTCAAAGTTACAACGGCATTGAAAAATGTGACTTATGACCTTTTTTCACAGTTACAATCTTTGTAGCATCCTCATGATCATGTGATCAAAATTCAGATGCTTGGCAATTAGTTCATATTTAGGACAGTTGCTGTGCCCCAAGATCGTGTGATCTTCTTTTGCGACCTTCTGACAAGCAAAGTCAATGGGGAAGCCAGATTCACTTAACAACCGGGTTACTAAATTATCAACAGAAGTGATTTACTTAACAACTAAGGAAAGTAAAGTCTTAAAATGGGGCAAAACTCATTTAACAAATGTCTCACTTACCAATAGAAATTTTAGGCTCAGTTGTGGTAGTAAGTCAAGAATCACCTGTAGTTATGATCTTACTTCAGCTTTCCTTAGCTTTACAGACCTGCAGAGGTTGTAGATTACTCACAATTATTTTTTTATCACCATCATAACTAGGAATGGTCAGTTGCTGACTAAGGCAGCTTTTTGGAGTATAAGATGGACTCCCCCCCAAAAAAGTGGGTGAAAGTTGTGTTGAGTCTTATACACTGAATGTTGCCAAAACCTCGCCCACCTGCCGGTCCCCACCCTTCGACCATTTTCAGGCCAAAAATGCAATGCGCAGAGGCTGAAAAACAGGGTGTGGAGGTGGCAATCGGTGGCGATGTGCTGTGGTAATCCCCGCAGCCTGGAAAAGAAGGCATGGAGAGGCCAAAAATGCGATGTGCGGAGGTGGCAATGGGCTGTGGTAAACCCTGCAACCTGGAACAGGTCTAAAAGAAGGCATGGAGAGGCCGAAAATGCGATGTGTGGAGGCGGCATTGGGCTGTGGTAATCCCTGCAGCCTGGAGCATCTTTTTTTTTTTTGAATTTTTTTTTTTATTTTTAAACAAAACAAAACATAAAACAACCATCATCCCTTACAATTATAGATAGTGTGTCGATCGGTTACAATTCTTTTGTGCTTAATCCCATATCCAAAATTAACAGGTTATTTAATTTCTCTTATTTGACAATTTATTATATCCCTTTATGGTATTATTCTCATTTAACAATTATTTAACAATGGCTTGTCTCCCATAAAAAACCGCTTCATATATTTTATTATTGCATTTATTTCATATTTCATACTTCATTTCCATGCTTTATTATCTAGCCATTGATAAAATAAATCCCATATCATATAATATTGTTTATCTTCCTGTTCTTTAATTTCAAATATCAGTTTACTTATTTCAGCACATTCCATAACTTTCTTAATAACTTCATCTTCAGTAGGTATTTTCTCCTTTTTCCAATTTTTACCAAATACAATTCTAGCCGCTGTTAAAACATTCACTATTAAATATCTCAGTTCTTTATTATATGTTTCTGGTAAAATCCCTAATAAAAATATCTCAGGTTAAAAGTCAATGTGTTTCTTCGTCATTTTTTCCAACCATGTGTGGATTTTAGTCCAATATCTTTTAGCTTCTACACATGTCCACCACATATGGTAATATGAGCCTGGAGTCTGATGATATTTCCAACATTTCTCTGATTTGTTCTTGAACATTCTGGCTATTCTCATCGGGGGTAAATGCCACCTGTAAAACATCTTATACAAATTCTCCTTATATGCTGTTGACATTGTCATTTTATAATTTTGCAACCACAATTTTTGCCATTTTTCTAAATCAATCCCATGACCAAAATTTTTCCCCCATGCAATCATTGTTTCTTTAACTTGTTCTTCCAATTTTCCTTCTAATAAATAACCATACAATTTTTTAATTAGATAGTCATCAGAACCTGTTAAAATTTTATCTAAATTAGTCAAGTTATTGTAAAAACCCTCTGTCTTTATCTTTATCTTTATCATATCTAGACTGTATTTGCATATATGAAAACCAATCCATTTTTATCTCTTGTTCTTCTAATTCTTGCTTCGATTTAAGTTCACCCTTTTCATTCAATAATTCACTATATCTAACAATATGTTCCTTTCTAAATGTTATTGAATATGAGAATGCTTCAATGGTGGATAACCAGATTGGAATTTTTAAATAATGATGTCTTTTAATCTTCTCCCTATTTGATAACAAAGACTCTCGTATAACATGTCTTCTAAAATACCCCTGTGTTTTTGTACTCTTGTACCATAAGAAAGCATGCCAACCCAGCAGCAAGTCATGTCCTTCTAAAGTCAACAATCTAATATTTCTTAACAATATCCATTCTTTAATCCATATCAAATTACTAGCTTGGTAATATAATTCTCAGTCCGGTAAACCAAAACCTCCTCTTAGCCTGGAACATCTTATTGATGGTATTCTGGGAGGCCAATCCAACTGCCAATCAGCTGCTCAGGCTGAATCAGGCTGCAATAACATGCTGAAGCTGACCAGGCTTTTTGCTGTTTGCTGCAAGGATGCTATCCAGATGAATACTGATGGATGCTGGTAGGCAGAGGCAGAATTTTTTTTCTTCTTTTCCTCCCCAAAAACGAATATGCTTTTTATACTCCAGAGTGTCTTAAATTGTGAAAAATATGGGTATATCATTCATCCACTGCTCAGGACCTGGGTACTTGCGGGACCGCCTACTACCACCAATAGCCTCCCACCGGCCAGTACGCTCCCACAGAGGGGGGCTCCTCCGGGTGCCGTCGGCCAAACAATGCTGACTGGTGGCCCCCCAGGGGGAGAGCCTTCTCTGTGGGGGCACCTACTATCTGGAACCAGCTCCCCCCGGAGATACAGAAGATCCCGGATCTGCGCACCTTCCGCCGCGCCTTAAAGACCTTTTTATTTCACCAGGCGGGCCTGGCCTAATTTGCTCCCTCTTTTATAAAAGATTTTTAAATTTTTAATATTTTTTAGTATTTTATATATTCAAATTTTAAAATTGGTTTTAAATTGATTGGGGTTTTAAATTTGTTTGGGCCAAAACTATTTAATTTGATTTTAATTCTACTTTTAAATTTTGTATGTATGTATTTTATTGTTTGGCTGTGCACCGCCCTGAGTCCTTCGGGAGTAGGGCAGTATAGAAATCAAATAAAATAAATAAATAAATAAATAAATAAATAAATAAATAAATAAATAAATAAATAAATAATATACCATTCATTGTTTCTTGCCTTTCAGTAACTGCCTCTTATTGTTCAGATCAGGCCTCAGAAGAAGAATAAAACATTTTGGGAAACAGATGCAACCCAATAACCCCGCACTAGAAGATAATATGGAAAAGATCTCCACAGCCACCATGTATTTTCCCTTGGTACTCAGATATGTTGGAAAAAAGGACATCCAGACACTACAAAAACACAAGAGGCTGAAGAAGATAAACTTGGTCTCATTAAAACTGTTTGGTAAATGCCGGGATAGAAAAGCCACACTGAAACCAACAATAGCAAGGAAAAGAAGGTAGAGTAAGACACAATAAAACATGAGAGTAGAGCCTTCATTACATCCCAGAATGATTTTATCTGCCACTAAATTCATATCAGCATCTGGATATGGGGGTGAGGTTATAAGCCATACAGTACAGACAAGGACTTGAATGAGGGAACAAGAAACAACAATGTAATTATCTAATTGTTTGCCCAGCCATCTCTTCATCTTGGATCCTGGCATTGAAGCCATGAAAACGATCACCACGATGATGGTTTTGGCCAATATACAAGAAATGGCTACTGAGAAGACAATCCCAAAAGCAGGTTGTTGGAAAAGGCAGGTGACCTTTTCAGGTTGTCCAATGAATAATAAACTGCAAAGGAATGAGAGCACAAGGGAGACGAGGAGAAGGTAGGTGATGTTCCGGTTGTTGGCCTTGACTATGGGAGTGTCCTGGTATTTGATGAAGATCCCAAGTACCACAGTAGCAATGCAAGCAAAGACAATTGCTGTAATGGCCAAACTGGTCCCTAATGGGTCTTCATAAGACAGGAAAGTTATGTGTTTTGGAAGGCACAAGTCATGCTTGTTATTTGGATACTGTCCTTCTGGGCATGATAAACAATCATCCATGTCTGCAAAAGAAAATGCTATTGTTGCAGTGTGGAAGATTCTACATGAATCAAGGCATGATTAATATCGACTGAAGAGAGACGTTTAGCAAAATGGTTAATGCTTAATGCTTTAATGGGAGGCTCTCTAAGAATTATTTTTATTATTTTATTTATTGAATTTCTACACTATCCATCTCACCTAAATGATTCTGGGCAAATTACAACATAATAAAATAAAATATAATGTTATATATGTAAAGAAAGGAGCAAACATCCTGCGAGCTCCGGAACTTAAGATTTAAAAATTTAAAAATAATTAAAATTTTATTTAACTAAACTTTCATCAGCCATCTGCTGACATCGTCAGAGTATTAAACTACCATTACAGACATCTCTGCCTTTATATGCCATTAATCAATTTGGCCCTTGCGCATGTAATAGGCCCTTCCAGCTGTCTCCCACTTGTAATCAGCTGTGTTGTTTTTGCTGTCGTTATGCTGGATGATGGAGGCTTAATTCCTACTGTTTCCTCCCTCCTAGCTTGCTTATCAGTGGGGGATGATGTTAGTCTGTCAGCCATTGCAATTTGCTGCCTTGTCCAGAGATGTCTGTAATGGTAGTTTAATACTCTGATGATGTCAGCAGATGGCTGACGAAAGCTTAGTTAAATAAAATTTTAATTATTTTAAAATTTTAAAATCTTAAATTCTGGAGCTCGCAGGATGTATGCTTCTTTCTTTACTAATATATCTGGAACTCATATTTTTAGAATAGTTTGTAATATATATATATATATATATTAAAAGTTATTGACTTTAAATTGGCTAAAGTTGTAAAGCTATTGGGAAATTCTTTAACATAGTGATTGAAAGTGCATAGAATTGACTGAATTCAAATTGACCTTTACTTTTTTCCCTTTCTGATTAATCTGAATAGTCAAAGTGATGCAAAATTGGATCAATGTAATTTTGCAATTGTCATAATACATCATAAATTTCAGCAGATTAAATTAGGGTTGTGTTTACACCCATAGATATGGGGAAAGTAGAAGTATGCAGATAAGAATACATATATATCATTGGAAAGAGCCAATATCCAAACAAATAATTTGATTGAGTGTAAAAACACATCAACCTTAATTCTCATAGCCCAGGGATGGCTAACCTTTTTGATGTTGCGTGCCAAAAGCAGGGGGAGGGCAGGGGGGTTGTGTGCACACATGCCCACACCCATAATTCAATGCAACCCCCCAACACTCACCCCGCTTTTGGTATGCAATGGCACAGTGGGCCCAGTAGGCCCGTTGTTTGCCCTCCCGAGGCTCCCGAGGCTTTCTTGGCCTGGGGAGGGCAAAAATGGCCTTCCCCAACCCCCGCGGAGGCCCTCCAGAGGCCGGAAACAGCCCATTTCCCAACTTACAGTGGGCCTGGAAGGCCCGAAAAATAGCTGGCCAACCTGCACATGCGCTCTGAAGCTGAGCTAGGGCAATGCTCGCGTGCCCACAGATATGGCTCTGTGTGCCACCTGTGGCACACGTGCCATAGCTTCACCAACACGTTCATAGCCTGTGCTTTCTCATAGGGTCTTGACTTTGTTTTATCACTGTCTATTTGGCCAATATCTATTTTGTGGCTTAGAGTACAAAGTTCCTTGTTTCTCAAATTCCTGGGAGGATATTAAGGAATAAGACAGGAAGTTTTGTTTTATTTCACTCATCTAAACATTTTTTCCCCTTATACAATTAGAACAGTTTCTCTTGAATACCCTTCCACCCTCATATGCATGGACCAATTATTCCTTTAAAGACAATACAACTTACTTTTATGATTTGTAATCCTTCCTTCTGGACATGGAAGGCACTCGTAGCAACAATATGGCTTTCCTTCTATTTTGGCCCTACTAGAACCAGGATTGCAATTATCATTACACACAGAAAGAGGTCTTTCCTGAATGAAAAAGAAGAACAGAATTGGTTTGGAGCTATTTGCATGCTATGATTGATTGTTTTTTGTCAATAAGACATACATGCCATGAAGGAATTGCTCTAGACTAGCCAAACCCAAATCCTGCAACCATTGTTCATATGTTTTAGTCTCCAGGCCTTTAACCATCTTAGTTGCTCTTATACATCTTCAAATATATGAAAATGATATACCATCAATTCTTCAAGCTACATTGGTCGCTCTGGTGAATGATCTCTGGCGGGCCCGGAATGGGGGTTATTCCTCCATCCTAGTCCTACTTGACCTCTCAGCGGCTTTTGATACCATTGACCATGGTATCCTACTGCTATGACTTGGGGGGTGGGGGGTGGGGGGTACTGTTTTGCAGTGGTTCTCCTCCTACCTCTCGGGTCTACACAGTTTGTCTGGGTGGGGGGACAGAGATCCTCCCCGAAGCCCCTCACTTGTGGGGTGCCTCAGGGGTTGGTTCTCTCCCCCTTGCTCTTTAACATCTATATGAAGCTGCTGGGGGTGAGGTATCATCAGTATGCTGATGATACCCAGCTTTACATCTCCACCCCAGACCAACCCAGAGATGCCCTTTCTGTGATGATTAAGTGCCTGGAGGTGGTACGGGTCTGGATGGGTAGGAACAGGCTCAGACTCAACCCCTCCAAGAGGTTGAGGCTGTGGTTGCCAGCATCTCATGGTCTAGTGGCCCCATCACTCTTGATGGGAGGGAGTTGCTTATTCCCTCTGAAAAGGTTCACATTCTAGGCGTCCTCCTGGATTCATGGCTGTCCTTAGTGGACCATCTGACGGCCGTGACCAGGGGGGCTTTTGCACAGGTTCGCCTGGTGTGCCAGTTACGCCCTTTCCTAGACAGGGATGCCCCCTATAGAGTCACCCAAGCTCTTGTTATCTCTCGTTTGGACTATTGCAATGCCCTCTACATGGGGCTGCCCTTGGGGTGTACCCGGAGGCTCCAGCTGGTCCAGAATGTGGCCGCGCAGGTTGTTATGGGAGCTTCCTGTTACTCCCGTGTTACACCTCTCCTGCACAAGCTGCACTGGTTACCAGTGGTCCTTCAGATCCGCTTCAAAGTACTGGTACTTACCTATGAAGCCCTACATGGCATGGGCCTGGGGTACTTGCAGGACCACTTTCTGCCTGCCTCCCACCGCCCTGTGCACTCACATAAGACTGCCCTCCTCCAGGTGCCATCGGCCAGACAATGTTGGCTGGTGGCGCCCAGGATGAGGGCGTCCTCTGTGGGTGCACCAACCCTCTGGAATGGGTTACTAAGGGGCTCCGGATGGCCCCCAACCTCTGCTCTTTCCGCTGTGACCTGAAGACATGGCTATTCCAACAAATTTGCTGATCTGATGGGTGATTTTTAATTGGGAGATTTTAATTGATTATTTTAGTAGCTATTTTTATTGTTTTTATCATTTTAATTTCTGTGAGCCGCCCCGAGTCCTTTGGGAGAAGGGCGGCATATAAGTATAAGAAAAATAAATTAAAAAATAAATAAAATACGTATTCAGCACATTTCTGTAGTTAAGTTTTGAGCTAATATGGGCAAGAATAACCATCTGAAGGATTTACCAGTTATGGATAGGCACAACTGATGCACAAGATGAACTTTTGTAAACCCTCCTGGCCACTGCGGCTACATCAGTAAAATGTCCAAAGATGCATACTAGTCTCTACACAAAATATATACTGTACCTGGTTAAATCTTGTGGGCCATGTAATGGAACCCTCCTGCATGTTGAATGTTTTGGAAGAGAAAGAATTTGGGTCCACCCATCCAACTTTGACTTTTGTAAATGTGTTATTTGAGTAAGTGACCCAGTTGAAGATATCAAATCCTCCATTAATATGCCCATTGTCATCAAAGGAAATATTTTCTCCAACACTGTTTTTAAATAAAGTATTTCTCAAAAATTTATGGAGCTAAATTGGGGACAAGGTAGAGAGACAATGAAGTCATGTCCAGTCAAAAAAAAAAAAAAGTAAAATCATTTCACATTTGTATGGATGGTACCTGCCATGGCTGTTCATGTAGTCCTTTTTGCCTTATCTCTTTTATCTTTGCTCTCTGTTTTGACTTGGATGAAGTTACTGCATGCAAAGCATGTGCCATAATGTAAACTGCATTGTAGATGCTGTAACTGTGGCCAGACATGCTTGTGTCAAACACGGTCCCAGGCAGAGTCTCCAGCTTTTCCTCCCCAGTGCAGATCTTCTCATGTCTCTCCTCTACGGTGGAGTTTGAGAAATCACAATTAAAAGCATCTTTCCAGAAGATCCTGATAAACCCATCCCTATTTTCTGAGAGAGGGTTTCTTTCCTTCAGAAATTTCTGGAATCCTGTAGGATAGTTTGTGTGAACAGCAAATGATAGAGCCCCATGGAGGAAATGTAGGTCCCAATGTCTGATAAAACCAGGAGATGCAAAATCCATCTGTGCTGTCATAATCCACACTCGACTTTCAAATGATACACCATAAAATTTTGCAAAAACGAACATTAACCTTAAGATACTAATAGTATGTATTTCACCTTGTATAATAACAGTATTGGCAGTACTTCCTGTGACCATACGTGAAGTCCCAAACCATTCCATTGATGTTTCAGCAACATGACTTGAAAAAGATATTTGGGGTATTTTTTCTAAGAAGTCTACACAGATTCCCTTCTGAGAGTAGATGGGAAGTATATTCTGTACAAATAAATCTCCATTGTCATCATTTGAAGCAATCACACCAATCCAGGTCCACTTGAAATGCAGGAGTAATTCAAGAATGCCCATATAGTGATGGGTCACATTTGGAAACATCTGGTGGAAGAAATCTTTGGTTTTCTCATTTACTACTGGAGAAGATCCATAAATGATCTTAGGATAGAAATACATGGGAAAAGGTGAGGCATCGTTACAATCAGTCTTGTGATAGATTCTACTGAAAGATAAGGCATTGGAAAAAAGGTTTTCTCTCCATTCCTCTCTATGTTACATTTAGCTGAGTTTAGTCTATTTCTTATTGTAAAAGAGAGTAAAATATGCCTTTCCCAAAAATCTATTTTGAATACTAGAATGGCAAGGAATAATATGGTTTTCAAAGTCCTTAAAAAAATATTTTGCAGCACATGAGTTCCTGGGATAAGAGTATGGATTGACTTACAGATGAGAAGATATGGAATGACCTCATTTATTACCTTCTGATGATAGATTAAACAACCATCAAATCGTTACAAGAAAAAAAAAGTCAGAAACTTTCCATTTTCTAATAGTCAAGCCCAAAATTATACTTAAGTTTAAGGAATCTTGTTCTTCCTCATGGTATTTCAATGCATACAACTCACCTGTGGAATTTTATAAGCACTTAAGATGTTTGTCATGTGGAGGCAAACTTGAGAATTAGGTCCCCCAATGACTCCCACAATGTTATTTTGAATATCACATTTGTAGTTGGGGATGAATTTGTCCTTTGTGGATAGAAGTTCCATTGAGGCAAGGTAGGTCCATTTTGCAAAAAAGTGGCTATTTAAAATGTGGAAGCCTAAACTCACATTGGGTAAGAGTTGGGTATTCTCACTGATTTCCTTCACAGCAAATACCAAGGCCAGGATGTGCTGGTAATTCTGAATGAATAGCCTATATCAAAGAAAGAGCTTCAGGCTAGGGTTTTTTTCTATATGGTAACACTCATTCTACCTAGACACAGCACTATGAAAATTGACCTACTAAAAATAAGGCACTTCAAGTCAACTTCATGGAACTAAGTAGAAAACTCCTAACAGTTTGAGCAATCAACCAATGGAATGACTTGCCTTCTGAAATTGTGGGTGCTCCATCACTGAAGGCTTTCAGAAAGACAATCACTTATCTGAAACAGCTTGAAATGGGGGTTGGACAAGAAGATCTCAAAGATACTTCCAACTTTATTATTCTATGTTCTAGTTTTTAGAAATTATGATATTTTGACACACAGAGCTAGATTCCAAAAATATTTTGTTCTTAAATACCAATGTTCAGTTGTATATAAAAGACAACAGTGGCCAAAATTGTGGAAACCTTTTGGGAAAAGTGTATTTTCAAAAATTAGTTAATAACACCACTTTTTTTTTGAGTAGTACCATAAAATTATATATCAATGGAAAGATAATTGAATCAAGAATGTAATGCAATAACTTTTATGAAGGATTTGCTATTAAAATAGCAGTTACAGTATAAAGAAGAAAAGTGAAACACGTAGAAAAAAATGAGCTATACAAAAATTATCACCATAGAGAAAACGATATATACAAAAATTATCACGTCAGTTAATACATAGATGGGTAACCTTTAGCATGAATTACAGCCTTACAATGTCTTCCCATGGAGTGAACCAAGTCTTTTAGTTCTGCAGCTGTTATAATGTGAAACCAAGATTGAATGACTGCTTCTATTAACTGGGTTTTATTGGTGGGTCGCTTCTGACTAACATGTTTCTTTAGTCGGCTCCATAGATTTTCAGTTGGGTTAAGGTCTGGCTATTCCCAGGCCATTCCAGTAGTTGAATATGATTATCTTGAAACTCAGAAGAAAAAAAAAGTGGTGTTATTAGCCATCAAACCTGAAAAACCTACACTTTTCGCAAAAGGTTTCCACAGTTTTGACCACTACTGTATTGAAAAGATATCATATTTAGAGATAGTACGGGGCTCCTGATTGAAAACCTGCCTCATGGTTTCTTTGAGGTCTTTCACTTTTTCAATGTTTCAAAATAATTGGAGCAATCAACCTCATTTACTGTAGAAAGGTTCTGTAATGAAGGGCAGTATGGTGTCCTTGCACTTCAGTTAGATGAAAACTGTGTCTTACCATTCGTGGTGCTATCATGTCTCCCATAATCTACAGCTTTTTTTATCCTCCAATTGAATTCATTGAATTTAATGAACTTGGCAGCTATTGCTACCAATATTAAAACTCTATTAGAACTATCTAATAGTTCTGACAATGACCAAATCAGGTTCCAACCAAAAAATTCAGAAAATTTTTAAATCTGGTCAAGAACAGATATTCAGGTGGTGATTAAAAATGGCCACGGCCAATTTCCCACTCCACACCATTTTTTTTGTAAGCGCCAAACAACAGTGACCTTGTGTGGCTGCTGTATTAATTTTGGTTAAGTTTGGTTCACAACCAAATCATATTGCAAGAAAAGTTATGGAATGAATTATGGTCGTCACCAGAGCTTCTACTGTACTTACTCAACTACTTACACAAGGTCA
This sequence comes from Pantherophis guttatus, assembly GCF_059756535.1. Taxonomy (NCBI): domain Eukaryota; kingdom Metazoa; phylum Chordata; class Lepidosauria; order Squamata; family Colubridae; genus Pantherophis; species Pantherophis guttatus. The sequence continues at coordinate 18,965,176 of NC_142066.1, forward strand.
TCAAAACTTTCCTCTGAAGGCCGCTTCTGAAAACTGATTGGGCTCAAAAAAATGTAGATCTGAGAGAAAATGCCTGCAATGATGAAATCACCTGGCTGGTAATACTTGTGGAGAATAGAAAGAGGTTCACCAACAGGACACTTAGCAATAGAAACCTTACTTGAAGCATGAGGAAGAGTCACAATAACTATGATCAGGACCACAAATAACACCACTTTGTCTGAGAGATTTCCTGCCTTGTTCCAAATTGTCTGCCCCATCATTCAAATGTGAATGTTGGAAATCAAAAGGTAACATTCATCTTCTCCAAGAATGTTGCTAGAACTCTGCAGCATTGACCAACAATGATCACAGTGGTGTATTTCTACCTGCCTCTACTATCACTTCTATATGAGACATAAAGCATTAGTATGGATAACTGTTGAATTATCCTATTGTCCATAGGGAATATTTAAAGGCCTGTAAAAATAACATTAATTATGGTTATTTCATAATTGTAGTGGGATGGAGAAATAAATACCATGGAATTGGAATTATGAGATCTAAAATAAGTCCAGATTTCATCATGTTTATGTTTCTCACAACTCAGCTGGCATCTTCCCAATTTTATTCATTGAAATAACAAGAGACAAGTCAAGGGATGAAATCCAAAATTTTTCACTACAGGTTCTGTGGGCATGGCTTGGTGGGCATGGCAGGAGAAGGATACTGGCATGTGAAAACTAGGGGGTTGAAGGGTCTTTTACTCAAATTTTTAGTTAAATTTTTAAGAGGTTCTAAGGAGGGGGAGGGTTTGATTGGAATGCGGGTTGTGGGCATGGGGGATAGCCCACTAAGGGGAGGGGCGGGCCTGGCAAGAAAGCACGGCATGGGGGTGGGGATCCCGGGGTTGAGGGGGGAGTCAGAGTTTGTCCGGATAGTGCTTTGAACATCACTACCATGAGTGGGAGGGGTAGATATGGTGGGAGCAGGGGGCCATATCGAGTCAGGGGAGTGCAAACCTGCTCTTTATGAGCGGTGGTGCACTCCGGCCCCTAAGGCTCCACCCATTCCCCAGGTTGCACAGACCGTCAGGGCCCGGCCCTCCGGCTGATGCTGTGGAATTCCAGATCCGTAGTAAATAAAGCCCCCTTCATCTGTGACTTAATTGGTGAGGGGGGAGGGTATTACGGAGACCTGGTTGGGCCAGGAGGGGGGGTTCCCCTCGTGGAAATGTGCCCACCAGGTTTCCTTGCATTCCATCGGCCGAGGTCACAGGGCAGGGGCGGGGGAGTAGCGGTTATTATTAAAGAAGGTCTGAGACCGAGGGAGGCCACTGTTCCTCAGACGGCCGGCTGTGAGTCCCTCCTTGTGAAGTGGGGTCATGGGGTTCAGATGGGCTTGCTGATCAAGTACCTGGCTCCCTGCCACGTGGCAGCAGCTGTGCCCGAGCTCCTCGACGTTATCACCGCAGTGGCGGTTGATACCTCCAGACTTATGGTCATGGGGGATTTCAACCTGCCATCTGTGGGTGAGACATCAGAGGTGGCTTGGGAGTTCATGGCTTCCATGACAGCTATGGACCTGACCCAGTTAATTCATGGCCCTACCTGGACCTGATTTTTGTCTCTGGATAGTGGTTGAGTGATCTTGAGATAGGGGATATAGTCACCGAGCCCTTGTCATGGTTGGATCACTCTCTCTTCGCCTGGACCTTTGAATCGCTATACCCCATCTCAGGGAGGCAGAGCCGGTAAGATGGTTCCACCCCAGGCGCCTGATGGAACCTGATAGATTCCAGATGGAGCTTGGGCCATTTCCTGAGGCTCTGGCACACACCTTGACTAGGGATCTAGTGGCCACCTGGGATAGGGCGGCCACTGGAGCTCTGGATCAGGTCATGCCTTTGCAGCCTCTGACCCGGCGCCGATCTCACCTAGCTCCTTGGTTCACTGAGGAGCTGAGGGAGATGAAGCGCCGAAAAAGACACCTAGAGAGTAGTTGGAGGGCCAGTCTTTCTGAATCTGACTGGACACTGGTAAGATCTCATATTAAGAATTACCTAGTGGCAATAAAAGCAGCAAAATGTACATATTTTGCTGCTCTTATTGAGTCATCAGATAATCGCCCGGCCGCTCTGTTTAGGGTGACCCACTCCCGGCTCCACCAGGAATCACGGGAGGACCCCTTGGAGGGTAGAGCTGAGGATTTTGTTCAATATCTGTATGACAAAATCACTCAGATTCGGGAAGATCTGGACTCTGACTGGGTAGTTCCAGGGGGGTTGACTGAGGCAGGTCTTGAGAATGTTATCTGGAATGAGTTTGATCCTGTGACCCCCGATGACGTGGACAGGATTCTGGGTGGACAGAATGTGACCACATGTTTATTGGACCCGTGCCCCTCCTGGTTAGTGCTGGCTTCCCGGGAGGTGACGCGAGGCTGGCTCCAGGGGATTATAAATGCTTCGTTGGGTGAGGGTGACTTCCCCGCCGCCTTGAAATCCCTTTGTGTTGGGGTGACTCAGTAGAGCTGAGCTAGCCAGATGATGCTTACACAGAGTTCGCAGCAGATATTTTTTCTTTGTGCCCTGATAGAGAAACATCTGCCACTGTCTAGGATCAAACTCACAACCTTCTGAACAGGATGCAAGCATATTCACCTCTAAGCCACTTTCTCGCTCTTTGGAGACATAAATTCTCAGTATAAAAGTTTTGGTCTAATGAAAAATAATTTTAATTTCAACAAATCTATATGATGCAAGTCAACTTGCAAGCATTTCTTTCTTATTTATTTATTTATTTATTTATTTATTTATTTATTTATTTATTTATTTATTTATGTGTTTGTTTGTTTGTTTGTTTATTTCCTTTTCTCCGGCCTCTATGTCAAGATAAATTACAACGTCTTCCTTGATTTGATGGACAATTTAGGAATGACTGGCATATGGAGGGAGAAAAATGGCAATTCAAAAGTACACCTACTTTTCTGAAAGGCATAAATTTTTTAACAGAATGAGCATCAAAGAATTTAACTACAAATGCATAGATTGTGAGACAACGTTATCAATGACACAGCTATGTTTTCAGTATGATTCTAATATCCCTCTGAGCTTCAAATATTCCAGAATCGAAAACTGACCCAAACTAGAATTGACAAAGTCTAAATGTTACCATACAAGGACAGATTAGTATAAATAAGTGTTTCTTTCTTGCATATGGAACAGTGGTGAAATTCATTTTTTTTTACTACTGGTTCTGTGGGTGTGGCTTGGTGAGCATGACATGGCTGGGTTTGCATGGCAGGGGAAGGATACTGCAAAATCTCCATTCCCACCCCACTCCAGAGGAAGGATACTGCAAAATCTCTATACCCTCCCCACTCCAGAGGAAGGATACTGCAAAATCTCCATTCCCTCCCCACTCCAGGGAAAGGATATTGCAAAATCTCCATTGCCCCCCCACTCTGGGGCCAGCCAGAGATGTTATTTGCCAGTTCTCCGAACTACTCAAAATTTCCGCTAACATTTCTCCAGAACCTGTTGAATTTCACCCCTGATATGGAACTTTTAAATCTTTTAAAATCTTTTTATTGATTAATCATTTTTAGGATTTAACTTCATATGGTAATTACAGTACAGACCTGTCTCTTATTATTTCAATGAATAAGATTGGGAAGATGCCAGATGAGTTGTGAGAAACATAAACATGATAAAATCTGGACTTATTTTAGATCTCATAATTTCAATTCCATGGTATTTATTTCTCCATCCCACTACAATTATGAAATAACCATAATTAATGTTATTTTTACAGGCCTTTAAATATTCCCTATGGACAATAGGATAATTCAACAGTTATGCATACTAATGCCTTATGTCTCATACAGAAGTGATAGTAGAGGCAGGTAGAAATACACCACTGTGATCATTGTTGGTCAATGTTGCAGAGTTCTAGCAACATTCTTGGAGAAGATGAATGTTGCCTTTTGATTTCCAACATTCACATTTGAATGACGGAGCAGACAATTTGGAACAAGGCAGGAAATCTCTCAGACAAAATGGTAATATCCATGGCCCTGATCATAGTTATTGTGACTCTTCCTCATGCCTCAAGTAAGGTTTCTATTGCTAAGTGTCCTGTTGGTGAACCTCTTCCTATTCTCCACAAGTATTACCAGCCAGGTGATTTCATCATTGCAGGCATTTTCTCTCAGATCTACATTTTTTTGAGTCCAATGAGTTTTCAGAAGCAGCCTTCAGAGGAGAGTTTTGATGACCATGTGTAAGTAGTTGAATAAGTAAGTAGTTTATTTGCAAATAAAATGCATGTTATCTTTAACCTAGATAACATTTTCCAATTATTTATGTGATCTATATTTAAATCTATAATTTGGGGACAGAGACGAGGAAGGAAACAGAATATTATAAAAAATGTGTTCAATCATTTATGCAATTGTGTCCTCATTTGGTGATTTTCAATTCTTGAACTCTGCTGAAGGGGATTGCAAGATTCTTAGAGATGCAACCATATATAGGTATGTAGAAGTACAAAGTTGGATCATTGCGGGGGATCAACTATTTGGTTCTCATATTAGTAGGGTCAGCTGGAACACTAATTAAATTCAATGAATTCAATTGAAGCATAAAAATACAAAAGCTGTAGATTATGAGAGAGATGATAGGACCGTGAAAGGTAAGAGGTAACATCTTTAGTCTAATTGAAATGCAAGAATACCATACTTCCCATCATCATATAAGTTTTCTACAGTAAATGAGGTTGATTGCTCTACCTCTAATATCAAAAGATTGCAAAAGTGAAAGCCATCAAGGAAACTATGAGTCATGTTTTGATGCAGGAGCCCCATACTGTCTCTAAATATGGATATGTACAATAGAATAGAATAGAATTCTTTATTGGCCAAGTGTGATTGGGCATACAAGGAATTTCTCTTGGTGCTTGGAATTTGTCAACTGAACATTGCTATATTGTAATATTTTTGGAATCTAGCTTTGTTTGTCAAACTACCATAATTTCCAAAATGTAGACCAGAGAACAGAGAATAATAATGTTGGAAGTACCTTGGAGTTCTTCTAGCCTACCCTCCTGCTCAAGCTATTTCAGATAAATGGTTGTCCATTCTCTTTCTGAAAGTCTTCAGCAATGGAGCACCCACAACTGCTGAAGGAAAACCTTTCCACTGGTTGATTGCTCTCAGTGTTCGGAAATTTCTCCTTACTTCCATGGAGTTGACTTGAAGTGTATTATTTTCACAGCACTATTTTTGGTAGAATGAGGGTTACCATCTAAAAAAAATACCTAGCCTGAAACTCTTTTTTTAATATATATAGGGTATTGACTCAGAATTACCAACACATCCTGGCCTTGGTATTTGCTGTGAAGGAAATCAGTGAGAATACCCAACTCTTACCCAATGTGAGTTTGGGCTTCCACATTTTAAATAGCCACTTTTTTGCAAAATGGACCTACCTTGCCTCGATGGAACTTCTATCCACAAAGGACAAATTCATCCCCAACTACAAATGTGATATTCAAAATAACATTGTGGGAGTCATTGGGGGACCTAATTCTCAAGTTTGTCTCTACATGACAAACATCTTAAGCGCTTATAAAATTCCACAGGTTAGTTGTACGTGTCAAAAACCATGAGGAAGAACAAGGTTCCTTAAATTTAAGTATGATTTTGGGCCTGGCTATTAGAAAATGGAAAGCTTCTGACTTTTTTTCCTGTAACAACTTGATGGTTGTTTAATCTATGTTTGTAATGTGAAGGATCAGAAGGTAATAAATGAGGTCATTCCATATCTTCTCATCTGTAAGTCAATCCATACTCTTATCCCAGGAACTCATGTGCTGCAAAATATTTTTTTGAAGGACTTTGAAAACCATATTATTCCTTGCCATTCAAGTATTCAAGATAGATTTTGAGAAGGCATATTTTACATTCTTTTACAATAAGAAGTATACAAATTTCAGCTAAATGTAACATAGAGAGGAATGGAGAGAAAACCTTGTTCTAATGCCTTCTCTTGCTGTTGAATCTATCATAATACTGATTGTCATGCTGTCTCACCTTTTCCTATGTATTTCTATCCTAAGATCAGTTATGGCTCTTTTCCAGTAATAAATGACCAAACCAAAGATTTCGTCCACCAGATGTTTCCAAATGTGACCCATCACTATATGGGCATTCTTGAATTACTCCTGCATTTCAAGTGGACTTGGATTGGTGTGCTTGCTTCAAATGGTGACAATGCAGATTTATTTGTACAGGATATACTTCCCATCTACTCTCAGAAGGGAATCTGTGTAGACTTCTTAGAAAAATTACCCGAAATATCTTTTTCAAGTCATATTCCTGAGAGAGGAATCAAATGGTCTGAGACTTCTCATATGGTCACAGGTAGTACTGCCAATACTGTTATTATACAAGGTGAAATACATACTATTAGTTTCTTAAGGTCAATGTTTGTTTTTGCACAATTTTATGGTGTATCATTTGAGAGTCGAGTGTGGATTATGACAGCCCAGATGGATTTTGCATCTCCTGGTTTTATCAGACATTGGGACCTAAATTTCCTCCATGGGGCTTTATCATTTGCTGTTCACACAAACTATCCTAGTGGATTCCACAAATTTCTGAAGGAAAGAAATCCTCTCTCAGAAAATAGGGATGGGTTTATCAGGATCTTCTGGAAAGATGCTTTTAATTGTGATTTCTCATATTCCACCCTAGAGGAGAGACATGAGAAGATCTGCACTGGGGAGGAAAAGCTGGAGACTCTGCCTGGGACTGTGTTTGACACAAGCATGTCTGGCCACAGTTATAGCATCTACAATGCAGTTTACATTATGGCACATGCTTTGCATTCAGTAACCTCATCCAAGTCAAAACAGAGAGTAAGGATGAAAAAGATAAGACAAAAAGGACTTCATGAACAGCCATGGCAGGTACTCTCCATTTAAATGTGAAATGGTTTTACTTTTTTTTTTTCCAGACTAGAGATGACTTCATTTTCTCTCTTCCTTCTCCCCAATTTAGCTCCATAAATTTTTGAGAAATACTTTCTTTAAAAACAGTGTTGGAGAGAACATTTCCTTTGATGACAATGGGCATATCAATGCAGGATTTGATATTTTCAACTGGGTCACTTACTCAAATAACACATTTACAAAAGTCAAAATTGGATGGGTGGACCCAAATTCTTTCTCTTCCAAAACATTCAACATGCAGGAGGGTTCCATTACATGGCCCATGAGATTTAACCAGGTACAGTATATATTTTGAATAGATTTGTAGATAGTTCAATCCTCATTTTGAATGTTTAAAAAGTAGTTCCTTGCATGTCTACTTAAATAGCATAGTCAGTATGCACTCTTTAGGATTTGGAAACAGTGGTTTAAATTAAATATGTTACTTGTCCCAATCAGTGTGGCCAGGAGGAGGTTGCCCGTGCAAACTTTAATTTATGGGATGCCTCTGGGCTCAACACTCTTACCTGTCCTGCTTAACATCCTACCATTATAGCTAACATTGTTTCATAAAGTCTCACTCTCATGCCTTCAAGCAAGGCATATAAAAGGCATATAAAACAACAAACCAGCCATTTTGTATCTGTGTTTCAGTAAGAGCAATTCCTTCATGGCATGTATGTCTTATTGACAAAAATCATAGCACGCCAATAGCTCCAAACCTATTCTTCATTTTGTTCTTCACTTTCTTTCAGGAAAGACCTATTTCTGTCTGTAATGATAATTGTAATCCTGGTTCTAGTAGGGTTACAATAGAAGGAAAGCCATATTGTTGCTACGAGTGCCTTCCATGTCCAGAAGGAAGGATTACAAATCATAAAGGTAAATTGTATTGTCTTTAAAGGATTACTTGGTCCATGCAAATGAGTTTGAAAGGGTATTCAAGAGAATGTGTTCTAATTGTATAAGGGGAAAAATATTTAGATGAGTTACATAAAACCAAACTTCCCTCCACCGCCACCACCTCCTCCTCCTCCTCTGTCTTCTTCTTCTTCTTCTTCTTCTTCTTCTTCTTCTTCTTCTTCTTCTTCTTCTTCTTCTTCTTCTTCTTCTTCTTCTTCTTCTTCTTCTTCTTCTTCTTCTTCTTCTTCTTCTTTTTCTTCATATCCTGCCAGGGATTTGAGAAACAAGGAACTTTATATTCTAAGCCATAAAACAGATGTTGTCCTAATGGATGGTGATAAAACCAGGTCAAGACCCTATGAGAAAGCATTGGTTATGAGCACTAAGGTTGATGTGCTGCTACACCCAATTATTTGTTTGGATATTGGTTCTTTCCTCTTTCATATATGTATTCTTATTTGCATACAAGTAGTTTCATCCTACCAATGGGTGTAAACAAAACCCTAATTTAGTCTGCTGAAATTTATGATGTATCATAACAATTGCAAAATTACATTGATCCAATTTTGCATCAGTTTGCTTTCATTCACTATGTTAAAGAATTTATTTCTTAATATTTCCCAACAGCTTTACAACTTATTTTTATTTTATTATGTTGCTATAATTTGCCCAGAATCATTTAGGTGAGAAGCACAGTGTAGCAATTCAATAAATAAAATAATAAAAATAATTCTTAGGCAGACGCCCATTGAAATATTATGCATTAACCATTTTGCTAAACTCTCTTCAGTCAATATTAATTGACTGAGTCATATAGACAATCATTAATTGTCTTGATTCATGTAGAATCTTCCACACAGTAATAATAGCATTTTCTTTTTCAGACATGGATGATTGCTTCCCATGCCCAGAAGGACAGTATCCAAATAACAAGCATGACTTGTGTCTTCCAAAACACATAACTTTCCTGTCTTATGAAGATCCATTAGGGACCAGTTTGGCCATTACAGCAATTGTCTTTGCTTGCATTGCCACTGTGGTACTTGGGATATTCATCAAATACCAGGACACTCCCATAGTCAAGGCCAACAACCGGAACATCACCTACCTTCTCCTCGTCTCCCTTGTGCTCTCATTCCTTTGCAGTTTATTATTCATTGGACAACCTGAAAAGGTCACCTGCCTTTTCCAACAACCTGCTTTTGGGATTGTCTTCTCAGTAGCCATTTCTTGTATATTGGCCAAAACCATCATCGTGGTGATCGTATTCATGGCTTCAGTGCCAGGATCCAAGATGAAGAGATGGCTGGGCAAACAATTAGATAATTACATTGTTGTTTCTTGTTCCCTCATTCAAGTCCTTGTCTGTACTGTATGGCTTATAACCTCACCCCCATATCCAGATGCTGATATGAATTTAGTGGCAGATGAAATCATCCTGGGATGTAACGAAGGCTCTACTCTCATGTTTTATTGTGTCTTACTCTACCTTCTTTTCCTTGCTGTTGTTGGTTTCAGTGTGGCTTTTCTATCCCAGAATTTGCCAAACTCTTTTAATGAGACCAAATTTATCTTCTTCAGCCTTTTGTGTTTTTGTAGTGTGTGGCTGTCGTTCTTTCCAACATATCTGAGTACCAAGGGAAAATACATGGTGGCTGTGGAGATCTTTTCCATATTATCTTCCAGTGCAGGATTATTGGGCTGCATCTGTTTTCCCAAATGTTTTATTATTCTTCTGAGACCTCACCTGAACAATAAGAGGGAGTTACTAAAAGGCAAGAAACAATGAATGGTATATTATGAATGATATAGTTGTTGTTTAGCAACTGCTTTAGTCAGAAACTGACCATTCCAAGTTATGATGGTGATTAAAAAAACAATTGTGAGTAATCTACAACCTCTAAAGGTCTGTAAAGCAAAGGAAAGTTGAAGTAAGATTATAAATACAGATAGCCTTTGACTTACTGTCACAACTGAGCCCAAAATTTCTGTTGGTAAGTGAGACATTTGTTAAGTGAGTTTTGCCACATTTTATGACTGTTCTTGTCATAGATGTTAATCACTGCAGTTGATAGGTTAGTAACCCAGTTGTTAAGTGAATCTGGCTGCCCCATTGACTTTGCTTGTCAGAAGGTTGTAAAAGGTGATCTTATGAGCTTGGGGGACAGCAATGGTCATAAATATGAACTAGTTGCCAAGCATCTGAATTTTGATTACATGATCATGGATTGCTACAAAGATTGTAAATGTGAAAAATGGTCATAAGCCACATTTTTCAATGCCATTGTAACTTTGAATAGTCATGAAACAAACAGTTGTAAGACAAGAACTATCTGTATAGTCATGGTTTCAATTAGTGACTGCTTCACTTAATAACCAAATTGATGATGATATTATCTATTCAGTTGAATCCGATTGATGGTGTTTCTATAGGTCTCTCCACATCTTCTGATCTTTTACTATTTCTTTATTTTCTATGCTCCGGCTGGTGTTAGCTTTGATAGTGTCCAACAATCATTTTCTTTTATGGTTTCCTCTTATCACTAAGTCTTCCAAATATAATTGCTTTCCACAGTGTACAATCAAATTATTGGTCCTAACCCTGATGCTATTTCACAAATCTTTAAAAACACAGTTTTACAATGCCTTGTGTTAGGTTGGCATTGAACAATTATTGCCTCTTCTTTGGTGATATATGTATCCTTTGTTATGGATGTACATTATTTCTTCTCTCTGTTTTATTGTTCTATTTTCATTCATTGATATTAGCATTTTTATAATACTATTGAAATTTTTCTCAGAAAGAAAACTAAAGTAATATAGAAAATGGAATTAAAAAAGGAAAAAAAAGAAAGTGAAGGGTTTTATTTTTTTATTATTTTTATTTAAGCACATACTGTATAGCCAGAGAAAGCTTCAATGCTTTTAACCAGTAGTTCTGGCAGTCTAAGATTTGTCAGTTCACTTTGTTCATGCATGCGTGTTATCTAGGGCAAACCACAGGTAGTGCAGAGAGAGCTCCTCTCATTCTCATTCTATGTAAATCCCTTTATGGCTTGGTGTCAACCAGAGACAACTTCTTCTGAGAGATGACAAACAACATTTTCCTACCTGAGAATAGAATAGAATAGAATAGAATAGAATAGAATAGAATAGAATAGAATAGAATAGAATAGAATAGAATAGAATAGAATAGAGCAGAGCAGAGCAGAGCAGAACCGAACAGAACCGAACAGGAGCTGGAAAGGATTTTGGGGGTCTTCTAATCTAGCCCCGTGCTCAAGCAGGAGAACCTATACCATTTCAGATAAGTGACTGCCTAGTCTTTTCTTAAAAACATCCAGTGATAAAGCACCCACGATTTAAGAAGGCAAGCTGTTCCACTGGTTAATTGTCCTCACTCTTAAGAAGTTTCTCCAGGTTGCTTCTCTCTCTGATTAGTTTCCAACCATGGGGCCTGCTATTCTGAATTGGTGATAATCTCAAATGTAATAATAACAAATATAATGGCAATAATAACCTGAACATGATTGTCAAGAGACACAGTTTAAGTGGATTGAGGACTGTCAATAGACTTTGTAAGGTTCCCATTTGCAATTAAAGTTAACCTATGATTTTTATCTTAAAGTATGAACTTTCCATCCTTTTGACACAAATACAAATAGTTTTTTAGGTCTTTAGCTAAGAATCTAGAAAGACAATAAAATGTTGGGATGAGTGATACAAGTCCCAGAATGAATTGGTTCCTTCTATATGGTGTGTCTATACCATTCCTATCAATGTTTTGGTCACAAAAAAAATTTGGTCAAAAAAATTTGGACCACATCCTGGACATAAATTGTTTCAACTTCTACCCTCAAAAAGACACTATAGGGCACTGCACACCAAAACAACTAGACACAAGGACAGGTTTTTTCCCCAAATGCCATCACACTGCTTAACAACTAATTCCCACAACAGTGTCAAATAATTTACTAAGACTGTATTATTATTATTATTATTATTATTATTATTATTATTATTATTATTATTATTATTATTATTATTATTATTTTCCTTACTAGTATCTATCACTTATTACTATAACCATGGGGTTGTATTTTTCAATTTATATTGTTTTTATTTGTTTCCTAGTACAATTTGATAGCTTATTAGTAACCTTGACTTTCACTAAGTGTTGTATCTTTTTATTCGTGATGAATGTATTTTATCCTCCTTATGTACACTGCGAGCATATACACCTAAGACAAATTCCTTGTGTGTCCAATCACACTTGGCCAATAAATAATTCTATTCTATTCTATTCTATTCTATTCTATTCTATTCTATTCTATTCTATTCTATTCTATTCTATGTGTAACATTGCTCATAGTAAATGCAGCACCACCAATCCTCTGCCTATCCTTCCCAAGCAATATCACTCAAGGAACATCAACATTGCTGGCATCATTTCTCAGCTCTACCTGTTTCAAATGATGATGGACTTCAAGACACCTCCTTCTAGCAACCTCATTGAGGATAGTATGTAAGTATTCAGGGAGAAATGGCCAAAGGGATATATGTAAAATAGTCTGAATTTCAATGAGTGTTAAGAGCATTGTTTGAATGTTTATAGATGCCAAGATATAGAGTGTGTCATTTGGTCCTGAGGGATCTGTAGAGTGAAAAATATTCTCAAAGATTTTTTTTCTCACCATCAGCTTTGATGGTGTCCAGCAATCACATTCTTTGATAGCCTGGTTTTCTTTTACCACTAACTCTTCCAAATATAATTGCTTTCTTCGGTGATTCTTAACAATTAGTAAGATTAAATAATGATAATAATGTGTTTTCCAAACCAGTCATCAACAAAAGACCTCTAAAACATTGACATGTGTTAACATATATAAAAATCAACATGCTCATTTCAACTCTTTAAAAGTAAAGAAAATCCCATTTAAATGCATAATGTAGTCCTGATATCCTAACATAAACAAAATTTTAAAAAAATCAAATTTACTGTGACAAAAAGAGATCACTTCTCCCTTAGAAAAAACAACATACACCTAAGTGTAAAACCTGATTCTGTAATGACTCTAGGGAGCTAAAGTACAGAAGCAGGAAGCATTAAAAGCATTTTTTCAGTGAACCTCTGAACTAACACATATAGTTGTTGTGCAGTAACTATGTTGTGTCTGACTTCGCGACCCCATGGACCATAGCAGAGTGTTTCCCTCTCTTCCCCTGTCTCTTGAAGTTTACCCAACTTCATGTTCATAGCATCGATAACATTATCAAACTAACACAGAAAGTTTAATATGTGCAGGTCTTGATCTTCTGCTCTGGGTTGCAAGCTCTCTAGGATAGATGAGTTACTTAGAGAATTATGCATCCAATGAATCCTTCCTAGGGTCTAATATATCTACTGGCTTTTCCTCAGAGTTCATTTACTCTATTCACTAGTCCTTTATGTGGCAGAAAATGCTGTCTTGACCCTGCTAGAAGAAAATGGGTTGGAATAAGGTAAGTCATCCAAAGAACAAACAGGGCAAATTGCCTGGAGCAGAAGCACAGTTTACTCGAGAGTTTAACTTTAGCAATTAATGGTTGCAACATAAATTTCAGTTCTCAAGTGGTGAAATCTGAACAGGTTTGCCAATGGTTTGCAGGCCACATATGCATATGCATGTGTAGTGTGCACCAAAAGCATGCTGCACACATGCATGCACAGTGCACACCAAAGATATGCTTCGCACGGAAAAAGAAGACTTCACTAGGTATGTAGAACAGCAAGTGGGGGGAACAGCTGTGCCGTGCGATTTAGCTTCATAAATATAATATATAAACTGCGTGACACAAATGATTCTCGGAAATATCGGTTTGGATGATCCGGTAGCTTTTTTTAACTACTGGTTCAACCGAATCAGTAGCTTTTATCACTATCGGTTCACCCGAATCGGGGTGAACCAGTAGCATTTCACCCCGGCTTTATACCTTTTTTTTGTTCCTCCAAGGCACAGAACCCACTAACCTCAAGGAAGTATTGGAAACTGCAATTAGCTTGGATGGGCAAATATGCATAGTGGTTAGGTACCCTGCTGGGCTTGTAAGTTTTCTTCCACTCATTTACCATATCAACTTCCTGCTTAATTTACATTGAGGCTGAAGTGGGTAATCAGAGGAAAGGAACTTTTGTTTATCTTGAAATGAATGTTTATCACCTTTGGTCAGTCTCAAATTCTTTATCAAATCAATTTCTCATTATTGGAAATAGTTGTGAGGAACAAGGAAAGATTGAATGGCAGATTCCTTCCCACATCATCATGGCTTATCTTCCTTCCAGTGGAAGAATGCAACCAAATACCCTATTTTTTCCTCTATAAGATGCCCCCATGAGTAAGACTCCCTCATGTTTCATTGAGAGTAAGTAAGCACACTACAAGCCTTCACTGTGCAGGAACCATCTTATTAGAGAGTGAGTAATACAAGAACAGGAAATGCATCACAGGAACAAAAGAGATGAAACCTAGAGTGGCAATGTGATACAAGAAACAACTACAATAGGGAGGAATGATAGAGCTGGATATAAGGTAGAGGCTCATCTGGCAGAGCTGGAGGATGGGGATGGGCCATGCCTTCTTTTCCCAGCCTCCTGTGTATAAGAGCCCCTCCATTTTCAAGTAAATGTTTTTAAGAAAAAGTAGTGTCTTATACATGGAAAAATATGGTAGTAGTGATCTTTGCCTATGTGCAAGCAAATTTTAAAAAAGGGGTTCCATTTCCTCCTAATCCAGATAAACTGGTGGTTTTTTCCCTCTTTCAGTCTTGGAAGCTGAATCTCACACTGGGGAAAAGGGCAGGTAAAGAATGGGATTGTTGCTTCAAAACCCCTAAATCACTGATCTGCAAGACCAACAATTTGTCAGTTTCAAAGGAGCCTCATCCTTTCTTAACTTCTTCCAGCCCTGGCAAGTGAGCTCTAACTGAAGGGATAGCAAGAAAAACTTATTAGAGAACTGAGAAGCAAGTGGACGATGTGTGGCTCTTTAATTGCACAGTACAGTGGAAAAATCTGTCTTGCAAGCTCCCTCCAACGTTCCTCTAATTTGTGATTTACAGAAGACTGGAAATAAGGAGATTACATGGTGTGATTGAATCATATATTTCCTGAATCATATACCGATGATACAATACCCCATATTGGCAGAGGACCATACCCAACCTTTTCATATAGATGTTGAATGGGAAAAGAGAGAAACTCAAGTCCTATGACACTTAACAAAGCAGAGGGTAGGCAATGCCCTCTCCCTCAAAAGAACATTGATTTGAACTGGCTCCAAGGAAGGAAGAGAATTTCTGTAAAATGATGTTCCCCAATTTGAAACAACCAAAGCTGAGAGGAAGGATACTGTGCTCGGTGGTATTGAATGACTCTGCTTAGAGGCCAGAGAAAAGGGCTTAAATCAATCAATCAACCAATCAATCAATCAATCATACTTGCAAGCTGACTTGCATCATGTAGATTTGTTGGAATTGAAGTTATTTTTCATTAGACTAAGAATTTTATGCTCAGAATTTATGCCTCCAAAGAGTGACACAGTAGCCTAGAGGTAAATGATCTTGTCTCCCACTCAAAAGGTTGTGAGTTTGATCCTAGTCAACGGCAAATGTTTTTCTATCAGGGCACAAAGAAAAAACATCTGCTGTGAGCTCTGTATAGGCATCAGGAAGAGTATCTGGCTAGCTCAGCTCTACTCAGTCATCCCAACACAAAGGAATTAAAGAGTCATAAAAAGAAGAATATTGTGTGTCTGAAATGAGAATAGAGTATTGTTCTGCAAAGGATGTATGCAGATATTAATAATTTTCTTTTATGAAAATTGGGGTTTGATGGGGAGTGATGTCCTCACAACTTGATAATAATTATGAGAAAAATATTAAAATCACTCAAGATAAACTACTATGTTTTCTTTGATTTGATGGACAATTTAGGAATGGCTGTCATATGGAAGGAGAAAAATGGCAATTCAAAAATACACCTACTTTTCTGAAATACATAAATCTTTTACCAGAATGAGCATCACTTGGATTTCAAAGAATTTAATTACAAATGCATAGACCATGAGACAATGTTATCAATGAGACAACTATGTTTTCAGTATGATTCTAATATCCTTCGGAGCTTCAAATATTCCAGAATCGAAAACTGACCCAAACTAGAATAGGCAAAGTCTAAGTGTTACCATTCAAGGACCGATTAGTTTCTTTCTTGCATATCAAACTTTTAAATCTTTTAATATGTTTTTCTTGATTAATCATTTTCAGGATTTAAGTTCATATGGGTAATTAAAATACAGACCTGTCTCTTATGATTTCAATGAATAAGATTGGGAAGATGCCAGCTGAGTTGTGAGAAACATAAACATGATAAAATCTGGAGTTATTTTAGATCTCATAATTCCAAGATGGTATTTATTTCTCCATCCCACTACAATTATGAAATAACCATAATTAATGTTATTTTTACAGGCCTTTAATTATTCCCTATGGACAATAGGATAATTCAACAGTTATCCATACTAATGCTTTATGTCTCATACAGAAGTGATAGTAGAGACAGGTAGAATTACACCACTGTGATCATTGTTGGTCAAAGTTGCAGAGTTCTAGCAACATTCTTGGAAAAGATGAATGTTGCCTTTTGATTTCCAACATTCACATTTGAATGACGGAGCAGACAATTTGGAACAAGGCAGGAAATCTCTCAGACAAAATGGTAATATCCATAGCCCTGATCACAGTTATTATGACTCTTCCTCATGTTTCAAGTAAGGTTTCTATTGCTAAGTGTCCTGTTGGTGAACCTCTTCCTATTCTCCACAAGTATTACCAGCCAGGTGATTTCATCATTGCAGGCATTTTCTCTCAAATCTACATTTTTTTGAGTCCAATCAGTTTTCAGAAGCAGCCTTCAGAGGAGAGTTTTGATGACCATGTGTAAGTAGTTGAATAAGTAAGTAGTTTGTTTGCAAATAAAATGCATGTTATCTTTAACCTAGATAACATTTTCCAATTATTTATGTGATCTCTATTATAATATATAATTTGGGGACAGAGACGAGGAAGGAAACAGAATGTTAGAAGAAATGTGTTCAACCATTTATGCAAGTCAAGTCTATGTTTATGTCCTCATTTGGTGATTTTCAATTCTTGAACTTTGCTGAAGGGGATTACACAATGCTTAGAGATACAACCATCTATAGGAATATAGAAGTAGAAAATAGGATCATGGGGGGGGGGGAGTCAACTATTTTGTTCTCATATTGGTAGGATCAGATACCAAAACTCATTAAATTCAATGAATTGAATTGAAGCATAAAAATATAAAAGCTGTAGATTATGAGAGAGATGATATGATAGCACCATGAAAGGTAAGCGGTAACATCTTTTAGTCTAATTGAAGTGCAAGAACATTATACTGCCCTTCATCATATAACTTTTCTACAGTAAATGAGGTTGATTGCTCTATTTCTAATGTCAAAAGATTGCAAAAGTGAAAGCCATCAAGGAAACTATGACTTATGTTTTGATGCAGGAGCCCCATACTGTCTCTAAATATGGATATGTACAACTGAACTTTGGTATATTGCAATATTTTTGGGATCCAGCTTTGTGTGTCAAAATACCATAATTTCCAAAACTTAGAACAGAGAATAATAGAGTTGGAAGTACCTTGGAGTTCTTCTAGTCTAATCCCTTGCTCAAACTATTTCAGATAAATGGTTGACAAGTCTCTTTTTGAAAGTTTTCAGCAATGGAGCACCCACAACTGCTGAAGGAAAACCTTTCTATTGGTTGATTGCTCTCATTGTTAGAAAAATTCTCCTTAGTTCCATGGAGTTGACTTGAAGTGCCTTATTTTTAGTAGGTCAATTTTCATAGGGCAAAGTATTGGTAGAATGAGTGTTACCATCAAAAAAATACATGTAGCCTGAAATTCTTTCTTTTGATAGGCTATTGACTCAGAATTACCAGCACATCCTGGCCTTGGTATTTGATCGGGACAAAGAAGATATTTAATTTAACACACAGTTTCCAAATCCTAAAGAATGTATGCTGACTATGCTATTTAAGTAGAAATGCAAGGAACTATTTTTTAAACATTCAAAATGGGGATTGAACTACCTGCAAATCTACACAAAATATATACTGTACCTGGTTAAATCTCATAGGCCATGTAATGGAACCCTCCTGCATGTTGAATGTTTTGGAAGAGAAAGAATTTGGGTCCACCCATCCAACTTTGACTTCTGTAAATGTGTTATTTGAGTAAGTGACCCAGTTGAAAATATCAAATCCTGCATTGATATGCCCATTGTCATCAAAGGAAATGTTTTCTCCAACACTGTTTTTAAAGAAAGTATTTCTCAAAAATTTATGGAGCTAAATTGGGGAGAAGGTAGAGAGAAAATGAAGTCATGTCTAGTCTCAAAAAAAAAAAAAAAAGTAAAACCATTTCACATTTAAATGGAGACTACCTTCCATGGCTATTCATGTAGTCCTTTTTGTCTTATCTCTTTCATCTTTACTCTCTGTTTTGACTTGGATGAAGTTACTGCATGCAATACATGTGCCATAATGTAAACTGCATTTGGTTAGTTTCCATCCATTGTTTCTTGTGCCTTTTGGTCCTTTGGAAAATAGATTGACTCCCTCATTTTTGTAGGAGCCCCTCAAATTTTCTGACAGAACAATTAATCAGTGGAACAACTTGCCTCCAGAAGTTGTAAATTCTCCAACACTGGAGGTTTTTAAGAAGAGATTGGATAATCAGTTGTTTGAAGTGGTGTAGGGATTCCTGCCTAAGCAGGAGGTTGGACTAGAAGACCTCCAAGGTCTATTCTATTCTATTCTATTCTATTCTATTCTATTCTATTCTATTCTATTCTATTCTATTCTATTCTATTCTATTCTATTCTATTCTATTCTAAATATTGGAACAGTGTTATTTTACTGTGCTATTTTATTGTGAGTTGGACTAAGGAGAAATTTCCTAAGGGTGAGACCAATCAAGTTGGCCACACCCACCCAGTCACATGACCCATTTCCCACAGAAAACACCGGGAGCCACAAAACCTGGGTAGGTATGGCTGGCAGGGTTTATGTGACCAGGTGAAAGTGACATTGAGTTGACCATGCACTCCCACTTATATGACCACCAAGCCGTGCCCACCAAGCCACACCTACAGAACCAGCAGTAAAAAAAAATTGAATCCCACCACTGATTGAAACACTGCAGCAGTCAATGCCACGCAGGTCAGAGCGATGGAACAAGGGGATTCCACCTGACAGGTATTCTGCTAGCAAAGTAAAGGTGTGTAATGTATGGTATGAGCCAAGAAACTATAAGGAAGTATTGGCATTACCTAGAATTGAACAAATAAAATGGAAAGAAGCCATGGACAAAGAAATGAAATCCATGGGAGACTATAAAGTGTTCACATCTATGGCTTTGCCAGAGGGTTGCAAAGCCGTAGGATGCAAATAGGTGTACAAGAAGAAAGTACTACCCTATAATGAGGTACAATATAAAGCAAGGTTAGTGGCATAAGGTTTTTCACAGATGAAAAATATGCTCTATGATGAGGTATTCACGCCTAAAGAGTGAAAGCATCAGGCTGGCACTAGCATTGGCAGCGGCACATGGCCATAACATTTGGCATTTTGACATAACCACTGCATTCCTCAGTGCAGAATTAGAGGGAGAAATTTACATGGTTCAAGCACCAGGGTATGAAAGTAAAAAGCGGTGTATAAATTGAACAAGGCCATTTATAGGCTGAAGCAGTCAGCCAGGAATTGGAAAATCTGTTTAGATACTGCATTGAAGTGTCTTGGGTTCAAGAGTTGCAAGGCTGATGGATGCATATACACTGGAAAGTTACAAGGTGGGGATTGCCAACTATTAGCATTTGTGGATGACCTTTGTTTCATTGCAAAGGGTGTATCACAGCAAAAGAATTTGCTAATAAGTTAGAGAAGAAATTTGAACTAAAGAATTTGGGAGAAATACAAAATTATCTTGGTGTGGAGATACAAAAAAATGAGAAAGGTGGCTATGTTCTCAGTCAAAAAAGAAAAATTGAACAGTTGTTGGAGAGATATAACATGAAAGATTGTAATACTGCTCCAACACCTATGAGCACAGATTTTCATAACAGTTTGGGTGAGAATGAAAGTGACACCTGTGATCAACAGATAAATCAGTTAGCAATAGGGAGCCTGTTATATCTGTCAAAGTGGTCCAGACCAGACATTGCTTGTGTAGTAAGCATTCTGAGTCACATTGGATGGGTGTAAAAACGGAATGGGACTTTTCGGCTTGATCCCTACTCTTTGCCTGTTTTGCCTCGAGGTTTTCGCCTCTGGGTTATTAACCACAAACATTTTTCCTTGGCTGGCCCTCCGCCAGTTTTTCGCCATGGCACAACGGCCATGGCCACTCCCTCCCAGGCGCTTCGCCGCAGCCCATACATAGAAGGAGGTTTTGTCCTAGGTTTTTCGACACCTGGGACAGTTAGGGCATAACAAATCAGCTAGAGGTGGGGAGGAAGGAAGGAACAGCCTTAGTGAAATGGGAGGGAGAAGGAGGGAGAAGGAGGGGGGGACTTCCACCTCTGGCTTTCTTTTCGAGAGAAGGAAGAACCCTTTTCAGGCCAGATATCCAAATTGATAACTAATGACAATGATTAATTTATGGAATTGATTCTCACCCCACCTGACAGGGGGAAGATGTTGGCAAACATCCCATTCAAGATTTAGAAAGGAAGAAAAGGAAATTGTAAAAGAGCTCCGTTCCCACCCCTGCCTGTTCCCCCAGTTCAAAGGGAAGCACTCCTGTTTTTTTTTTATTTTTTTTATTTTATTTTTATTATTATTTTTATTATTATTATTATTATTATTATTATTATTATTATTATTATTATTATTATTTGCAAGGGGAAGAGTTAGTTCCCCCCTCCCCTACTTTCCCACACATGAAAAGGTGGTAGCATGGAGGCTTCCAGCCTAATATGGCTTCCAAAGCTGACACTATAACTGTCTGGTTTGGTTCTGCAACCCAACAAGACAGACACAGACTTCAGAGGATAATTAGAACTGCAGAAAAAAAATTACTACCAACCTGCCTTCCATTGAGGACCTATATATTGCACGAGTCAAAAAGAGGGCTGTGAAAATATTAACAGACTCTTCACATCCTGGACATAAACTGTTTCAATTCCTACCCTCAAAACGACGCTATAGAGCACTGCACACCAGAACAACTAGGCACAAGAACAGTTTTTTCCCTGAATTCCATCAATCTGCTCAACACTGCCAAACTAGTTATTAAGTCTGCATTACCATTAATCTTCTCATTGTTCCTATCACCTATCTCCTCCCACTTATGACTGTATGACTGTAACCTTGTTCCTGGTATCCTTAGGATTTATATTGACTGTTTCTTAATATGATTTGATTGCTTATTTGTTCCCTATGACTTTCATTAAATGTTGTACCTATGATTCTTGACAAATGTATCTTTTCTTTTATGTACACTGAGAGCGTATGCACCAAGACAAATTCCTTGTGTGTCCAATCACACTTGGCCAGTAAAGAATTCTATTCTATTCTATTCTATTCTATTCTATTCTATTCTATTCTATTCTATTCTATTCTATTCTATTCTATTCTATTCTATTCTATTCTTCTAATGGTGAAAAGCATTGAAGCTTTCCCTGGCTATATATGCTTTAAAAAAAACTATTCACTTTCTTTTTTTTCTTTTTAAAGTCTAGTTTCTATATTACTTTATTTTTCTTTCTGAGAAAATTTTCAATAATATTATAAAAATGGTAATATCAATTAATGAAAATAGAACAATAAAACAGAGGGAAGAAATCATGTACATCCATAACAAAGGGTAGATATATCAGCAAAGAAGAGGCAATAATTGTTCAATGCCAACCTAAAATAAGGCATTGTAAAACTATGTTTTTAATGATTTGTGGAATAGAAGCAGGGTTAGGACCAATACTTTGATTGTACCCTGTGCAAAGCAATTATGTTTGGAAGACTTAGTGATAAGAGGAAACCATAAAAGAAAATGATTGTTGGACACTATCAAAGCTAACACCAGCCAGAGAATAGAAAATAAAGAAATAGTACAAGATCAGAAGATGTGGAGAGACCCATAGAATCACCAAGAGTCGGATTCTACTGAATAGATAATATCATCATCAATTTGGTTATTAAGTGAAGCAGTCACTAATTGAAACCATGAGTATACATATAGTCTTTGACTTATAACAGTTTGTTTCGTGACCATTCAAAGTTACACTGGCATTGAAAAATGTGACTTATGACCTTTTTTAACTGTTACAATCTTTGTAGCATCCTCATGATCATGAGATCAAAATTCAGATGCTTGGCAACTAGTTCATATTTATGACCATTGCTATGCCCCAAGGTCATGTTTATCACCTTTTTACAACCTTCTGACAAGCAAAGTAAATGGGGCAGCCAGATTCACTTAACAACTGCATTACTAACCTATCAACTGCAGTGATTAAGAACTATGACAAGAAAAGCCATAAAATGAGGCAAAACTCACTTAACAAATGTCTCACTTACCAGCAGAAATTTTGGGCTCAGTTGTGGTAGTAAGTCAAGGGCTAACTGTACTAATGATCTTACTTCAGCTTTCTTTGCTCTACAGACTTTTAGAGGTTGTAGATTACTCACAATTATTTTTTTATCCATCATTATAAATAGGAATGGTCAGTTCCTCAATAAAGCAGTTGCTAAACAACAACTATATCATTCATAATATACCATTCATTGTTTCTTGCTTTTCAGTAACTCCCTCTTATTGTTCAGTTGAGGTCTCAGAAGAATAATAAAACATTTGGGAAAACAGATGCAGCCCAATAACCCTGCACTGGAAGATAATATGGAAAAGATCTCCACAGCCACCATGTATTTTCCCTTGGTGCTAAGATATGTTGGAAAGAATGACAGCCACACACTACAAAAACACAACAGGCTGAAGAAGATAAATTTGGTCTCATTAAAACTGTTTGGTAAATTCCGGGATAGAAAAGCCACACTGAAACCAACAACAGCAAGGAAAAGAAGGTAGAGTAACACACAATAAAGCATGAGAGTAGAGCCTTCATTACATCCCAGGATGATTTCATCTGCCACTAAATTCATATCAGCATCTGGATATGGGGGTGAGGTTATAAGCCATACAGTACAGGCAAGGACTTGAATGAGGGAACAAGAAACAACAATGTAATTATCTAATCGTTTGCCCAGCCATCTCTTCATCTTGGATCCTGGCATTGAAGCCATGAAAACGATCACCACGATGATGGTTTTGGCCAATATACAAGAAATGGCTACTGAGAAGACAATCCCAAAAGCAGGTTGTTGGAAAAGGCAGGTGACCTTTTCAGGTTGCCCAATGAATAATAAACTGCAAAGGAATGAGAGCACAAGGGAGACAAGAAGAAGGTAGGTGATGTTCCGGTTGTTGGCCTTGACTATGGGAGTGTCCTGGTATTTGATGAAGATCCCAAGCACCACAGTGGCAATACAGGCAAAGACAATTGCAGTAGTGGCCAAACTGGTCCCTAATGGGTCTTCATAAGACAGGAAAGTGATATGTTTTGGAAGGCACAAGTCATGCTTGTTATTTGGATACTGTCCTTCTGGGCATGGTAAACAATCATCCATGTCTGCAAAAGAAAATTCTATTATTACAGTGTAGAAGATTCTGCATCAATGAAAACAAGGTTAATATTGACTGAAGAAAGTTTAGCAAAATGGTTAATGCATAATATTTCAATGGGCGGCTGCCTAAGAATTATTTTTATTATTTTATTTATTGAATTGCTACACTGTGCTTCTCACCTAAATGATTCTGGGCAAATTATAACAACATAATAAAATAAAAATAAATGAAATAAAAAATTTAAAACTATTGATTTAAAATTGTCTAAAGTTGTAAAGATGTTGGGAAACATTAAGAAATCAATTCTTTAACATAGTGAATGAAAGTGCATAGAATTGACTCAATTCAAACTGATTTTTATTTTTATCCCTTTCTGATTAATCTGAATTTTCAAACTGATGCCAAATTGGATCTATGTATTTTTGCAATTGTTATGATACATCATAAATTTCAGCAGATTAAATTGTGTTTACACCCATAGATATGGGAAAAGTAGATGTATGCAAATGAGAATGCATATATGATTAGAAAGAGCGAATATCCAAACTAATAATTGGATTGAGTGTAGCAATACATCAACCTTAATTCTCATAGCCTGTTCTTTCTCATAGGTTCTTGACCTGGTTTTATTACCATCTACATCTGTTTTATGGCTTAGAGTACAAAGTTCCTTGTTTCTCAAATTCCTTGGAGGATATTAAGGAAGAAGACAGGAAGTTTTGTTTTATTTCACTCATCTAAACATTTTCCCCCTTATACAATTAGAACGCTTTCTCTTGAATACCGTTCCACCTTCATTTTCATGGACCAATTAATCCTTTAACGACAATATAACTTACCTTCATGATTTGTAATCCTTCCTTCTGGACATGGAATGCATTTGTAGCAACAATATGGCTTTCCTTCTATTTTGGCCCTACTAGAACCCGGATTACAATTATCATTACAGACAGAAATAGGTCTTTCCTGAAAGAAAGAGAAGATGTTTGAAGCTATTGCCATGCTATGATTGTTTAATTTTTGTTAATAAGACATACAAGCCATGAAGGAATTGCTGTTACTGAAACACAGATACAAAATGGCTGCTTTGCTGCTTTACAGTATATGCATTGCTTGAAGGCATGAGAGTGAGACTTTATAAAACAATGTCAGCTATAATGGTATTGGTCTTTGCAAATAGGGAATAAAACAGTATCACAGACTTTTCCACCTTACCCTTAATCTCCAAAATAGGTCCATCACTTTGTATAAGATATTCTCTTTTTAGAACTGAACGGAAGATATTACTAGTTTTGTGCAATAATATTTGGGGATTTATATTTACTTTGAAGTGTTGTTCATCATCTAATGTACTCTTTCTGGTTTAATTGTTTTAAAAAGAATGGAATGGAATTTTACTCAAGCAATAATTTATTACTTTTTTCTTTGCCAAATGTAGGGAGTTGCAAGTTCTCAAACACTGCAGACTTTTAGGAACTGTAATTTATTTTAATGATACTCTATGACTGAGTGACTGTTAATGTGTTAGAAACTTAGTTGAATTAATCTATCACAGTTAAAAGAATTTTTAAGGAGCTATGTGCCATTCATTAGACCAGCAAGATATTTCAATCAAATAGCTGTTCCCCTTCTCCAGAACTATTAACTGGAATTCAATTATCAGAAAATCATGGCATTTGCCAACAGGTTTGCAAAATTGCAGATTTCTTTTTTCAATACTTGGGGGTAGGTTTTGATCATGTTGGGATAGGAAGATCCACAGGACTATATTGATGAAAATGCACAGAGGAGTTCATCTTTTCTTCAAAGATAAGAAGATATGAAGCGGACATTATATACCTGCAACTCTTGAAGCTCCACATTTCTGTAGTTAAATTCTGAGGTACTATGAGCAAGAGTAACCATCTGAAGGATTTCCCAGTTAAAGATAGGTGCAAGTGATGCACAAGGTGAATTTTTGTAAACCCTCCTGGCCACTGCTGCTACTTCCTCTTCAACCAGTAAAATGTCCAAAGATGCACACTAGTCTCTAGGGGAATGTGTATCCCATTACAAGAACAAAGGTGAAAATGTTGCAAATTCAGAAGGCCCAAACGGACATGATACTCAGTCTTCCCAGGATTTAGCTAATGTCTATTGCATCCTATTCAAACCCAAACAACCTGTCAGGTTCCAAACAGAAAGAAATAAAAGGAGACAAACCTGGATGGCTGCTACCTTAGTTTAATCACTTCTTGGCACTCACTGACAATCACAGATGAAAATCTTGTTAGGGCTACTGCCCTGTGCTTCCCACCACCATTTATCCATTAGTTATCACCACCCAACCAATCATGCGCGCTGCTCCCTCCCATGTGACCCGGAAGTTGGCTTATGTTTAATTCTTGAGTATTTACAACCAGCATCTAAACAGTTAATCCCCTTATTATTTCTGGCTGGCCATGATGATGTCATTCCCCAGCTATTCCCTTCCATCAATCCTGTCAGTTCCTGAGAGGCTCGACGAAGCAGATGCTGGGCTGAAATGAGGTTTGTGTGTTCCTCCCCCCACGAATGGCAGCCTCATGCTGACAGCACACTGGAGCTGACACAGCCTCAAGCACATGGACATCTTCACCTGCACACCAAAGAGTTGATATCTACATTATGATATCATCATAAAGCAATATTAGTGCTTTCATGTAGAGGTTAAGCAGGACAGGTAAGAGTGTTGAGCCCTGAGACATCCCATTAATCTCATAAAGTCTGTAGGGGCAACCTCCTCCTGTCAATACTGATTGGGAGAAGTAAGATAGTTAAATTAACCCACTGTTTCCAAATCCTACAGAGTGCATACTGACAAAACTATTTAAGTGGAAGTGCAAGGAACTACTTTTTAAACATTCAAAATGGGGATTGAACTCTCTGCAAATTTATACAAAATATATACTGTACCTGATTAAATCTCAAGGGCCATGTAATGGAACCCTCCTTCATGTTGAATGTTTTGGAAGAGAAAGAATTTGGGTCCACCCATCCAACTTTGACTTTTGTAAATGTGTTATTTGAGTAAGTGATCCAGTTGAAAATATCAAATCCTGCATTGATATGCCCATTGTCATCAAAGGAAATATTTTCTCCAACGCTGTTTTTAAAGAAAGTATTTCTCAAAAATTTATGGAGCTAAATTGGGGAGAAGGTAGAGAGAAAATGAATTCATCTGTTGTCTCAAAAAAGAAAAAAAAAAGGAAAACCATTTCACATTAGTGTGGATATTACCTTCCATGGCTGTTCATGTAGTCCTTTTTGTCTCATCTCTTTCATCTTTGCTCTCTGTTTTGACTTGGATGAAGTTACTGCATGCAAAGCATGTGCCATAATGTAAACTGCATTGTAAATGCTGTAACTGTGGCCAGACATGCTTGTGTCAAACACGGTCCCAGGCAGAGTCTCCAGCTTTTCCTCCCCAGTGCAGATCTCCCCATCTCTCTCCTCTAGAGTGGAATTTGAGAAATCACAATTAAAAGCATCTTCCCAGAAGATCCTGATAAACCCATCCCTATTTTCTGAGAGAGGATTTCTTTCCTTCAGAAATTTCTGGAATCCTCTAGGATAGTTTGTGTGAACAGCAAATGATAAAGCCCCATGGAGGAAATGTAGATCCCAATCTCTGATAAAACCAGGAGATGCAAAATCCATCTGTGCTGTCATAATCCACACTCGACTCTCAAATGATACACCATAAAATTGTGCAAAAATGAACATTGACCTTAAGAAACTAATAGTATGTATTTCACCTTGTATAATAACAGTATTGGCAGTACTTCCTGTGACCATACGTGAAGTCTCAAACCATTTGATTGCTTTTTCAGCAATAAGACTTGAAAAAGATATTTGGGGTATTTTTTCTAAGAAGTCTACACAGATTCCCTTCTGAGAGTAGATGGGAAGTATATCCTGTACAAATAAATCTGCATTGTCACCATTTGTAGCAAGCACACCAATCCAGGTCCACTTGAAATGCAGGAGTAATTCAAGAATGCCCATATAGTGATGGGTCACATTTGGAAACATCTGGTGGAAGAAATCTTTGGTTTTGTCATTTATTACTGGAAAAGAGCCATAACTGATCTTAGGATAGAAATACATGGGAAAAGGTGAGACATCATGATAATCAGTATTATGATAGATTCAACTGAAAGAGAAGGCATTGGAACAAGGTTTTCTCTTCATTACTCTCTATGTTACATTTAGCTGAATTTTGTATATTTCTTATTGTAAAAGAGAGTAAAATATGCGTTCTCCAAAAATCTATCTTGAATACTCGAATGGCAAGAAATATTATGGTTTTCAAAGTCCTTCAAAAAATATTTTGGAGCATGTGAGTTCCTGGGATAAGAGTATGGATTGACTTACAGATGAGAAGATATGGAATGAGCTTATTTATTACCTCCTGACCCTTCACATTACAAACATAGATTAAACAATCATCAAGTCATTATAGGAAAAGAAGTCAGAAGCTTTCCATTTTCTAATAGCCAGGCCAGAGGTGGTTTTCACATAATTTTACCACCAGTTTGCACTTACCAAAAATGTGAGTATGCACACCCGCTTTCTTCACTCACACGGACACCTTCCATACATGCGTACGGCCTTCTGTGCATGCAGTTTGCTTATGCCCGTGGCTTAGAAAACATGGCTAAATAGAACAGCATAGCCCCGGGGCAGGTGGACGAGCCCACCCGCAGTTTGCCACTACCATTTCCACTACTTAGCCAGGCCCAAAATCATACTTAAATTTAAGGAAACTTGTCCTTCCTCATGGTCTTTTGACATGTACAACTAACCTGTGGAATTTTATAAGTGCTTAAGATGTTTGTCATGTAGAGACAAACTTGAGAATTAGGTCCCCCAATGACTCCCACAATGTTATTGTGAATATCACATTTGTAGTTGGGGATGAATTTGTCCTTTGTGGATAGAAGTTCCATCGAGGCAAGGTAGGTCCATTTTGCAAAAAAGTGGCTATTTAAAATGTGGAAGCCCAAACTGACATTAGGTAAGAGTTGGGTATTCTCACTGATTTCCTTCACAGCAAATACCAAGGCCAGGATGTGCTGGTAATTCTGAGTCATTAGCCTGTATCAAAAGAAAGAGTTTCAGGCTAGGTATATTTTTTTAGATGGTAACCCTTGTTCTACCTAGAAATAGTGCTGTGAAACTAAGACACTTCAAGTCAACTCCATGGAACTAAGGATAAATTTCCTAACACTGAGAGCAATCAACCAGTGGAATGGTTTTCCTTCTGCAGTTGTGGGTGCTCCATTGCTGAAAACACTCAAAAAGAGACTGAACAACCATTTATTTGGTTGGACTAGAAGAACTCCAAGGTACTTCCAACTCTATTATTCTCTGTTCTCTGTTCTAAGTTTTGGAAATTATAGTATTTTGACACACAAAGCAAGATTCCAAAAATATTACAATATAGCAATGTTCAGTTGTACATATCCATATTTAGTATTACACTCCTGCATGAAAACCTGCCTCATGGTTTCTTTGAGGACAAGCCATTTCCTTGATGGCTTTCACTTTTGCAATCTTTTGACATTAGAAATAGAGCAATCAACCTCATTTACTGTAGAAAAGTTATATGATGAAGGGCAGTATTGTGTTCTTGCACTTCAATTAGACTAAAAGATGTTACCACTTACCTTTCATAGTGCTATCATATCATCTCTCTCATAATCTACAGCTTTTATATTTTTATGCTTCAATTCAATTCATTGAATTTAATGAGTTTTGGTATCTGATCCTACCAATATGAGAACGAAATAGTTGACCCCACCCCCAATGATCCTATTTTCTACTTCTATATTCCTATAGATGGTTGTATCTCTAAGCATTGTGTAATCCCCTTCAGCAAAGTTCAAGAATTGAAAATCACCAAATGAGGACATAAACATAGACTTGACTTGCATCAATGGTTGAACACATTTCTTCTAACATTCTGTTTCCTTCCTCATCTGTGTCCCCAAATTTTAGATTTAAATAAAGATCACATAAATAATTGGGAAATGTTATCTAGTCAAAGATAACATACATTTTATTTGCAAATAAATTACTTACTTACTCAATTACTTACACAAGGTCATCAAAACTCTCCTCTGAAGGCTGCTTCTGAAAACTGATTGGACTCAAAAAAATGTAGATTTGAGAGAAAATGCCTGCAATGATAAAATCACCTGGCTGGTAATACTTGTGGAGAATAGGAAGAGGTTCACCAGCAGGACAATTAGCAATAGAAACCTTACTTGAAGCATGAGGAAGAGACACAATAACTATGATCATTGCCATGAATATGACCATTTCGATTGAGAGATTTCCTGCCTTGTTCCAAATTGTCTGCTCCGTCATTCAAATATGAAATGTTGGAAATCAAAAGACAACATTCATCTTCTCCAAGAATGTTGCTAGAACTCTGAAACATTGACCAACAATGATCATAGTGGTGAAATTCTACCTGTTTCTACTATCACTTCTGTATCAGCATTAGTATGATGCTGTTGCGTATGGATAACTGTTGAATTATCCTATTGTCCATAGGGAATATTTAAAGGCCTGAAAAAATAACATTAATTATGGTTATTTCATAATTGTAGTGGGATGGAGAAATAAATACCATGGAATTAGAATTATGAGATCTAAAATAAGTACAGATTTCATCATGTTTATGTTTCTCACAACTCAGCTGGCATCTTCCCAATGTTATTCATTGAAATAATAAGAGACAGGTCTGTACTGTAATTACCATATGAAGTTAAATCCAAAAAATGATTAATCAATAAAAAAGATTTTAAAAGATTTAAAAGTTCCATATCAGGGGTGAAATTCAGCAGGTTCTGACAGGTTCTAGAAAAATTTTGGGAAGTTCGGAGAACTGGCAAATACCACCTCTGGCTGGCCCCAGAGTGGTGTGGGAATGGGGATTTTGCAACATCCTTTGCCTGGAGTGGGGAGGGAATGAGGAGCCTGGATAGCTCAACAGACTAAGCACTGTAATTTAACACCAGCTGTCTGCAATTAAAGTAAGATCGAATCTCACCAGGCTCAAGGTTGACTCAGTCTTCCATCCTTTCTAAGGTAGGTAAATTGAGGACCCAGTTTGTAGGGGCAATAAGCTGACTTTGTATAAAAATATACAAAAGTATGAAGGCTATTGCTTAATGCACTGTAAGCCATCCTGAGTCTCCGGAGAAGGGCGGTATATAAATCAAATTTAAAAAAAAAATTAAAAAAATGAAGATTTTGCAGTATCCTTTCCCTGCCACGTCCACCAAGCTACGCACATCAAACCACACCATCCCTACCAAGCCACACCCACAGAACCAGTAGTAAAAAAAAGAATTGAATTTCACCACTGTTCCATGTGCAAGAAAGAAACACTTATTTATACTAATCTGTCCTTGTATGGTAACATTTAAACTTTGCCAATTCTAGTTTGGGCCAGTTTTCGATTCTGGAATATTTGAAACTCAGAGGGATATTAGAACCATACTGAAAACATAGTTGTCTCATTGATAATGTTGTCTCATGATCTATGCATTTGTAGTTAAATTCTTTGGAATGCAAATCATGCTCATTCTGGTAAAAGATTTATGTCTTTCAGAAAAGTAGGTGTACTTTTGAATTGCCATTTTTCTGCCTCCATATGCCAGCCATTCCTAAATTGTCCATTAAATGAGGGATAACATAATAATTTATCTTGATATAGTGGCCAGAGAAAAGGACTGAAATAGATAGATAGATGATAGATAGATAGATAGATAGATAGATAGATAGATAGATAGATAGATAGATAGATAGATGATAGATAGATAGATAGATAGATAGATAGATAGATAGATAGATAGATAGATAAGAAATGCTTGCAAGCTGACTTGCATTATGTAGATTTGTTGGAATTGAAGTTATTTTTCATTAGACCAAGACTTTGATACTGAAAATTTATGTCTCCAAAGAGCGAGAAAGTGGCCAAGAGGTGAAGATGCTTGCCTCCTGTTCAGAAGGTTGTGAATTTGACCCTAGGCAGTGGCAGAGTTTTCTATATCTTCAGTGAACTCTGTGTAGGCATCAGGAAGGGTATCTGGCTAGCTCAGCTCTACTCAGTCACTCCAACACAATGAGATGAAAGAGTCATAAAAAAAAAATATGTCTGCCTCAAATGAGCATTGAGTATTTTTCTGTAAATGATGTATGGAGACACTCATAAGTTTCTTGTATGAAAATTGGAGTTTGATGGGGAGTGATGTCTATATTTCCTTGATTTCTCCAGAACCTGTCAGAACCTGCTGAATTTCACCCCTGATATAGAACTTTTAAATCTTTTAAAATCTTTTTATTGATTAATCATTTTCAGGATTTAATTTCATAAGGGTAATTACAGTAAAGATCTGTCTCTTATTATTTCAATGAATAACATGGGGAAGATGCCAACTGAGTTGTGAGAAACAAACATGATGAAATCTGGACTTATTTTAGATCTCATAATTCCAAATTGGTATTTATTTCTCCATCCCACTACAATTATGAAATAATCATTATTAAGGTTATTTTTACAAGACTTTAAATATTCCCTATGGACAATAGGATAATTCAACAGTTATCCATACAAATGCTTTATGTCTGATACAGAAGTGATAGTAGAGACAGGTAGAATTTCACCACTGTGATCATTGTTGGTCAAGGATGCAGAGTTCTAGCAACATTCTTGGAGAAGATGAATGTTGCCTTTTGATTTCCAACATTCACATTTGAATGACGGAGCAGACAATTTGGAGCTAGGCAGAAAATCTCTCAGACAAAGTGGTGTTATTTGTGGTCCTGATCATAGTTACTGTGACTCTTCCTCATGCTTCAAGTAAGGTTTCTATTGCTAAGTGTTATGTTGGTGAACCTCTTTCTATTCTCCACAAGTATTACCAGCCAGGTGATTTCATCATTGCAGGCATTTTCTCTCAGATCTACATTTTTTTGAGTCCAATCAGTTTTCAGAAGCGGCCTTCAGAGGAGAGTTTTGATGACCATGTGTAAGTAGTTGAGTAAGTAAGCAGTTTATTTGCAAATAAAATTCATGTTATTTTTGACTAGATAATATTTCCCAATTACTTATGTGACTGTATATAAATCTACAATTTGGGGTTTGTGGTTAATGGTTTGTGTTCAACCATTTATGCAATTCAAGTCTATGTTTATGTCCCCATTTGGTGATTTTCAATTCTTGAACATTGCTGAAGGGGATTGAAAGATACTTAGAGATGCAACCATCTATAGGAATATAATACAAAGTAGAATCATTGTGGGGGGGATCAAATCTTTGATTCTCATAATGGTAGGATCAGCTGCAAAGCTTATTAAATTCAATGAATTCAATTGAAGCATAAAATTACAGATTATGAGAGAGATGATAGGACCATGAAAGGTAAGAGGATACATCTTTTAGTCTAATTGACATACAAGAACACCATAGTGCTCTTCATCATATAAGTTTTCTATCGTAAATGAGGTTGATTGCTCCACTTCTAATGTCAAAAGATTGCAAAAGTGAAAGCCATCAAGGAAACTATGACTCATGTTTTGATGCGGGAGCCCCATACTGTCTCTAAATATGGATATGTACAATAGAATAGAATAGAATAGAATAGAATAGAATAGAATAGAATAGAATAGAATAGAATAGAATAGAATAGAATAGAATAGAATAGAATAGAATTCTTTATTGGCCAAGTGTGATTGGACACACAAGGAATTTCTCTTGGTGCTTGGAATTTGTCCAGTCTCTTTTTGAAAGTCTTCAGCAATGGAACACCCGCAACTGCTAAGGAAAGCCATTCCACTGGTTGATTGCTCTCAGTGTTAGGAAATTTATCCTTAGTTCCATGGAGTTGACTTGAAGTGCCTTATTTTTAGTAGGTCAATTTTCATAGTGCTGTGTCTAGGTAGAATGAGTGTTACCATCTAAAAAAATATACCTAGCTTGAAACTCTTTCTTTTGATATAGGCTATTCACTCAGAATTACCAGCACATCCTGGCCTTGGTATTTGCTGTGAAGGAAATCAGTGAGAATACCCAACTCTTACCCAATGTCAGTTTGGGCTTCCACATTTTAAATAGCCACTTTTTTGCAAAATGGACCTACCTTGCCTCGATGGAACTTCTATCCACAAAGGACAAATTCATCCCCAACTACAAATGTGATATTCACAATAACATTGTGGGAGTCATTGGGGGACCTAATTCTCAAGTTTGTCTCTACATGACAAACATCTTAAGCACTTATAAAATTCCACAGGTTAGTTGTACGTGTCAAAAGACCATGAGGAAGAACAAGGTTCCTTAAATTTAAGTATGATTTTGGGCCTGGCTATTAGAAAATGGAAAGTGTCTGACTTTTTTTCCCTGCAATGACTTGATGGTTGTTTAATCTATGTTTGTAATGTGAAGGGTCAGAAGATAATAAATGAGCTTATTCCATACTGTATCTACTCATCTGTAATCCATACTCTCAATCCATACTCATATCCCAGGAACTCATGTGCTCCAAAATTATTTCTTGACATTTTAGTATTCAAGATAGATTTTTGGGGAAGGCATACTTTACTCTCTTTTACAATAAGAAATATACAAAACTCAGCTAAATGTAACATAGAGAGGAATGAAGAGAAAACCTTGTTCCAATGCCTTCTCTTTCACAAGACTGATTGTTATGATGTCTCACCTTTTCCCATGTATTTCTATCCTAAGATCAGTTATGGCACATTTCCAGTAATAAATGACAAAACCAAAGATTTCTTCCACCAGATGTTTCCAAATGTGACCCATGATTATATGGGCATTCTTGAATTACTCCTGCATTTCAAGTGGACCTGGATTGGTGTGCTTGCTTCAAATGGTGACAATGCAGATATATTTGTACAGGATATACTTCCCATCTACTCTCAGAAGGGAATCTGTGTAGACTTCTTAGAAAAAATACCCGAAATATCTTTTTCAAGTCATATTCCTGAGAGAGGAATCAAATGGTCTGAGACTTCTCATATGGTCACAGGTAGTACTGCCAATACTGTTATTATACAAGGTGAAATACATACTATTAGTTTCTTAAGGTCAATGTTCATTTTTGCACAATTTTATGGTGTATCATTTGAGAGTCGAGTGTGGATTATGACAGCACAGATGGATTTTGCATCTCCTGGTTTTATCAGAGATTGGGATCTACATTTCCTCCATGGGGCTTTATCATTTGCTGTTCACACAAACTATCCTAGAGGATTCCAGAAATTTCTGAAGGAAAGAAATCCTCTCTCAGAAAATAGGGATGGGTTTATCAGGATCTTCTGGGAAGATGCTTTTAATTGTGATTTCTCAAATTCTACTCTAGAGGAGAGAGATGGGGAGATTTGCACTGGGAAGGAAAAGCTGGAGACTCTGCCTGGGACCGTGTTTGACACAAGCATGTCTGGCCACAGTTACAGCATCTATAATGCAGTTTACATTATGGCACATGTTTTGCATGCAGTAACTTCATCCAAGTCAAAACAGAGAGCAAAGACGAAAGAGATAATATCAAAAGGCCTACATGAACAGCCATGGCAGGTAGCTTACATACAAATATGAAAAGGTTTTATTGTTTTGTTTTGTTTTTAGACTAGACATGACTTCATTTTCTCTTTACCATCTCCCCAATTTAGCTCCATAAATTTTTGAGAAACACCTTCTTTAAAAACAGTGTTGGAGAAAATATTTCCTTTGATGACAATGGGCATATCAATGCAGGATTTGATATTTTCAACTGGGTCACTTACTCAAATAACACATTTACAAAAGTCAAAGTTGGATGGGTGGACCCAAATTCTTCCTCTTCCAAAACATTCAACATGCAGGAGGGTTCCATTACATGGCCCATGAGATTTAACCAGGTACAGTATATATTTTGTATAAATTTGCAGAGAGTTCAATCCCCATTTTGAATGTTTAAAAAATAGTTCCTTGCATTTCTACTTAAATGGCATAGTCAGTATGCACTCTTTAGGATTTGGAAACAGTGGGTTAAATTAAATATCTTCTTTGTCCCAATCAATGTGGACAGGAGGAGGTTGCCCCTACAGACTTTATGGGATTTATGGGATGCCTCAGGGCTCAACATTCTTACCTGTCCTGCTTCACATCTACATGAAGGCACTGAGTGAAGTCATGCAATAGTTCAGGGTCTAGTATTGCTTTATGATGATATCAAATTGCACATATCAACTCTATGGTGTGCAGGTGAAGATGGTCATGTGCTTGAGGCTGTTTGGGTTTGAATAGGATGCAATAGACTTTGGCTTAATCCTGAGAAGACTGAGTACCATGTCTGTTTGGACCTTCTGAATTTGCAACATTCTCACCTTTGTTCTTGTAATGGGATGCATTTTCCCCTAGAGACTAATGTGCATCTTTGGACATTTTACTGGTTGAAGATGATGCAGCAGCAGTGGCCAGGAGGGTTTACAAAAGTTCACCTTGTGCATCAGTTGCACCTATCTTGCCCACAGTACCTTAACATTTAAGTACAGTAATGTGCTGTATGTGGAGCTTTAAGAGGTTCAGATATATACTGTCCACTTCATATCTTCATATATTTGAAGATAATATGAACACCTCTGTGCATTTTTGGCCCGTGGACCTTCCTATCCCAGCATGATCAAGACGTACCCCCAAATATTGAAAAAAGAAACATGCAATTTTGGGGGACCTGTTGGCAAATGCCATGATTTTCTGATAATTGAGTTCCACTTAATATTTCTTACAACCTTGTGCTAGGACCCTGAAAATTTATTATTGCTGCATTACCTGAACATGGTAGAAGAGAAAAAGTGTCTTCCAGTAAGTTTTGGGTAGGGAAAGTCCATATTAAGGAGATGCCCACCATAGAGTTAAATAAGCAGTAGAGTCATTATGAAGTCTTGCTTGATGCCTTTTTGAGATTAAACAGCATGAGTGAGATGGCTATAAAGTGCATTAAAATATGCTGTCTGCATTTTCTGGAGAAGGGGAACAGTTATTTGATTGAAATAATAGTAGAATGCTTTTTTTTTTAAATATATGGTAAAAGGGGGAAGTAATAATATTAATAATATTTTTAGCAAGTAAGGGTCAGTATTTAGAGGAGGGAGTAAGGGGATGGTAAAATATTATGTAATCTGTTATGAATTAGGCTTTTGTTGTGAAGAAGTCACAGGGGGGATGGGTGGTGAGGGGGGGTTAGGGAGGAGGGGGTAGAAAAAAGGGGGAAAATTTGTATTTGAAAACTTTTTCAATAAAAAAAAAAGAAATAACTTGCTGGTCTAAAGAATGGCACATAGCTCCTTAAAAATTCTTTTAACTATGATAGATTAATTCAACTAAGTTTCTAACACATTAACAGTCACTGAATCATAGGATATCATTAAAATAAACTGCAGTTCTTAAAAGACTGCAGTGTTTGAGAACTTGCAACTCCCTACGTTTGGCAAAGAAAAAAGTAATAAATTAATGCTTGAGTAAAATTCCAGTCCATTCTTCTTAAAACAATTAAATCAGAGAGAGTACATTAGATGATAAACAACACTTCAATGTAAATATAAATGCCCAAATATCATTCCTCAAAACTAGCAATACATTCCATTCCGTTCTAAAAAGAGAATATCTTATACAAAGTGAAGGACCTATTTTATAGAGACTATTAAGGGTAAAGTGGAAAAATCTATGATACTGTTTTATTCCCTATTTGCAAAGACCAATGCGGTTATAGCTGACATTGTTTCATAAAGTCTTACTCTCATGCCTTCAAGCAAGACATATAAAACAGCAAACCAGCCATTTTGTATCTGTGTTTCAGTAACAGCAATTCCTTCATGGCTTGTATGTTTTATTAACAAAAATCAAACATTCATAGCACGCCAATAGCTCCAAATCAATTCTTCATTTTGCTCTTCTCTTTCGTTCAGGAAAGACCTCTTTCTGTGTGTAATGATAATTGCAATCCTGGTTCTAGTAGGGCCAAAATAGAAGGAAAGCCATATTGTTGCTACGAGTGCCTTCCATGTCCAGAAGGAAGGATTACAAATCATAAAAGTAAGTTGTATTGTCTTTAAAGGAATAATTGGTCCATGCAAAGGAGGGTAGAAGGGTATTCAAGAGAAAGTGTTGTAATTATATAAGGGGGGAAAAGTTTAGATGAGTGAAATAAAACAAAACTTCCTCTCTTCTTCCTTAATATCCTCCCAGGAATTTGAGAAACAAGGAACTTTGTACGCTAAGCAATAAAACAGATATTGGTCAAATGGATGATGATAAAACCAGGTAAAGACCCTATGAGAAAGCACAGGCTATAATTTAATTTAATTTAATTTAATTTCCAATTTATATACTGCCCTTCTCCCTGAGGACTCAGGGCGGTGTACAGCCAAGATAAAAAACATAGAATACAAATATTAAAATATTTAAAAATATATATAAATTTTGGACCGAAAGTTAAGAATCACAGACTAATTAAAAGAATTTAAAAATTTCTTCTTAAGCCAACCCGGCTTGCTGAAAAAGATGGGTTTTCAGGGAACGACGGAAGGACCTCCATTGAGGTCCTGGATTCTTCTTATCTCCGGGGGCAACTGATTCCAGAGGGTGGGAGCCCCCACAGAGAAGGCCCTCCCCCTGGGGGCCACCAGCCTACATTGTTTGGCTGATGGCACCCTGAGGAGGCCCTCTCTGTGGGAGCACACGGGTCGATGGGAGGTCGTCGGTAGCAG